>NC_057808.1:449760828-450104195 GCF_018294505.1 Triticum aestivum | reverse complement strand
TCGGACCCACCGGAAGTGCCTCCGTATTACGCAAAAAAAATGAATACTCCCCCGGCTAGCTGGGACCCACCTTGGTGGGAGGCTGACTTGTGGGCCTACTAAGTTGACAGGGACGAAGGGCTTTGTCAACTTAGTCAATATGAATGATTCTAGCTCCAGTGACCGTACGATGTCCATCCAACGGTCGTAGTGCTTCTTCAACCTCTGGTCTTCTTGCTCCAGCCGCCCAAAGCAGCGCCGGTCGTGCCGCATGCTCCTGCCTCCGATGGCCGGCTGTGCTGCCGCAGAGGCCTCACCGCCCCCTACTATTCCCACCGCTGGCCAGGCCCTGCGGCGACGGCAGCCTCACACCGCAGCCGAACCAGTGAACCCTCATACTCCTCTCCGCGAGGGCTTCCACTGCCGCGTCTTCCCCGGCTCCGCGTAGTCCCCTTCCTAGGCCTCGCCGTCGTCCACCACCGTGGTGCTCTCCGCGCGGCGTGGTCAACGTGGTCAAGGAATGACTTCCATCGGAAGAGTACTGTACGTGGAGAGGCTGACAGCTGGGTCCACGGCCACAGCCCATTTTTTTGTGATTTGCCAAGTAAGTCGCTTTGTCAGGCCTGTTGGGCTGCAAATCTTTCAAGACGAGGAGAGCTTTCATTCGGCTGGTCGAGAAAATGGCCCATCAGTAATGAGAAATGGGCTGGACATTTTTAAAACACATCAAACTGGCAATTAGTTTCAATTTTTTTTTCATTTCAAGATTTTAAATTACATTAATTTTTATGCGTGGAGAATTTGTTGGATTTAAGAATGATATACATTTATTTTTAAAATCAGTTTGAATGTGAGTCGAAATTTCAGGATTAAAAACAGTTCGAACCGCACCGAAATATGCAAAATTTCGTATAATTTTTTAACCGTGGCCACAATATGGGCTGTAATGCTAACAAAAAGAATATGGGCTCCAAAAAAACCTTAAGAGTTAGCAAATGGGCTGTAAATTATTAGAAATAATGGCAGATGGGCTGTATGCTGTTTTCCACAGATTTGAGGCTTTCCTAAAAAAAGGTTGACGCACAAGCACTGACTGTTGGATGTCCATCCAACGGCCGTCGTGCTTCTTCAATCTCTGCTCTTCCTGCTCCAGCCGCTCAAACAAGCGCCGGCGGGACTGCCTGCTCCCTCCTCCCCGCGGCCGGCTGTGCTGCCGCGCAGGCCTCACCGCCCCACCGTACTCCCATCGCTGGCCTAGCCATCCCTCTACTCACCCACACCTGCTGTTATTCTCCGGCGACGGCAGATGAACCAGTAAACCCTCGTACAGTCGTACTCCCCTCCGCGTGGGAAACAACTGCCGAGTCTTCCCTGCCTCCGTGTCGTCCCCTTCCTAGGCCTCGCCGTCGTCCACCGCCGTGGTGCTCTCGGTGCGGTGTGGTCAATGTGGTCAACGACCGACTTCCATCGGAAGAGTACTGTGCGTGGAGACGCTGACAGCTGGGTCCACGGCCGCAGCAAGGAAGTGCCTCCTTATTACACGCAAAATAATTATTCCCCCACCTGACAACGGGGACCCACCGGACGGGCCACCGTATTTTGCAAAAAAAATATTTCCCCCTTGACTACTGGGACCCACCAGCTACACCTTCGCACGCAAGGAAGTGAGTCCGGGAAAAAAAAACGATTCGCCCCCTGACTGCTGGGACCCACCAGCTACATCTTCGCACACAAGGAAGTGCCTGACAGTCGAGACCCACCTGGTCGAAGCGTACGTAGCGTTGTCATTCTGGTCGCGAACGTGTACGTACATATATACTGGTGGATGTAGAGGCGCGCACGTGTCGTAGTAGAGGCGCGTACGTGTCGTAGTAGAGGCGCGCACGTAGCATGTACACGTATGTACAGCGGCCAGGGTGCAAGAAAGAAAATACGGCCACATATGTGTACATACGGGCGGGGTCTCGAACGCCTACTCGCGCATACGTACGGCCAGGGCTCGTGTACATGGCTGGGTCGGAACGGAGAAACATCGTCGTCGTCATGTTCATGGGGAGGCAACGGAATGTGTCGTGTTCATGGGGAGGCAACGGAATGCGTCGTGTTCATGGGGAGGCAACGGAATGCGTCCTGTTCATCGGGAGGCAACGGAACGCGTGGGAGCCAACCGGCTGGGTCGGAACGGAATGCGTGGTCGTGTTCATCGGGAGGGCTTGGATGGAACAGGCGATGGAAATGAGGCCTGGCGTACCGCATAACGGAGGAAACGGCCTTGTGTTCGACCGGCCACGTTCGAAACGGGATCCTGTTCACCGGGAGGGGTCGTACCGCAAAACGGACGAAACGGACCTCCTACGGTCGAAACGGGGGTCCTGTTGATCGGGAGGGGTGTGGCGTACCGCAAAACGGACGAAACAGACCTCCTACGGTCGAAACGGGGGTCCTGTTGATCGGGAGGGGTGTGGCGTACCGCAAAACGGACGAAACGGACCTCCTATGGTCGAAACAGGGGTCCTGTTCATCGGGGGGGGTGTGGCGTACCGCAAAACGGGACTCCACGGGATACTGTTCATCTCCACCGTCGACCTCCTCCAGCCTCCACGGGCTCCTGTTTATCCAGCCTCCACCGCGCGCTACTCCACCGGCTACTGTTCAACCACCCCTCCACCATCTACTGTTCATCTAGCCCTCCACACCATAGGGTCCTGTTCAACCACCCCTCCACGGGCAGCCCTCCACCGTCTACTGTTCATCCAACCCTCCACACCACGGGGTCCTGTTCAACCACCCCTCCACGGGCACCCCTCCATCGTCTACTGTTCATCCAGCCCTCCACCACACCACGGGGTCCTGTTCATCCAGAGGCAACGCCACCGCTCACTGTTCATCCGAACCCCCCGCAACGCTCACTGTTCATCCCAGAGGCAGCATCGATCGGCTTCAGTTAGCAGCAGTAGCGAAGGAATCGCTCGATCGGGTTCAGTTAACAGCCATCGATCGATCGCTCGGGTTCAGTAACGCGTAGCCTGCAGTGAAATCGCTCGGGTTCAGTTAGATCCCAACGCCTCGCACACACGCGCGTACGTGTACGAGAGAAACGCGCATCGCTCGGCCCCCGACCTCCCACCGTAACCGGGAACTCCCTGAAATTTTCCTCCCCCTCGCTTCTACCATGGTTTTTTCCGTCATGGACGGCCCAAAGAATGTCATGCAGCTGCGTCTCCGGCCCGCCCAGGACGAAAAGCCCATTTTCTGTCATGATTTTTTGTCATAGAAGTAGAGCCCACCACATCTATGATGATACCAGGTTTTGTCACAATTATCATCATAGAAGTGTCATATGTATGACAGAAATTTTTTTGTTCGGCCCAAAATGTCACGGATGTGTCTTTTTTTAGTGAATTTGGTAAGGAAAAAAATTATATAGTGTGCTGAAATTTACTGTCACTTGTTACTATGGAAAGTAATCCTTTGAGGGGCTTGTTCGGGGTATCTTCACCCCGACCAGTAGAGCAAAGAGTTGCCCCTCAACCTACTGAACCTACTGAAAATGTTTACTTAGAAATTCCTTCAGGTATGATAGAGAAACTGCTAGCTAATCCTTTTACAGGAGATGGAACATTGCATCCCGATTTGCACCTAATCTATGTGGATGAAGTTTGTGGATTATTTAAGCTTGCAGGTATTCCCGAGGATGTTATCAATAAGAAGGTATTCCCTTTATCTTTGAAGGGAAAGGCATTGACATGGTTTAGGCTATTGGATGATATGGGATCATGGAACTACAACCGATTGAAATTGGAATTTCATCATAAGTTTTGTCCTATGCATCTTGTTCATCGTGATCGTAATTATATATATAATTTTTGGCCTCGCGAAGGAGAAAGCATCGCTCAAGCTTGGGGGAGGCTTAAGTCAATGTTATATTCATGCCCCAATCATGAGCTCTCAAGAGAAATTATTATTCAAAATTTTTATGCTCGGCTTTCTCTCAATAATCGCTCCATGCTTGATACTTCTTGTACTGGTTCTTTTATGATGAAGACTATTGAATTCAAATGGGATTTATTGGAAAGAATTAAACGCAACTCTGAAGATTGGGATCTCGATGAAGGTAAGGAGTCAGGTATAACACCTAAGTTTGATTGTGTTAAATCTTTTATGGATACCGATGTTTTCCGTGAATTTAGCACTAAATATGGACTTGACTCTGAGATAGTAGCTTCTTTCTGTGAATCATTTGCTACTCATGTTGATCTCCCTAAGGAGAAGTGGTTTAAATATCATCCTCCCATTGAAGTAAAAGTAGCTGAACCTATTAAGGTTGAAGAAAAGACTATCACTTATAATGTTTATCCTATTGTTCCTACTGCTTATATTGAGAAACCACCTTTCCCTGTTATAATAAAGGATCATGCTAAAGCTTCAACTGTGGTTTGTAAGACTAACACTATAACACCTACACCCCCTGAGCAAATTAAAGTTGAACCTAGTATTGCTATGGTTAAAGATCTCTTGGCCGATAATATTGATGGGCATGTTATTTACTTCTGTGATGAAGCTGCTAGAATTGCTAGACCCGACACTAAAGGTAAACATAGACCTGTTGTAGGCATGCCTATTATTTCTGTTAAAATAGGAGATCATTGCTATCATGGCTTATGTGATATGGGTGCTAGTGCGAGTGCAATACCTCATTCTTTATACGAAGAAATTATGCATGATATTGCACCTGCTGAGTTAGAGGGTATTGATGTTACAATTAAGCTTGCCAATAGAGATACTATTTCACCAGTTGGGATTGTTAGAGATGTTGAAGTCTTGTGTGGGAAAGTTAAATATCCTACTGATTTTCTTGTTCTTGGTTCCCCACAAGATGAATTTTGCCCCATTATATTTGGTAGACCCTTCTTGAATACTGTTAATGCTAAGATAGATTGCAAAAAGGATATTGTAACTATTGGTTTAGGGGATATGTCTCATGATTTTTATTTTGCTAAATTTCGTAGACAACCCCATGATAAAGAATTTCCTAGTAAAGATGAAATTATTGGTCTTGCTTCTATTGCCGTGCCTCCTAATGATCCTTTAGAACAATATTTGCTAGACCATGAAAATGATATGTTTATGAATGAAAGAAGGGAAATAGATGAAGTATTCTTTTAACAGGGACCTATTTTGAAACACAACTTGCCTGTTGAAATTCTAGGGGATCCTTCTCCACCCAAGGGTGATCCCGTGTTTGAGCTTAAACCATTACCTCATACTCTTAAATATGCTTATCTTGATGAAAAGAAGATATATCCTGTTATTATTAGTGCTAACCTTTCAGAGCAGGAAGAAGAAAAATTATTGAAAACTCTGAAGAAGCACCGTGCTGCTATTGGATATACTCTTGATGATCTGAAGGGCATTAGTCCCACTCTATGCCAACACAAAATAAAATTGGAGAAGGACGCTAAACCGGTTGTTGATCACCAACGACGGTTAAATCCTAAGATGAAAGAAGTGGTAAGAAAAGAAATACTAAAGCTTCTGGAGGCATGTATAATTTATCCTATTGCCGATAGTCAGTGGGTAAGTCCTGTCCATTGTGTCCCTAAGAAGGGAGGTATTACTGTCGTTCCTAATGATAAAGATGAATTGATCCCACAAAGGATTGTTACAGGTTATAGAATGGTAATTGATTTCCGCAAACTAAATAAAGCTACTAAAAAGGATCATTACCCTTTACCTTTTATTGATCAATTGCTAGAAAGATTATCCAAACATACACATTTTTTGCTTTCTAGACGGTTATTCTGGTTTCTCTCAAATACCTGTGTCAAAAGAGGATCAACAAAAGACCACTTTTACTTGCCCTTTCGGTACCTTTGCTTATAGACGTATGCCTTTTGGTTTATGCAATGCACCTGCTACCTTTCAAAGATGCATGATGGCTATATTCTCTGATTTTTGCGAAAAGATTGTTGAGGTTTTCATGGATGATTTCTCCGTGTATGGAACTTCTTTTGATGATTGCTTAAGCAACCTTGATCGAGTTTTGCAGGGATGTGAAGAAACTAATCTTGTCTTGAATTGGGAGAAGTGCCACTTTATGGTTAATGAAGGTATTGTCTTGGGGCATAAAATTTTTGGAAGAGGTATTGAAGTTGATAAAGCTAAAGTTGATGCTATTGAAAAGATATCGTGTCCTAAGGACATCAAAGGTATAAGAAGTTTCCTTGGTCATGCCGGTTTTTATAGGAGGTTCATTAAAGACTACTCAAAAATTTCTAGGCCTCTGACTAACCTCTTACAAAAAGATGTTCCTTTTGTCTTTGATGATGATTGTGTAGAAGCATTTGAAATACTTAAGAAAGCCTTGATTTCCGCAACTATTGTTCTGCCACCTGATTGGAATTTACCCTTTGAAATTATGTGTGATGCTAGTGATTATGTTGTAGGTGCTGTTCTAGGACAAAGAGTTGATAAGAAATTAAATGTTATTCAATATGCTAGTAAAACACTAGACAGTGCGCAGAGAAATTATGCTACTAGTGATAAAGAATTTTTAGCAGTTGTATTTGCTTGTGATAAGTTCAGACCTTATATTGTTGATTCTAAAGTAACTGTTCACACTGATCATGCAGCTATTAAATATCTTATGGAAAAGAAAGATGCTAAACCTAGACTTATTAGATGGGTTCTCCTACTACAAGAATTTGATTTGCATATTATTGATAGAAAGGGAGCTGAGAACCCCGTTGCAGACAACTTTCTAGGTTAGAAAATGTTCTTGATGACCCACTCCCTATTGATGATAGCTTTCCTGATGAACAATTAGCTATCATAAATGCTTCTCGTACTGCTCCATGGTATGCTGATTATGCTAATTACATTGTTGCTAAATTTATACCACCTAGTTTCACATACCAGCAAAAGAAAAAGTTTTTCTATGATTTAAGACATTACTTCTGGGATGACCCACACCTTTATAAAGAAGGAGTAGATGGTGTTATTAGACATTGTGTACCTGAGCATGAACAGGAACAGACCCTACGCAAGTGTCACTCCGAGGATTATGGAGGACACCACACTGGAGATAGAACTGCACATAAGGTATTGCAATCCGGTTTTTATTGGCCTACTCTCTTCAAAGATGCCCGTAAGTTTGTCTTGTCTTGTGATGAATGTCAAAGAATCAGTAATATTAGTAGACGTCAAGAAATACCTATGAACTATTCACTTGTTATTGAACCATTTGATGTTTGGGGCTTTGATTATATGGGACCGTTTCCTTCCTGTAATGGGTATACACATATTCTAGTTGCTGTTGATTACGTTACTAAGTGGGTAGAAGCTATTCCAACTAGTAGTGCTGATCATAACACCTCTATTAAGATGCTTAAAGAAGTTATTTTTTGAGGTTTGGAGTCCCTAGATATTTAATGACTGATGGTGGTTCACATTTTATTCATGGAGCTTTTTGTAAAATGCTTGCTAAGTATGACGTTAATCATAGAATTGCATCTCCATACCACCCACAGTCTAGTGGTCAAGTAGAATTGAGTAATAGAGAGATCAAATTAATTTTGCAAAAGACTGTTAATAGATCTAGAAAGAATTGGTCCAAGAAACTTGATGATGCACTATGGGCCTATAGAACTGCATATAAAAATCCTATGGGTATGTCTCCGTATAAAATGGTTTATGGAAAAGCATGTCACTTACCTCTTGAACTAGAACATAAGGCATATTGGCCATTAAAGAGCTCAATTATGATTTCAAACTTGCCGGTGAGAAGAGGCTATTTGACATTAGCTCACTTGATGAGTGGAGAACCCAAGCCTATGAGAATGCCAAACTGTTTAAAGAAAAAGTTAAAAGATGGCATGACAAAAGGATACAAAAGCGCGAGTTTAATGTAGGTGATTATGTTTCGCTATTCAACTCCCGTTTAAGATTTTTTGCAGGAAAACTTCTCTCTAAATGGGAAGGTCCTTACGTTATCGAGGAGGTCTATCGTTCTGGTGCCATAAAAATCAACAACTTCGATGGCACAAATCCGAAGGTGGTGAATGGTCAAAGAATCAAACATTATATCTCAGGTAATCCCATAAATGTTGAAACTAATGTTATTGAAACCGTAACCCCGGAGGAATACATAAGGGACACTTTCCAGAACGTTTCAGACTCCGAAAAGGAATAGGTATGTGGTATGGTAAGTAAACCGACTCCAAAACAGTTCTAATAGCATTTTTTCTCCGTTTTGGAATATTTAAGAAAATAGGAAAATAAGAAGTAGTCCGGGAAGGACACGAGGTATCCACGAGGGTGGAGGGCGCGCCCCCTGCCTCATGGGCACCTCGTGTGCTCTCCGGACTCCATTTTCTTGCATGATACTTCTTTTGGTCGGTAAAAATTCACTATATAATCTCCTGAAGGTTTTGACCACCGTACCATGCAAATATCCTCTGTTTTTGTTTCGAGCTGTTTTTCTGACAGATCTAGATCACCATGACATCTCCAAGCGCTCCCAAGGACAAGTTCTTCGAGAAGGTCATTAACCCCTACCTCGCGGAGGTGCTGCAAGACCCTCAAACCATTGAGATGCGTGAGGGGTTGCTGCACATCCGTGATGTTAAGGGACCAAGGAGGACTGGAAGCGTGGAGACAAGACTCGAAGCAATGGAGCAACAAGTTTTCAAGTGCCAGGAGATGGTGCAACATGGACTCGACGCCAGCCACATAATGATCACGGAGTTCACCAACAACCACAAGCTAGATGCCAAGAATATTGGGAAGACCATATTCAAGCTTCACGAGAAAATCGAGCACCTCCAAGCCCAGATCTATGACCTGCAAAACCAAAACTGTGAGTATGAATATAGATTCAAGAGGATGAGTTTGGCTGCAGATTTGAGGATCCCGGAGACTCGATCATCCTTCTATGATGGTGAGCCTATGCCTTGGAAGATGGATGATATGTCTCCGTCGTATCTACTTTTCCAAACACTTTTGCCTTTATTTTGGACTCTAACTTGCATGATTTGAATGGAACTAACCCGGACTGACGCTGTTTTCAGCAGAATTGCCATGGTGTTATTTATGTGGAGAAACAAAAGTTCTCGGAATGACCTAAAACTCCACGGAGATTATTTTTGGAAATAATAAAAAATACTGGCGAAAGAATCAAGGCCAGGGGCCCACACCCTTGCCGCGAGGGTGGGGGGCACGCCTGCCCCCTGGGCGCGCCCCCTGCCCCGTGGGCCACCTGGAGCTCTACTGACCTCAACTCCAACTCCATCTATTCGTGTTCGGGGATAAAAAAAACAGACAGAAAGATTCATCGCGTTTTACGACACGGAGCTGCCGCCAAGCCCTAAACTCTCTTGGGAGGGCTGATCAGGAGTCCGTTCAGGGCTCCGGAGAGGGGAATCCGTCGCCATCGTCATCATCAACCATCCTCCATCACCAATTTCATGATGCTCACCGCCGTGCGTGAGTAATTCCATCGTAGGCTTGCTGGACGGTGATGGGTTGGATGAGATTTATCATGTAATTGAGTTAGTTTTGTTAGGGTTTGATCCCTAGTATCCACTATGTTCTGAGATTGATCTTGCTATGACTTTGCTATGCTTACTGCTTGTCACTAGGGCCCGAGTGCCATGATTTCAGATCTGAACCTATTATGTTTTCATGAATATATGTGAGTTCTTGATCCTATCTTGCAAGTCTATAATCACCTACTATGTGTTATGATCCGGCAACCCCGAAGTGACAATAATCGGAACCACTCCCGGTGATGACCATAGTTTGAGGAGTTCATGTATTCACTATGTGTTACTGCTTTGGTCCGGTACTCTATTAAAAGGAGGCCTTAATATCCCTTAGTTTCCAATAGGACCCCGCTGCCACGGGAGGGTAGGACAAAAGATGTCATGCAAGTTCTTTTCCATAAGCACGTATGACTATATTCAGAATACATGCCTACATTACATTGATGAATTGGAGCTAGTTCTGTGTCACCCTATGTTATGATTGTTACATGATGAACCGCATCCAGCATAATTCCCCATCACCGATCCAATGCCTACGAGCTTTTCACATATTGTTCTCCGCTTATTTACTTTTCCGTTGCTACTGTTACAATCACTACAAAACCCAAAAATATTACTTTTGCTACTGTTACTTCCATATTACTTTGCTACTAAATACTTTGCTGCAGATATTAAGTTATCCAGGTGTGGCTGAATTGACAACTTAGTTGCTAATACTTGAGAATATTCTTTGGCTCCCCTTGTGTCGAATCAATAAATTTGGGTTGAATACTCTACCCTCGAAAACTGTTGTGATCCCCTATACTTGTGGGTTACCAATGGACGACAAGCCTACATCATCAACAACTCCATCATCACCACCTCCGAGGAAAGAGACATAATCACGTGGGTATGGGCACTCCCCTTGGCAACTGCCAAGCTTGGGGGAGGTGCCCCTGTATCGTATCACCATCACACCCCTATCTTTACCGTTTTTCTTAGCTCGATCCTTTTGGTAATATCTTGATCTAGTAGAATAAAGTTTTAGTATGATCTAGTTTTGAGTTTTGCTTTATGATCCTTCTATGTAATCGAGTCCTTGAGCTATATATAACAAAGATTAGTTTTGAGTCAAGGGCTTTGCTATCTTGCTATGATCTTGAGGGAATAATAGTAAAAAGAAAGAATAAAAAGAAATAAAGAGATCACATTGATCGTATGGAGAGTAATGACTTCACATATAAAGAGTATGATGAATAAATGTTGTTGAGAGTTGACAAACATAGTTTTGGTCATCGTTGCAATTAATAGGAAGTAATAAAGAAAGAGAGGTTTTCACATATCAATATACTATCTTGGACATCTTTTGTAATTGTGAGCACTCATTAAAATATGACATGCTAAAAGGTTGATGTTGGACAAGGAAGACAACGTAATGGGTTATGTTTTCTTATATCCGAAATAAAGTATATTGTCATGGATCATTCAACATGCTGAGCTTGCCTTTCCCCCTCATGCTAGCCAAACTCTTTGCACCAAGTAGAGATACTACTTGTGCTTCCAAACATCCCTTAAACCAGTATTGCCATGAGAGTCCACCATACCTACCTATGGATTGAGTAAGATCCTTCAACTAAGTTGTCATTGGTGCATGCAACAAAAATTGCTCTCTAAATATGTATGATCTATTAGTGTGTAGAAAATAAGATGTATACGATCTTGTGATGTGGAAGTAATAAAAGCGACGGACTGCATAATAAAGGTCTGTATCACAAGTGGCAATATAAAGTGACGTTCTTTCACATTAAGATTTTGTGCATCCAACTATAAAAGCGCATGACAACATCTGCTTCCCTCTGCGAAGGGCCTATCTTTTATTCTTGTCTTATACCTTATGCAAGAGTCATGGTGATCTTCACCTTTCCTTTTTACATTTTATCCTTTGGCAAGCACATTGTGTTGGAAAGATCCTGATATATATATATATCTAATTGGATGTAAGGCATCATGAACTATTATTTTTGACATTACCCTTCAGGTAAAAGGTTGGGAGGCGAATCTATAAGCCCCTATCTTTCTCTGTGTCTGATTAAAACTTTGAACCCATAAATATCGCGTGAGTGTTAGCAATTGTGAAAGACTAAATGATCGTTGAGTATGTGAAGTTTGCTGAATCAAAGCTCTGACATAGACTCTTCCTGAAAATAAGATGAATTGTAATTGTTTGATGACTAATAACACGGTTTGTTAGTTTTCAAGAAAGTTTATGATCTATACTTTAATATGTGAATAGGTTGTTACTTGATCATGAAAAGTTTTATGAGATGAGCTACTGTTATGACATATGATGATGCTAGAAAAGGTGATTGAAATTATCATTGATTAAACTTGTGCACCTGCTAGCATTCACACTTCATAAATTATTTCTTTTATCATTTACCTACTCGAGGACGAGCAGGAATTAAGCTTGGGGATGCCAATACGTCTCCAACATATCTATAATTTATGAAGTATTCATGCTATTATATTATCTGATTTGGATGTTTATGGGCTTTATTATACACTTTCATATTATTTTTGGGACTAACCTATTAACCGGAGGCCCAGCCCAAATTCCTGTTTTCTTGCCTATTTCAGTGTTTCGAAGAAAAGGAATATCAAACGGAGTCCAAACGGAATGAACCTTCGGGAGCGTTATTTTTGGAACGGAAGCAATCCAGGAGACTTGGAGTAGACGTCAGGGAAGCTTCGAGGAAGCCACAAGGCAGGGAGGCGCACCCTACCCCCTGGGTGCGCCCCCCACCCTCGTGGGCCCCGTCGTGGCTCCCCTGGCCGACTTCTTTCGCCTATATATGTCCATATACCCTAAAAACATCAAAGAGGAGAATAGATCGGGAGTTCCACCGCCGCAAGCCTCTGTAGCCGCCGAAAACCAATCTAGACCCGTTTCGGCACCCTGCCGGAGGGGGGAATCCTTCTCCGGTGGCCATCTTCATCATCCCAGTGCTCTCCATGATGAGGAGGGAGTAGTTCACCCTCGGGGCTGAGGGTATGTACCAGTAGCTATGTGTTTGATCTCTCTCTCTCTCGTGTTCTTAATTTGGCATGATCTTGATGTATCGCGAGCTTTGCTATTATAGTTGGATCTTATGATGTTTCTCCCCCTGTACTCTCTTGTAATGGATTGAGTTTTCCCTTCGAAGTTATCTTATCGGATTGAGTCTTTAAGGATTTGAGAACACTTGATGTATGTCTTGCATGTGCTTATCTGTGGTGACAATGGGATATTCACGTGATCCACTTGATGTATGTTTTGGTGATCAACTTGCGGGTTCCGTTTGTGAACTTATGCATAGGGGTTGGCACATGTTTTCGTCTTGACTCTCCGGTAGAAACTTTGGGGCACCCTTTGAAGTACTTTGTGTTGGTTGAATAGATGAATCTGAGATTGTGTGACGCATATCGTATAATCATACCCACGGATACTTGAGGTGACATTAGAGTATCTAGGTGACATTAGGGTTTTGGTTGATATGTGTCTTAAGGTGTTATTCTAGTACAAACTCTTGAATAGATTGATCCGAAAGAATAACTTTGAGGTGGTTTCATACCCTACAATAATCTCTTCGTTTATTCTCCGTTATTAGTGACTTTGGAGTGACTCTTTGTTGCATGTTGAGGGATAGTTATATGATCCAATTATGTTATTATTGTTGAGAGCACTTGCATTAGTGAAACTATGAACCCTAGGCCTTGTTTCAACGCATTGCAATATCGTTTGTGCTCACTTTTACAACTTGTTACCTTGCTGTTTTTATATTTTCAGATTACAAAAACCTATATCTACCATCCATATTGCACTTGTATCACCATCTCTTCGCCGAACTAGTGCACCTATACAATTTACCATTGTATTGGGTGTTGTGGGGACACAAGAGACTCTTTATTATTTGGTTGCAGAGTTGTTCGAGAGAGACCATCTTCATCCTACACCTCCCACGGATTGATAAACCTTAGGTCATCCACTTGAGGGAAATTTGCTACTGTCCTACAAACCTCTGCACTTGGAGGCCCAACAACGTCTACAAGAAGAAGGTTGCGTAGTAGAAATCAGGGCGCCCCCCCTCCTTGTCCAATTCGGACTCCCAAGGGGGGGGGGGGTCACGGCCAGCGCTAGGCCCTCTCCTCTCTCTCCCACAAGGCCCATGTTGGCCCATTAGATCCTCCGGGGGTTCCGATAACCCCCCGGCACTCCGATAAATATCCGGTGACCCTCGGAACTCATCCGTCGGGAGAGAGAGGCCCATCTTTATCGGTCAAACCGCATAACAACATACGTCACAACGTAACTGGGTGATTATAAATGTGCTCTACAGGTGTCTCCGATGGTACTTGTTGAGTTGGCATAGATCAAGATTAGGATTTGTCACTCCGATTGTCGGAGAGGTATCTCTGGGCCCTCTCGGTTATGCACATCACTATAAGCCTTGCAAGCAATGTAACTAATAAGTTAGTTGCGGGATGATGCATTAAGGAACGAGTAAAGAGACTTGCCGGTAACGAGATTGAACTAGGTATTGAGATACCGACGATCAAATCTCGGGTAAGTAACATACCGATGACAAAGGGAACAACGTATGTTGTTATGCGGTTTGACCGATAAAGATCTTCGTAGAATATGTAGGAGCCAATATGAGCATCCAGGTTCCACTGTTGGTTATTGACCGGAGATGAGTCTCGGTCATGTCTACATAGTTCTCGAACTCGTAGGGTCCGCACGCTAACGTTGGGTGATGATCGGTATTATGAGTTTATGTGTTTTGATGTACTGAAGATTGTTAGGAGTCCCGGATGAGATCAGGGACATGACGAGGAGCCTCGAAATGTTCGAGACATAAAGATCGATATGTTGGAAGGCTATATTCGGACATCGGAAAGGTTCTGAGTGGTTCAGGTATTTATCGGAGTACCGGAGAGTTACGGGAATTCACCGGGGTGTATATGGGCCTTATTGGGCTTTAGGGGAGAGAGAGAGGGGCTGCCTAGGGCAGGCCGCGCGCCCCCCAAGGCCTAGTCCGAATTGGACTAGGGGGAGGGGCGGCGCCCCCTCCTTCCTTCTCTTCTCTCTTCCCCTTCCTTCTCTCCTACTCCTACAACTTGGAAAGGGGGGAATCCTACTCCCGGTGGGAGTAAGACTCCCAGGGCGCGCCATAGTAGAGGGCCGGCCCTCCCCCTCCTCCTCTCCTTTATATACGGGGGAGTGGGGCACCCCATAGACACACAAGTTGATCATTGATCTCTTAGCCGTGTGTGGTGCCCCCTCCACCATAATCCACCACGGTCATATCGTAGCGGTGCTTAGGCGAAGCCCTGCGTCGGTAGCTTCATCATCACCGTCATCACGCCGTCGTGCTGACGAAACTCTCCCTCGAAGCTCTACCAGATCGTGAGTTCGTGGGACGTCACCGAGCTGAACGTGTGCAGATCGCGGAGGTGCCGTACGTTCAGTACTAGGATCGGTCGATCGTGAAGACGTACGACTACATCAACCGCGTTGTCATAACGCTTCCGCTTTCGGTCTAGGAGGGTACGTGGACAACACTCTCCCCTCTCGTTGCTATGCATCACCATGATCTTGCGTGTGCGTAGGATTTTTTTTTGAAATTACTACGTTACCCAACAGTGGCATCCGAGCAAGGTTTTATGCGTAGATGTTTTATGCACGAGTAGAACACAAGTGAGTTGTGGGCGATACTAGTCATACTGCTTACCAGCATGTCATACTTTGATTCGGCGGTATTGTTGGATGAAGCGGCCCGGACCGACATTAGGCGTACGCTTACGCGAGACTTGTTCTATCGACGTGCTTCGCACACAGGTGGCTGGCGGGTGTCAGTTTCTCCAACTTTAGTTGAATCGAGTGTGGCTACGCCCGGTCCTTGTTGAAGGTTAAAACAACACATACTTGATAAAAAATTGTTGTGGTTTTGATCCGTAGGTAAGAATTGTTCTTGCTCAGCCCGTAGCAGCCACTTAAAACTTGCAACAACAAAGTAGAGGACGTCTAACTTGTTTTTGCAGGGCATGTTGTGATGTGATATGGTCAAGACATGATGCTAAATTTTATTGTATGAGATGATCATGTTTTGTAACGGAGTTATCGGCAACTGGCAAGAGCCATATGGTTGTCGCTTTATTGTATGAAATGCAATCGCCAGGTAATTGCTTTACTTTATCACTAAGCGGTAGCGATAGTCGTAGAAGCAATAGCTGGCGAGACAACAACGATGCTACGATGGAGATCAAGGTGTCGCGCCGGTGACGATGGTGATCATGACGGTGCTTTGGAGATGGAGATCAAAGGCACAAGAAGATGATGGCCATATCATATCACTTATATTGATTGCACGTGATGTTTATCCTTTATGCATCTTATTTTGCTTAGATCGACGGTAGCATTATAAGAGGATCTCTCACTAAATTTCAAGGTACAAGTGTTCTCCTTGAGTATGCACCGTTGTGAAAGTTCGTCGTGCCGAGACACCATGTGATGATCGGGTGTGATAAGCTCTACGTTCACATACAACGGGTGCAAGCCAGTTTTGCACATGCAGAATACTCGGGTTAAAATTGACGAGCCTAACATATGCAGATATGGCCTCGGAACACTGAGACCGAAAGGTCGAGCGTGAATCATATAGTAGATATGATAAACATAGTGATGTTCACCATTCAAAACTACTCCATATCACATGATGATCGGACATGGTTTAGTTGATATGGATCACGTGATCACTTAGATGATTAGAGGGATGTCTATCTAAGTGGGAGTTCTTAAGTAATTTGATTAAATGAACTTTAATTTATCATGAACTTAGTCCTGGTAGTATTAGCATATCTATGTTGTAGATCAATAGCTCGCGTTTATTTTTTATATGTTCCTAGAGAAAAACTAAGTTGAAAGATGTTAGTAGCAATGATGCGGATTGGATCCATGATCTGAGGATTATCCTCATTGCTGCACAGAAGAATTATGTCCTTGATGCACCTCTAGGTGACAGACCGATTGCAGGAGCAGATGCAGACGTTATGAACGTTTGGCAAGCTCGATATGATGACTACTTGATAGTTTAGTGCACCATGCTTTATGGCTTAGAATCAGGGCTTCAAAGATGTTTTTTGAACGCCACAGAGCATATGAGATGTTCCAAGAGTTGAAATTAGTATTTCAGACTCATGCCCATGTCGAAAAGGTATGAGACCTTTGACAAGTACTTTGCCTACAAAATGGAGGAGAATAGCTCAGCTAGTGAGCATGTGCTCAGAATGTCTGAGTACTACAATCACTTGAATCAAGTGGGAGTTAATCTTCCAGATAAGATAGTGATTGACAGAGTTCTCTAGTCACTATCACTAAGTTACTAGAACTTCGTGATGAACTATAATATGCAAGGGATAACGGAAACGATTCCCAAGCTCTTCGTGATTCTGAAATCGACGAAGGTAGAAATCAAGAAAAGCATCAAGTGTTGATGGTTGACAAGACCACTAGTTTCAAGAAAAGGGCAAAGGGAAGAAGAGGAACTTCAAAAAGAACGGCAAGCAAGTTGCTGCTCCCGTGAAGAAACCCAAAGCTAGACTCAAGCCTGAAACTGAGTGCTTCTGCTTCAATGGAAATGGTCACTGGAAGTGGAACTACCCTAGATACTTGGCGTATAAGAAGGATGACAAAGTGAACAACGGTATATTTGATATACATGTTATTTATATGTACTTTACTAGTGTTTATAGCAACCCCTCGACATTTGATAGTGGTTCAGTTGCTAAGAGTAGTAACTCAAAACGGGAGTTGCAGAATGAACAGAAACTAGTTAAGGGTAAGTGACGATGTGTGTTGGAAGTAGTTCCAAGATTGATATGATCATCATCGCACACTCCCTATACTTTCAAGATTAGTGTTGAACCTAAATAAATGTTATTTGGCGTTTGCGTTGAGAATGAATATGATTTGATCATGTTTATTGCAATACAGTTATTCATTTAAGTCAAAGAATAATTGTTGTTCTGTTTACATGAATAAAACCTTCGATGGTCATACACCCAATGAAAATAGTTTGTTGGATCTCGATCGTAGTGATACACATATTCATAATATTGAAGCCAAAAGATGCAAAGTTAATAATGATAGTGCAACTTATTTCTGGCACTGCCGTTTGGGTCATATTGGTGTAAAGCGCATGAAGAAACTCCATTCTGATGGACTTTTGAAATCACTTGATTATGAATCACTTGGTACTTGTGAACCATGCCTTATGGGCAAGATGACTAAGACTCCGTTCTCCGGAACAATGGAGCGAGCAACTGACTTATTGGAAATAATACATACTGATGTATGCAATCCGATGAGTGTTGAGGCTCGCGGCGGGTATCGTTATTTTCTGACCTTCACAGATGATTTGAGCAGATATGGGTATATCTACTTGATGAAACATAAGTCTGAAATATTTGAAAAGTTCATATAATTTCAGAGTGAAGTAGAAAATCATCGTAACAAGAAAATAAAGTTTCTACGATCTGATCGTGGAGGAGAATATTTGAGTTACGAGTTTGGTCTTCATTTGAAACAATGCGGAATAGTTTCGCAACTCATGCCACCTGGAACACCAGAGCGTAATGGTGTGTCCGAACATCGTAACCGTACTTTATTAGATATGGTGCAATCTATGATGTCTCTTACCGATTTACCACTATCGTTTTGGGGTCATGCATTAGAGACAACTGCATTCACGTTAAATAGGGCACCATCTAAATCCATTGAGACGACACCATATGAACTGTGGTTTGGCAAGAAACCAAAGTTGTCGTTTCTTAATGTTTGGGGTTGCGATGCTTATGTGAAAAAGTTTCATCCTGATAAGCTCAAACCCAAATCGGAGAATTGTGTTTTCATAGGATACCCAAAGGAGACAGTTGGGTACACCTTCTATCACAGATCCGAAGGCAATACATTCGTTGCTAAGAATGGATCCCTTCTAGAGAAGAAGTTTCTCTCGAAAGAAGTGAGTGGGAGGAAAGTAGAACTTGATGAGGTAACTGTACCTGCTCCCTTATTGGAAAGTAGTTCATCACAGAAATCTGTTCCTGTGACTCCTACACCAATTAGTGAGGAAGCTAATGATGATGATCATGTAACTTTAGATGAAGTACTACCAAACCTCATAGGTCAACCACAGTGAGATCCGCACCAGAGTGGTACGGTAATCCTGTTCTGGAGGTCATGTTACTTGACCATGACGAACCTACGAACTATGAGGAAGCGATGGTGAGCCCAGATTCTGCGAAATGGCTTGAGGCCATGAAATCTGAGATGGGATCCATGTATGAGAACAAAGTGTGGACTTTGGTTGACTTGCCCGTTGACCGGCAAGCCATAGAAAATAAATGGATCTTCAAGAGGAAGACGGACACTGATAGTAGTGTTACTATCTACAAAGCTAGACTTGTCGAAAAAGGTTTTGACAAAGTTCAAGGTGTTGATTACGATGAGATTTTCTCACTCGTAGCGATGCTTAAGTCTGTCCGAATCATGTTAGAAAATTGCCACATTTTATGAAATATGGCAAATGGATGTTAAAACTATGTTCCTTAATGGATTTCTTAAAGAAGAGTTGTATATGATGCAACCAGAAGGTTTTGTCGATCCTAAAGGTGCTAACAAAATGTGCAAGCTCCAGCGATCCATCTATGGACTGGTGCAAGCATCTCGGAGTTGGAATATACGCTTTGATGAGTTGATCAAAGCATATAGTTTTATACAGACTTGCGGTGAAGCCCGTATTTACAAGAAAGTGAGTGGGAGCACTACAACATTTCTGATAAATATATGTGAATGACATATTGTTGATCGGAAATAATGTAGAATTTTCTGGAAAGTATAAAGTAGTATTTGAAAGGAGTTTCTCAAAGAAAGACCTCGGTGAAGCTGCTTACATGTTGAGCATCAAGATATATAGAGATAGATCAAGACACTTGATAAGTTTTTTCAATGAGTACATACCTTGACAAGATTTTGAAGTAGTTCAAAATGGAACAGTCAAAGAAAGAGTTCTTGCCTGTGTTACAAACTGTGAAATTGAGTAAGACTCAAAGCCCGACCACGACAGAAGATAGAAAGAGAATGAAAGCCATTCCCTATGCCTCATCCATAGGTTCCATAAAGTATGCCATGATGTGTACGAGATCTATTGTATACCCTATACTGAGTTTGGCAAGGGAGTACAATAGTGATCTAGGAGTAGATCACTGAACAGCGGTCAAAATTATCCTTAGTGGAATAAGGATATGTTTCTCGATTATGGAGGTGACAAAAGGTTTGTCGTAAAGGGTTACGTCAATGCAAGTTTTGACACTAATCCAGATGACTCTAAGACTCAATCTGGATACATACTGAAAGTGGGAGCAATTAGCTAAAGTAGCTCCGTGCAGAGCATTATAGACACAGAAATTTGCAAAATACATACGGATCTAAATTTGGCAGACCCGTTGACTAAACTTCTCTCACAAGCAAAACATGATCACACCTTAGTACTCTTTGGGTGTTAATCACATGGCGATGTGAACTAGATTACTGACTCTAGTAAACCTTTTGAGTGTTGGCCACATGGCGATGCCAACTATGGATATTAATCACATGGTGATGTGAACTATTAGAGTTAAATCACATGGCGATGTGAACTATTAGAGTTAAATCACATGGCGATGTGAACTAGATTATTGACTCTAGTGCAAGTGGGAGACTGAAGGAAATATGCCCTAGAGGCAATAATAAAGTTGTTATTTATATTTCCTTATATCATGATAAATGTTTATTATTCATGCTAGAATTGTATTAACGGGAAACTTAGTACATGTGTGGATACATAGACAAAAAGAGTGTCACTAGTATGCCTCTACTTAACTAGCTTGTTAAATTTCCTAGCCATAGACATGAGTTGTCATTTGATTAATGTGATTGACTTGACCCATTCCGTTAGCTTAGCATTTGATCGTTTAGTATATTGCTATTGCTTTCTTCATGACGTGTACATGTTCCTATGACTATGAGATTATGCAACTCCCGAATACCGGAGGAACACTTTGTGTGCTACCAAACGTCACAACGTAACTAGGTGATTATAAAGGTGCTCTACAAGTGTCTCTGATGGTACTTGTTGAGTTGGCATAGATCAAGATTAGGATTTGTCACTCCGATTGTCGGAGAGGTATCTATGGGCCCTCTCGGTTATGCACATCACTATAAGCCTTGCAAGCAATGTAACTAACGAGTTAGTTGCAGGATGATGCATTACGGAACGAGTAAAGAGACTTGCCGGTAACGAGATTGAACTAGGTATTGAGATACCGACGATCGAATCTATCGCAAGTAACATACCGATGACAAAGGGAACAACGTATGTTGTTATGCAGTTTGACCAATAAAGATCTTCGTAGAATATGTAGAAGCCAATATGAGCATCTAGGTTCCGCTGTTGATTATTGACCGGAGATGAGTCTCGGTCATGTCTACATAGTTCTCGAACCCGTAGGGTCCGCACGCTTAACGTTCGATGATGATCGGTATTATGAGTTTATGTGTTTTGATGTACCGAAGGTTGTTCGGAGTCCCGGATGAGATCAGGGACATGACGAGGAGCCTCGAAATGTCCGAGACATAAAGATCGATATATTGGAAGGCTATATTCGGACATTGTAAAGGTTCTGAGTGGTCCGGGTATTTATCGGAGTACCGGAGAGTTACGGGAATTCGCCGGGGAGTATATGGGCCTTATTCGGCTTTAGGGGGGAGAGAGAGGGGCTGCCTAGGGCAGGCCACGCGCCCCCAAGGCCTAGTCCGAATTGGACTAGGGGAAGGGGCGGCGCCCCCTCCTTCCTTCTCTTCTCTCTTCCCCTTCCTTCTCTCCTACTCCTACTACTTGGAAAGGGGGAATCCTACTCCCGGTGGGAGTAGGACTCCCCAGGGCGCGCCATAGTAGAGGGCCGGCCCTCCCCCTCCTCCACTCCTTTATATACGGGGAGGGGGGTACCCCATAGACACACAAGTTGATCATCGATCTCTTAGCCGTGTGTGGTGCCCCCTCCACCATAATCCACCTCGGTCATATCGTAGCGGTACTTAGGCGAAGTCCTGCGTCGGTAGCTTCATCATCACCGTCATCACGCCATCGTGCTGACAAAACTCTCCCTCGAAGCTCTACTGGATCGTGAGTTCGTGGGACGTCACCGAGCTGAACGTGTGCAGACCGCGGAGGTGCCGTACGTTCGGTACTAGGATCGGTCGATCGTGAAGACATATGACTACATCAACCGCGTTGTCATAACACTTCCACTTTCGGTCTACAAGGGTACGTGGACAACACTCTCCCCTCTTGTAGCTATGCATCACCATGATCTTGCGTGTGCGTAGGATTTTTTTTGAAATTACTACGTTACTAATAGGTAGCACACAAAGTATTCCTCCGGTATTCGGGAGTTGCATAATCTCATAGTCATAGGAACATGTCTAAGTCATGAAGAAAGCAATAGCAATATACTAAATGATCAAATGCTAAGCTAACGAAATGGGTCAAGTCAATCACATCATTCTCTAACGATGTGATCCCGTTAATCAAATGACAACTCATGTCTATGGTTAGGAAACATAACCATCTTTGATTCAACGAGCTAGTCAAGTAGAGGCATACTAGTGACACTCTGTTTGTCTATGTATTCACACATGTACTAAGTTTTCGGTTAATACAATTCTAGCATGAATAATGAACATTTATCATGATATAAGGAAATATAAATAACAACTTTATTATTGCCTCTAGGGCATATTTCCTTCAGTCTCCCACTTGCACTAGAGTCAATAATCTAGATTACACAGTAATGATTCTAACACCCATGGAGTCTTGGTGCTGATTATGTTTTGCTCGTGAGAGAGGCTTAGTCAACGGGTCTGCAACATTCAGATCCATATGTATCTTGCAAATCTCTATGTCTCCCTCCTTGACTTGATCGCGGATGGAATTGAAGCGTCTCTTGATGTGCTTGGTTCTCTTGTGAAATCTGGATTCCTTTGGCAAGGGACAATGTTACTATCCTTTTACCACACTTGTGCTTCAAAGTAGCACCGTGATCTTCATAATAGAGAGTCTCTCATTTTGTCACTTTCATATACTAGTGGGAAATTTCATTATAGAACTTGGCTTGTATATTCCAATGATGGGCTTCCTCAAATGCCCCAGGTCTTCGTGAGCAAGCAAGTTGGATGCACACCCACTTAGTTTCTTTTTGAGCTTTCATACACTTATAGCTCTAGTGCATCCGTTGCATGGCAATCCCTACTCCTCGCATTAACATCAATTGATGGGCATCTCCATAGCCCGTTGATTAGCCTCGTTGATGTGAGACTTTCTCCTTTTTTGTCTTCCCACATAACCCCTACCATTATACCTTATTCCACCATAGTGCTATATCCATGGCTTGCGCTCATTTATTGCGTAAGAGTTGAAAAGGCTGAAGCGTGTTAAAAAGTATGAACCAATTGCTTGGCTAAAACCAGGGTTGTACATGATATGAATATTTTGTATGGGGAAGATGGAGCATAGCCAGACTATATGATTTTGTAGGGATAACTTGCTTTGGCTATGTTATTTTGATAAGACATAATTGCTTGGTTAGCATGCTTGAAGTATTATTGTTTTTATGTCAACATTAAACTTTTATCTTGAATCATATTAAATCTGAACATTCGTGCCACAATAAGAAGAATTACATTGAAATTATGCTAAGTAGCATTCCACATCAAAAATTCTGATAATATCATTCACCTACTCGAGGACGAGCAGGAATTAAGCTTGGGGATGCTTGATACGTCTCCAACGTATCTATAATTTTTGATTGTTCCATGCTATATTATATTCTGTTTTGGATGTTTAATGGGCTTTATTATACACTTTTATATTATTTTTGGGACTAACCTATTAACTGGAGGCCCAACCCAGAATTGCTGTTTTTTGCCTATTTCAGAGTTTCGCAGAAAAAGAATATCAAACGGAGTCCAAACGGAATGAAACCTTCGGGAACGTGATTTTTGGAACGAACGTGATCCAGAGGACTTGGACCATACGACAAGAAAGCAACCAGGAAGGCACGAGGTAGGGGGCGCGCCTACCCCCCAGGCGCGCCCTCCACCCTCGTGGGGTACAAGTTGCTCCACCGACGTATTTCTTCCTCCTATATATACCTACGTACCCCCAAACTACCAGATACGGAGCCAAAAACCTAATTCCACCGCCGCAACCTTCTGTACCCGTGAGATCCCATCTTGGGGCCTTTTCCGGAGCTCCGCCGGAGGGGGCATCGATCACGGAGGGCTTCTACATCAACACCATTGCCTCTCCGATGATGTGTGAGTAGTTTACCTCAGACCTTCGGGTCCATAGTTATTAGCTAGATGGCTTCTTCTCTCTGTTTGGATCTCAATACAATGTTCTCCCCCTCTCTTGTGGAGATCTATTCGATGTAATCTTCTTTTGCAGTGTGTTTGTTGAGACCGATGAACTGTGGGTTTATGATCAAGTTTATCTATGAACAATATTTGAATCTTCTCTGAATTCTTTTACGTATGATTCGTTATCTTTGCAAGTCTCTTCGAATTATCAGTTTGGTTTCTCCTACTAGATTGATCTTTCTTGCAAGGGAGAAGTGCTTAGCTTTGGGTTCAATCTTGCGGTGTCCTTTCCCAGAGACAGTAGGGGCAGCAAGGCACGTATTGTATTGTTGCCATCGAGGATAACAAGATGGGGTTTATATCATATTGCATGAGTTTATCCCTCTACATCATGTCATCTTACTTAAAGCGTTACTCTGTTCTTTTGAACTTAATACTCTAGATGCATGCTGGATAGCGGTCGATGTGTGGAGTAATAGTAGTAGATGCAGGCAGGATTCGGTCTACTTGTCTCGGACGTGATGCCTATATACATGATCATACCTAGATATTCTCATAACTATGCTCAATTCTGTCAATTGCTCAACAGTAATTTGTTTACCCACCGTAATACTTATGCTCTCGAGAGCAGCCACTAGTGAAACCTATGGCCCCCAGGTCTATTTTCCATCATATTAATCTTCCAACACTTAGCTATTTTTATTGCCTTTTATTTTACTTTGCATCTTTATCATAAAAATACCAAAAATATTATCTTATCATATCTATCAGATCTCACTTTCGTAAGTGACCGTGAAGGGATTGACAACCCCTTTATTGCGTTGGTTGCATGGATTTTATTTATTTGTGTAGGTGCGAGGGACTCGTGCTTGGCCTCCTACTGGATTGATATCTTGGTTCTCAAAAACTGAGGGAAATACTTACGCTGCTTTACTGCATCACCCTTTCCTCTTCAAGGGAAAACCTATTGGAAATATGCCTTAGAGGCGATAATAAAGTGGTTATTATTATATTTCCTTGTTCATGATAATTGTCTATTGTTCATGCTATAATTGTGTTATCCGGAAATCGTAATACATGTGTGAATACATAGACCACAACATGTACCTAGTGAGCCTCTAGTTGACTAGCTCGTTGATCAATTGATGGTTACGGTTTGCTAACCATGGACATAGGATGTCATTGATAACGGGATCACATCATTAGGATAATGATGTGATGGACAAGACCCAATCCTAAGCATAGCACAAGATCGTGTAGTTCGTCTGCTAAAGCTTTTCTAATGTCAAGTATCTTTTCCTTAGACCATGAGATTGTGCAACTCCCGGATACCGTAAGGGTACTTTGGGTGTGCCAAACGTCACAACGTAACTGGGTGGCTATAAAGGTACACTACGGGTATCCCCGAAAGTATCTGTTGGGTTGGCACGAATTGAGACTGGGATTTGTCACTCCGTATGACGGAGATGTATCTCTGGGCCCACTCGGTAAGACATCATCGTAAGGAGCTCAATGTGACTAAGGGGTTGGTCACGGGATGATGTGTTACGGAACGACTAAAGAGACTTGCCGTAACGAGATTGAACAAGGTATCGGTATACCGACGATCGAATCTCGGGCAAGTGCTATACCGGTAGACAAAGGGAATCGTATACGGGATTGATTGAATCCTTGACATCTTGGTTCATCCGATGAGATCATCGTGGAACATGTGGGAGCCAACATGGGTATCTAGATCCCGCTGTTGGTTATTGGCCGGAGAGATGTCTTGGTCATGTCTGCATAGTTCCCGAACCCGTAGGGTCTACACACTTAAGGTTCGGTGACGCTAGAGTTGTAATGGGAATTGTATGTGGTTACCGAAAGTTGTTCGGACTCCCGGATGAGATCCCGGACATCACGAGGAGTTCCGGAATGGTCCGGAGGTGAAGATTTATATAAGGGAAGTCCAGTTTCGGTCACCGGAAAGGTTTCGGGGTTTATCGGTATTGTACCGGGACCACCGAAGGAGTTCCGGGGGTCCATCGGGAGGGTCCACCTGCCCCGAAGGACCTAATGGGCTGTAGTTGGGTGGGAACCAGCCCCTTAGTGGGCTGGTGCGCCCCCAAGGGCCCAAGGTGCCTAGGGTTGGAAACCCTAGGGGGCCGCTGCCCCCCGGGGGGCGGGCGCCCCCTAGTTGGAAACCCTAAGGGGGCCGCTGCCCCCCCCGAGGGGCCGCCGCCCCCCTTAGGTGGAAACCCTAGGGGGCCGCCGCCCCCCCTCTAGATGGATCTAGGAGGCCGGCCCCCTCTCCCCTTCCCCCTATAAATAGTTGGGGGTGGGAGGGCAACCGGACCCCTTCTCCTGGCGCAGCCCCCCCTTCCTACACCTTCTCCTCCTCCGTAGCGCTTAGCGAAGCTCTGCCGGAGAACCACGAGCTCCACCACCACCACGCCGTCGTGCTTTCAGAGCTCTCCCTCAACTTCTCCTCCTCCCTTGCTAGATCAAGAAGGAGAAGACGTCCCCGGGCTGTACGTGTGTTGAACGCGGAGGCGCCGTCGTTCGACGATTAGATCGGAATCAACCTCGATCTGAATCGCTACGAGTAGGACTCCTTCATCCGCGTTCTTGTAACGCTTCTGCATTGCGATCTTCAAGGGTATGAAGATGCACTCCCCTCTCTCTCGTTGCTAGTCTCTCCATAGATTGATCTTGGTGATGCGTAGAAATTTTTTAATTTCTGCAACGATCCCCAACAGTGGCATCATGAGCTAGGTCTATGCGTAGTTTCTATGCACGAGTAGAACACAAGTTGTTGTGGGCGTAGATTTTGTCAATTTACTTGCCGTTACTAGTCTTATCTTGATTCGGCGGCATCGTGGGATAAAGCGGCCCGAACCGACCTTACACGTACGCTTACGTGAGACGGGTTCCACCGACTGACATGCACTAGTTGCATAAGGTGGCTAGCGGGTGTTTGTCTCTCCCACTTTAGTCGGATCGGATTCGATGAAAAGGGTCCTTATGAAGGGTAAATAGAAATTGGCATATCACGTTGTGGTTTTGGCGTAGGTAAGAAACGTTCTGGCTAGAAACCTATAGCAGCCACGTAAAAAAATTGTAACAACAATTAGAGGACATCTAACTTGTTCTTGCAGCATATGCCGTGTGATGTGATATGGCCAAAAGGATGTGATGAATGATATATGTGATGTATGAGATTGCTCATGTTCTTGTAATAGGAATCACGACTTGCATGTCGATGAGTATGACAACCGGCAGGAGCCATAGGAGTTGTCTTAATTTATTGTATGACCTGCGTGTCAATGAAAACGCCATGTAATTACTTTACTTTATTGCTAACCGTTAGCCATAGTAGTAGAAGTAATAGTTGGTGAGACAACTTCATGAAGACACGATGATGGAGATCATGGTGTCATGCCGGTGACGATGATGATCATGGTGCCCCGAAGATGGAGATCAAAAGTAGCAAAATGATATTGGCCATATCATGTCACTATTTGATTGCATGTGATGTCTATCATGTTTTACATCTTATTTGCTTAGAACGACGGTAGCTTAAATAAGATGATCCCTCGCAATAATTTCAAGAAAGTGTTCCCCCTAACTGTGCACCGTTGCGAAGGTTCGTTGTTTCGAAGCACCACGTGAAGATCGGGTGTGATAGATTCTAACGTTCGAATACAATGGGTGTAAGCTAGATTTACACACGCAATACACTTAGGTTGACTTGACGAGCCTAGCATGTACAGACATGGCCTCGGAACACGGAAGACCAAAAGGTCGAACAGGAGTCGTGTAGAAGATATGATCAACATGAAGATGTTCACCGATGATGACTAGTCCGTCTCACGTGATGATCGGACACGGCCTAGTTGACTCGGATCATGTATCACTTAGATGACTAGAGGGATGTCAATCTGAGTGGGAGTTCATTAAATAATTTGATTAGATGAACTTAATTATCATGAACATAGTCTAAAACTTTGCAATATGTCTTGTAGATCAAATGGCCCACGCTAATGTTGCCCTCAACTTCAACGCGTTCCTAGGGAAAACCAAGCTGAAAGACGATGGTAGCAACTACACGGACTGGGTCCATAATCTGAGGATCATCCTAATAGCTGCCAAGAAAGCATATGTCCTTGAAGCACCGCTAGGTGACGCACCTGTATTCCCAGCAACTCAAGACGTTATGAACGCCTGGCAGTCGCGTAGTGATGATTACTCCCTGGTTCAGTGCGGCATGCTTTACAGCTTAGAACCAGGGCTCCAAAAGCGTTTTGAGAAACACAGAGCATATGAGATGTTCCAAGAGCTGAAAATGGTTTTCCAAGCTCATGCTCGAGTCGAGAGATATGAAGTCTCCGACAAGTTCTAAAGTTGTAAGATGGAGGAGAACAGTTCTGTCAGCGAGCACATACTCAAAATGTCTGGGTTGCACAACCGCTTGTCTCAGCTGGGAGTCAATCTCCCGGATGATGTGGTCATTGATAGAATCCTTCAGTCGCTCCCACCTAGATACAAGAGCTTTGTGATGAACTTCAATATGCAGGGGATGGAAAAGACCATTCCTGAGGTATATTCAATGCTGAAATCAGCGGAGGTGGAGATCAAAAAGGAACATCAAGTGTTGATGGTGAATAAAACCACTAAGTTCAAGAAAGGCAAGGGTAAGAAGAACTTCAAGAAGGACGGCAAGGGAGTTGCCGCGCCCGGTAAGCCAGTTGCCGGGAAGAAGCCAAAGCATGGACCCAAGCCTGAGACTGAGTGCTTTTATTGCAAGGGAAACGGTCATTGGAAGCGGAACTGCCCCAAGTACTTAGCGGATAAGAAGGCCGGCAATACTGAAGGTATATGTGATATACATGTTATTGATGTGTACCTAAACAACGCTTGTAGTAGCTCCTGCGTATTTGATACCGGTGTGGTTGCTCATATTTGTAACCCAAAACAAGAGTTGCGGAATAAGTGGAGACTGGCGAAGGATGAGGTGATGATGCGCGTCGGGAATGGTTCCAAGGTCGATGTGATCGCCGTCGGCACGCTACCTCTACATTTACCTACGGGATTAGTTTTGAACCTCAATAATTGTTATTTAGTACCAGCTTTGAGCATGAACATTGTATCCGGATCTCGTTTAATGCGAGATGGCTACTCATTTAAATCTGAGAATAATGGTTGTTCTATTTATATGAGAGACATGTTTTATGGTCATGCCCCGCTGGTCAATGGTTTATTCTTATTTAATCTCGAACGTGATGTTACACATATTCATAGTGTGAATGCCAAAAGATGTAATGTTGATAATGATAGTCCCACATACTTGTGGCACTGCCGCCTTGGTCACATTGGTGTCAAACGCATGAAGAAACTCCATGCAGATGGACTTTTGGAGTCTCTTGATTATGAATCATTTGACACGTGCGAACCATGCCTCATGGGCAAAATGACCAAGACCCCGTTGTCCGGAACAATGGAGCGAGCAACCAACTTATTGGAAATCATACATACTGATGTGTGCGGTCCAATTAGGGTTGAGGCTCGTGGTGGTTATCGCTATGTTCCCACCCTCATGGATGACTTAAGTAGATATGGGTATGTCTACTTAATGAAACACAAGTCTGAGAACTTTGAAAAGTTCAAGGAATTTCAGAGTGAGGTTGAGAATCAACGTGACCGGAAAATAAAGTTCTTACGATCAGATCGTGGAGGGGAATATTTGAGTCACGAATTTGGCACACACTTAAGGAAATTTGGAATTGTTTCACAACTCACGCCGCCTAGAACACCTCAGCGTAATGGTGTGTCCGAACGTCGTAATCGCACTCTATTGGATATGGTGCGATCTATGATGTCTCTTACCGATCTACCGCTATCATTTTGGGGTTATTGTTGGGGAACATAGTAATTTCAAAAATTTCCTACGCACACACAAGATCATGGTGATGCATAGCAACGAGAGGGGAGAGTGTTGTCCACGTACCCTTGTAGACCGAAAGCGGAAGCGTTAACACAACGCGGTTGATGTAGTAGTACGTCTACACGATCCGACCGATCAAGTACCGAACGCAGGGCACCTCCGAGTTCAGCACACGTTCAGCTCGATGACGTCCCTCGAACTCCGATCCAGCCAAGTGTTGAGGGAGAGTTTTGTCAGCACGACGTCGTGGTGACGATGATGATGTTCTACCGACGCAGGGCTTCGCCTAAGCACCGCTACGATATTATCGAGGTGTAATATGGTGGAGGGGGGCACCGCACACGGCTAAAATATAGTATATCAATTGTGTGTTGAGAGGTGCCCCCCTGCCCACGTATATAAAGGAGCAAGGGGGAGGCCGCCGGCCTAGGAGGTGTGGCGCGCCAGGAGGAGTCCTACTCCTACCGGGAGTAGGACTCCCCCCCTTTCCTTATTGGACTAGGAGTGGAAGAGGGGAAGAGGTGGAGGGGAGGAAGGAAGAGGGGCGCCGCCCCCCCTCTCCTTGTCCTATTCGGACTGGGGAGGGGGAAGGGGGGCGCGGCCCTGCCCTAGCCTCCTCTCCTCTCTTCTACCTAGGCCCACTAAGGCCCATTAAGTTACCGGGGGGGGGTTCCGGTAACCTCCCGGGACTCCGGAAAAATCCCGATTTCACCCGGAACACTTCCGATGTCCAAACATAGGCTTCCAATATATCAATCTTTATGTCTCGACCATTTTGAGACTCCTCGTCATGTCCGTGATCACATCCGGGACTCCAAACAACCTTCGGTACATCAAAACATATAAACTCATAATATAACTGTCATCGTAACTTTAAGCGTGCGGACCCTACGGGTTCGAGAACTATGTAGACATGACCGAGACACCTCTCTGGTCAATAACCAATAGCGGAACCTGGATGCTCATATTGGTTCCCACATATTCTACGAAGATCTTTATCGGTCACACCGCATAACAACATACGTTGTTCCCTTTGTCATCGGTATGTTACTTGCCCGAGATTCGATCGTCGGTATCTCGATACCTAGTTCAATCTCGTTACCGGCAAGTCTCTTTACTCGTTCCATAATACATCATCCCGCAACTAACTCATTAGTCACAATGCTTGCAAGGCTTATAGTGATGTGCATTACCGAGTGGGCCCAGAGATACCTCTCCGACAATCGGAGTGACAAATCCTAATCTCGAAATACGCCAACCCAACAAGTACCTTTGGAGACACCTGTAGAGCACCTTTATAATCACCCAGTTACGTTGTGACGTTTGGTAGCACACAAAGTGTTCCTCCGGTAAACGGGAGTTGCATAATCTCACAGTCATAGGAACATGTATAAGTCATGAAGAAAGCAATAGCAACATACTAAACGATCGAGTGCTAAGCTAACGGAATGGGTCAAGTCAATCACGTCATTCTCCTAATGAGGTGATCCCGTTAATCAAATGACAACTCATGTCTATGGCTAGGAAACATAACCATCTTTGATTAACGAGCTAGTCAAGTAGAGGCAAACTAGTGACACTCTGTTTGTCTATGTATTCACACATGTATTATGTTTCCGGTTAATACAATTCTAGCATGAATAAGAAACATTTATCATGGTATAAGGAAATAAATAATAACTTTATTATTGCCTCTAGGGCATATTTCCTTCAGTCTCCCACTTGCACTAGAGTCAATAATCTAGTTCACATCGCCATGTGATTTAACATCAATAATTCACATCACCATGTGATTAACACCCATAGTTCACATTGTCATGTGACCAACACCCAAAGGGTTTACTAGAGTCAATAATCTAGTTCACATCGCTATGTGATTAACACCCAAAGAGTACTAAGGTGTGATCATGTTTTGATTGTGAGATAATTTTAGTCAACGGGTCTGTCACATTCAGATCCGTAAGTATTTTGCAAATTTCTATGTCTACAATGCTCTGCACGGAGATACTCTAGCTAATTGCTCCCACTTCCAATATGTATCTAGACCGAGACTTTAGAGTCATCTAGATTAGAGTCAAAACTTGCATCGACGTAACCCTTTACGACGAACCTTTTGTCACTTCCATAATTGAGAAACATATCCTTATTCCACTAAGGATAATTTTGACCGCTATCCAGTGATCTACTCCTAGATCACTATTGTACTCCCTTGCCAAAATCAGTGTAGGGTATACAATAGATCTGGTACACAACATGGCATACTTTATAGAACCTATGGCCAAGGCATAGAGAATGACTTTCATTCTCTTTCTATCTTCTGCCGTGGTCGGGCTTTGAGTCTTACTCAATTTCACACCTTGTAACATAGGCAAGAACTCTTTCTTTGACTGTTCTATTTTGAACTACTTCAAATCTTGTTAAGGTATGTACTCATTGAAAGAACTTATCAAGCGTCTTGATCTATCTCTATAGATCTTGATGCTCAATATGTAAGCAGCTTCACCGAGGTCTTTCTTTGAAAAACTCCTTTCAAACACTCCTTTATGCTTTGCAGAATAATTCTACATTATTTCCGATCAACAATATGTCATTCACATACACTTATCAGAAATGTTGTAGTGCTCCCACTCACTTTCTTGTAAATACAGGCTTCACCGCAAGTCTGTATAAAACTATATCCTTTGATCAACTTATCAAAGCGTATATTCCAACTCCGAGATGCTTGCACGTGTCCATAGATGGATCGCTGGAGCTTGCACACTTTATTAGCTCCCTTTGGATCGACAAGACCTTCCGGTTGCATCATATACAACTCTTCTTCCAGAAATCCATTCAGGAATGCAATTTTGACATCCATTTGCCAAATTTCATAATCATAAAATGCGGCAATTGCTAACATGATTCAGACAGACTTAAGCATAGATGCGAGTGAGAAACTCTCATCGTAGTTAACACCTTGAACTTGTCGAAAACCTTTTTGCGACAATTCAAGCTTTCTAGATAGTAACACTACTATCAGTGTCCGTCTTCCTCTTGAAGATCCATTTATTTTCTATGGCTTGCCGATCACCGGGTAAGTCAACCAAAGTGTACACTTTGCTCTCATACATGGATCCCATCTCAGATTTCATGGCCTCAAGCCATTTTGCGGAATCTGGGCTAATCATCGCTTCCTCATAGTTCGAAGGTTTGTCATGGTCAAGTAACATGACCTCCAGAACTGGATTACCGTACCACTCTGGTGCGGATTTCATTCTGGTTGACCTACGAGGTTTGGTAGTAACTTGATCTGATGTTACATAATCATCATCATTAGCTTCCTCACTAATTGGTGTAGGAGTCACAGGAACAGATTTCTGTGATGAACTACTTTCCAATAAGGGAGCAGGTACAGTTACCTCATCAAGTTCTACTTTCCTCCCACTCACTTCTTTCGAGAGAATCTCCTTCTCTAGAAAGGATGCATTCTTAGCAACGAATGTCTTGCCTTCGGATCTGTGATAGAAGGTGTACCCAACAGTCTCCTTTGGGTATCCTATGAAGACATATTTCTCTGATTTGGGTTTGAGCTTATCAGGATGAAACTTTTTCATATAAGCATCACAACCCCAAACTTTAAGAAACGACAACTTTGATTTCTTGCCAAACCACAGTTCATACGGTGTCGTCTCAAACGGATTTAGATGGTGCCCTTTTTTTACGTGAATGCAACTGTCTCTAATGCATAACCCCAAAACTATAGTGGTAAATCGGTAAGAAACATCATAGATTGTACTATATCCAATAAAGTACGGTTATGACGTTCAGACACACCATTATGCTGTGGTGTTCCAGGTGGCACGAATTTGTGAAACTATTTCACTTTGTATTAATTGAAGACCAAACTCGTAACTCAAATATTTGTCTCCGCGATCAAATCATAGAAACCTTATTTTCTTGTCACGATGATTTTCCACTTCACTCTGAAATTCTTTGAACTTTTCAAATGTTTCAGACTTATGTTTCATCAAGTAGATATACCCATATCTGCTCAAATCATCTGTGAAGGTCGGAAATAACGATACCCGCCGCGAGCCTCAACACTCATCGGATCGCATACATCAGTATGTATTATTTCCAATAAGTCAGTTGCTCGCTCCATTGTTCCGGAGAACGGAGTCTTAGTCATTTTGCCCATAACGCATGGTTTGCAAGTATCAAGTGATTCATAATCAAGTGATTCCAAAAGCCCATCAGCATGGAGTTTCTTCATGCGCTTTACACCAATATGACCTAAACGGCAGTGCCACAAATAAGTTGCACTATCATTATTAACTTTGCATCTTTTGGTTCAATATTATGAATATGTGTATCACTACGATCGAGATCCAACGAACCATTTTCATTGGGTGTGTAACCATATAAGGTTTTATTCATGTAAACAGAACAACAATTATTCTCTAACTTAAATGAATAATCGTATTGCAATAAACATGATCAAATCATATTCATGCTCAACACAAACACCAAATAACACTTATTTAGGTTCAACACTAATCCCGAAAGTGTAGGGAGCGTGCGATGATGATCATATCAATCTTGGAACCACTTCCAACACACATCGTCACTTTACCCTTAACTAGTATCTGTTCATTCTGCAACTCCCGTTTCGAGTTACTACTCTTAGCAACTGAACCAGTATCAAATGCCGAGGGGTTGCTACGAACACTAGTAAAATACACATCAATAATCTGTATATCAAATATACCTTTGTTCACTTTTGCCATCCTTCTTATCCGCCAAATACTTGGGGCAGTTCCGCTTCCAGTGGCCAGTCCCTTTGCAGTAGAAGCACTTAGTCTCAGGCTTAGGTACAGACTTGGGCTTCTTCACTTGAGTAGCAACTTGCTTGCCGTTCTTCTTGAAGTTCCCCTTCTATCCCTTTGCCCTTTTCTTGAAACTAGTAGTCTTGTTAACCATCAACACTTGATGCTCTTTCTTGATTTCTACCTTCGTCGATTTCAGCATCGCGAAGAGCTCGGGAATTACTTTCGTCATCCCTTACATACTATAGTTAATCACGAAGTTCTACTAACTTGGTGATGGTGACTAGAGAATTCTGTCAATCACAATTTTATCTGGAAGATTAAGTCCCACTTGATTCAAGCGATTGTAGTACCCAGACAATCTGAGCACATGCTCACTGCTTGAGCTATTCTCCTCCATCTTTTAGCTATAGAACTTGTTGGAGACTTCATATCTCTCAACTCGGGTATTTGCTTGAAATATTAACTTCAACTCCTGGAACATCTCATATGGTCCATGACGTTCAAAACGTCTTTGAAGTCCCGATTCTAAGCCGTTAAGCATGGTGCACTAAACTATCAAGTAGTCATCATATTGAGCTAGCCAAACGTTCATAACGTCTGCATCTGCTCCTGCAATAGGTCTGTCACCTAGCGGTGCATCAAGGACATAATTCTTCTGTGCAGCAATGAGGATAATCCTCAGATCACGGATCCAATCCGCATCATTGCTACTAACATCTTTTCAACTCAGTTTTCTCTAGGAACATATCAAAATAAAACAGGGGAGCTAAACGCGAGCTATTGATCTACAACATAATTTGCAAAATACTATCAGGACTAAGTCATGATAAATTTAAGTTCTATTAATCATATTACTTAAGAACTCCCACTTAGATAGACATCCCTCTAATCCTCTAAGTGATCACGTGATCCATATCAACTAAACCATGTCCGATCATCACGTGAGATGGAGTAGTTTCAATGGTGAACATCACTATGTTGATCATATCTACTATATGATTCACGCTCGACCTTTCGGTCTCCGTGTTCCGAGGCCATATCTGCATATGCTAGGCTTGTAATGTTTAACCTGAGTATTCTGCGTGTGCAACTATTTTGCACCCGTTGTATTTGAACGTAGAGCTTATCACACCCGATAATCACGTGGTGTCTCAGCACGAAGAACTTTCGCAACGGTGCATACTCAGGGAGAACACTTTTATCTTGAAATTTTAGTGAGAGATCATCTTATAATGCTACCGTCAATCAAAGCAAGATAAGATGCATAAAAGATAAACATCACATGCAATCAATATAAGTGATATGATATGGCCATCATCATCTTGTGCTTGTGATCTCCATCTCCGAAGCACCGTCATGATCACCATCGTCACCGGCGCGACACCTTGATCTCCATCGTAGCATCGTTGTCGTCTCGCCAATCTTATGCTTCTACGACTATCGCTACCGCTTAGTGATAAAGTAAAGCATTACAGGCGATTGCATTGCATACAATAAAGCGACAACCATATGGCTCCTGCCAGTTGCCGATAACTCGGTTACAAAACATGATCATCTCATACAATAAATTTTGCATCATGCTTGGACCATATCACATCACAACATGCCCTGCAAAAACAAGTTAGACGTCCTCTACTTTGTTGTTGCAAGTTTTACGTGGCTGCTACGGGCTTAGCAAGAACCGTTCTTACCTACGCATCAAAACCACAACGATAGTTTGTCAAGTTGGTGCTGTTTTAACCTTCGCAAGGACCGGGCGTAGCCACACTCGGTTCAACTAAAGTTGGAGAAACTGACACCCGCCAGCCACCTCTGTGCAAAGCACGTCGGAAGAACCAGTCTCGCATAAGCGTACGTGTAATGTCGGTCCGGGCCGCTTCATCCAACAATACCGCCGAACCAAAGTATGACATGCTGGTAAGCAGTATGACTTATATCGCCCACAACTCACTTGTGTTCTACTCGTGCATATGACATCTACGCATAAAACCTGGCTCGGATGCCACAGTTGGGGAACGTAGTAATTTCAAAAATTTCCTACGCACACGCAAGATCATGGTGATGCATAGCAACGAGAGGGGAGAGTGTTGTCCACGTACCCTCGTAGACCGAAAGCGGAAGCGTTAACACAACGCGGTTGATGTAGTCGTACGTCTTCACGATCCGACCGATCAAGTACCGAACGCATGGCACCTCCGAGTTCAGCACACGTTCAGCTTGATGACGTCCCTCGAACTCCGATCCAGCCGAGTGTTGAGGGAGAGTTTTGTCAGCACGACGGCGTGGTGACGATGATGATGTTCTAGCGACGCAGGGCTTCGCCTAAGCACCGCTACGATATTATCGAGGTGTAATATGGTGGAGGGGGCACCGCACACGGCTAAAATATCGTATATCAATTGTGTGTTGAGAGGTGCCCCCTGCATATTAGTTCCCACATATTCTACGAAGATCTTTATCGGTCACACCGCATAACAACATACGTTGTTCCTTTTGTCATCGGTATGTTACTTGCCCGAGATTCGATCGTCGGTATCTCGATACCTAGTTCAATCTCATTACCGGCAAGTCTCTTTACTCGTTCCGTAATACATCATCCTGCAACTAACTCATTAGTCACAATGCTTGCAAGGCTTATAGTGATGTGCATTACCGAGTGGGCCCGGAGATACCTCTCCGACAATCGGAGTGACAAATCCTAATCTCGAAATACGCCAACCCAACAAGTACCTTTGGAGACACCTGTAGAGCACCTTTATAATCACCCAGTTACGTTGTGACGTTTGGTAGCACACAAAGTGTTCCTCCGGTAAATGGGAGTTGCATAATCTCATAGTCATAGGAACCTGTATAAGTCATGAAGAAAGCAATAGCAACATACTAAACGATCGAGTGCTAAGCTAACGGAATGGGTCAAGTCAATCACGTCATTCTCCTAATGAGGTGATCCCGTTAATCAAATGACAACTCATGTCTATGGCTAGGAAACATAACCAACTTTGATTAATGAGCTAGTCAAGTAGAGGCAAACTAGTGACACTATGTTTGTCTATGTATTCACAGATGTATTATGTTTCCGGTTAATACAATTCTAGCATGAATAATAAAAATTTATCATGATATAAGGAAATAAATAATAACTTTATTATTGCCTCTAGGGCATATTTCCTTCAGTTATGTATAGATACTGCCACATTCACTTTAAATAGGGCTCCGTCGAAATCCGTTGAGACGACACCGTATGAATTGTGGTTTGGGAAGAAACCTAAGCTGTCATTTCTGAAAGTTTGGGGATGCGATGCTTATGTCAAGACACTTCAACCTGAAAAGCTCGAACCCAAATCGGAAAAATGCGTCTTCATAGGATACCTTAAGGAAACTATTGGGTGTACCTTCTACCTCAGATCCGAAGGCAAGATCTTTTTTGCCAAGAATTGATCCTTTCTAGAGAAAGAGTTTCTCTCGAAAGAAGTAAGTGGGAGGAAAGTAGAACTTGATGAAGTATTGCCTCTTGAACCGGAGAGTAGCGCAGCTCAAGAAAATGTTTCTGTGGTGCCTGCACCGACTAGAGAGGAAGTTAATCATGATGATCATGAAACTTCAGATCAAGTTGCTACTGAACTTCATAGGTCCACAAGGACACGTTCCACACCAGAGTGGTATGGCAACCCTGTCCTGGAAATCATGTTGTTAGACAATGGTGAACCTTCGAACTATGAAGAAGCGATGGCGGGCCCGGATTCCGACAAATGGCTTGAAGCCATGAAATCCGAGATAGGATCCATGTATGAAAACGAAGTATGGACTTTGACTGACTTGCCCGATGATCGGCGAGCCATAGAAATTAAATGGATCTTTAAGAAGAAGACAGGCGCGGATGGTAATGTAACCATCTATAAGGCTCGGCTTGTCGCTAAGGGTTATCGACAAGTTCAAGGGGTTGACTATGATGAGACCTTCTCACCCGTAGCGAAGCTGAAGTCTGTCCAAATCATGTTAGCAATTGCCGCATTCTATGATTATGAGATATGGCAAATGGACATCAAAACGGCATTCCTTAATGGTTTCCTTAAGGAAGAATTGTATATGATGCAGCCGGAAGGTTTTGTCGATCCTAAGAATGCTGACAAGGTATGCAAGCTCCAACGCTCGATCTATGGGCTGGTGCAAGCATCTCGGAGTTGGAACATATGGAGAAGCCTATGTTTACAAGAAAGTGAGTGGGAGCTCTGTAGCATTTCTCATATTATATGTGGATGACATACTATTGATGGGAAATGATATAGAACTCTTGTAAAGCATAAAGGCCTACTTGAAAAAGTGTTTTTCAATGAAGGACCTTGGAGAAGCTGCTTACATATTAGGCATCAAGATCTATAGAGATAGATCGAGACGCCTCATTGGTCTTTCACAAAGCACGTACCTTGACAAGATATTGAAGAAGTTCAATATGGATCAGTCCAAGAAGGGGTTCTTGCCTGTATTGCAAGGTGTGAGATTGAGCACGGCTCAATGCCCGACCACGGCAGAAGATAGAGAAAAGATGAGTGTCATCCCCTATGCCTCGGCCATAGGGTCTATTATGTATGCCATGCTGTGTACCAGACCTGATGTAAACCTTGCCGTAAGTTTGGTAGGAAGGTACCAAAGTAATCCCAACACTGGACAACGGTCAAGAATATCCTGAAGTACCTGGAAAGTACTAAGGATATGTTTCTCGTTTATGGAGGTGACGAAGAGCTCGTCGTAAAGGGTTACGTCGATGCTAGTTTCGACATAGATCTGGATGACTCCAAGTCACAAACCGGATACGTGTATATTTTGAATGGTGGGGCAGACAGCTGGTGTAGTTGCAAGCAAAGCGTCGTGGCGGGATCTACATGTGAAGCGGAGTACATGGCAGCCTCAGAGGCAGCACATGAAGCAATCTGGATGAAGGAGTTCATTACCAACCTAGGAGTTATTCCCAATGCGTCGGGCCCGATGACTCTCTTCTGTGACAACACTGGAGCTATTGCCCTTGCCAAGGAGCCCAGGTTTCACAAGAAGACCAGGCATATCAAGCGTCGCTTCAACTCCATTCGTGAAAATGTTCAAGATGGAGACATAGAGATTTGTAAAGTGCATATGGACCTGAATGTTGCAGATCCATTGACTAAACCTCTTCCACGTGCAAAGCATGATCAACACCAGAAGTCTATGGGTGTTCGATTCATCACAATATAACTAGGTTATTGACTCTAGTGCAAGTGGGAGACTGTTGGAAATATTCCCTAGAGGCAATAATAAAATGGTTATTATTATATTTCCTTGTTCATGATAATTGTCTGTTGTTCATGCTATAATTGTGTTATCCAGAAATCGTAATACATGTGTGAATACATAGACCACAACAAGTCCCTAGTGAGCCTCTAGTTGACTAGCTCGTTGATCAATAGATGGTTACGGTTTCCTAACCATGGACATAGGATGTCATTGATAACGGGATCACATCATTAGGATAATGATGTGATGGACAAGACCCAATCCTAAGCATAGCACAAGATCGTGTAGTTCGTCTGCTAAAGCTTTTCTAATGTCAAGTATCTTTTCCTTAGACCATGAGATTGTGCAACTCCCGGATACCGTAAGGGTACTTTGGGTGTGCCAAACGTCACAACGTAACTGGGTGGCTATAAAGGTACACTATGGGTATCCCCGAAAGTATCTGTTGGGTTGGCACGAATCGAGACTGGGATTTGTCACTCCGTATGACGGAGAGGTATCTCTGGGCCCACTCGTTATGACATCATCGTAAGGAGCTCAATGTGACTAAGGGGTTGGTCACGGGATGATGTGTTACTGAACGAGTAAAGAGACTTTCCGTAACGATATTGAACAAGGTATCGGTATACCGTCGATCGATTCTCGGGCAAGTGCTATACCGGTAGACAAAGGGAATCGTATACGGGATTGATTGAATCCTTGACATCGTGGTTCATCCGATGAGATCATCGTGGAACATGTGGGAGCCAACCTGGGTATCCAGATCCCGCTGTTGGTTATTGGCCGGAGAGATGTCTCGGTCATGTCTGCATAGTTCCCGAACCCGTAGGGACTACACACTTAAGGTTCGGTGACGCTAGAGTTGTAATGGGAATTGTATGTGGTTACCGAAAGTTGTTCGAAGACCCGGATGAGATCTAGGACGTCACGAGGAGTTCCGGAATGGTCCGGAGGTGAAGATTTATATATGGGAAGTCCAGTTTCAGTCACCGGAAAGGTTTCGGTGTTTATCGGTATTGTATCGGGACCACCGAAGGGGTTCCAGGGGTCCACCGGGTGGGTCCACCTGCCCCGAAGGACCTAATGGGCTGTAGTTGGGTGGGAACCAGCCCCTTAGTGGGCTGGTGCGCCCCCCAAGGACCCAAGGTGCCTAGGGTTGGAAACCCTAGGGGGCGCTGCCTCCCCGGGGGCGGGCGCCCCCTAGATGGAAACCCTAAAGGGGCCGCTGCCCCCCCGAGGGGCCGCCGCCCCCTTAGGTGGAAACCCTCGGGGGCCGCTGCCCCGGGGGCCGCCGCCCCCCCTCTAGATGGATCTAGGGGGCCGGCCCCCTCTCCCCTTCCCCCTATAAATAGTGGGGGGAGGGCAACCGGACCCCTTCTCCTGGCGCAGCACTCCCCCCTTCCTACACCTTCTCCTCCTCCGTAGCGGTTAGCGAAGCTCTGCCGGAGAACCACGAGCTCCACCGCCACCACGCCGTCGTGCTGTCGGAGCTCTCCCACAACTTCTCCTCCCCCCCTTGCTGGATCAAGAAGGAGGAGACGTCCCCGGGTTGTACGTGTGTTGAATGAGGAGGCTCCGTCGTTCGGCGCTTAGATCGGAATCAACCGTGATCTGAATCGCTACGAGTACGACTTCTTCATCCGCGTTCTTGTAACGCTTCCGCATCGCGATCTTCAAGGGTATGAAGATGCACTCCCCTCTCTCTCGTTGCTAGTCTCTACATAGATTGATCTTGGTGATGCGTATAATTTTTTTAATTTCTGCAACGATCCCCAACAAAACCAACGCAGTGCTCAAGATGTAGCAAGAAGGATTTCTGGCGCCGTTGCTGGGGAGTCTACGCAAAAGTCAACATACCAAGTACCCATCACAAACCCTTATCTCCCGCATTACATTACTTGCCATTTGCCTCTCATTTTCCTCTCCCCCACTTCACCCTTGCCGTTTTATTCGCCCTCTATTTTCCGTTCGCCTCTTTTTCACGTGCTTCTTGTTTGCTCGTGTCTTGGATTGCTTGCTTGTCACGATGGCTCAAGATAATACCAAATTGTGTGACTTTACCAATACCAACAATAATGATTTCCTTAGCACTCCGATTGCTCCTCTTACCGATACTGAATCTTGTGAAATTAATGCTGCTTTGTTGAATCTTGTCATGAAAGATCAATTCGCCGACCTTCCTAGTGAAGAAGCCGCTACGCATCTAAATAGCTTCGTTGATTTGTGTGATATGCAAAAGAAGAAAGATGTGGACAATGATATTGTTAAATTGAAGCTATTTCCTTTTTCTCTTAGAGATCGTGCTAAAGCTTGGTTTTCGTCTTTGCCTAAAAATAGTATTGATTCTTGGAATAAGTGCAAAGATGCTTTTATCTCTAAGTATTTTCCTCCCACTAAGATCATCTCTCTTAGAAACGATATCATGAATTTTAAGCAACTTGATCATTAACATGTTGCACAAGCTTGGGAGAGGATGAAATTAATGATACGTAATTGCCCTACACATGGTTTGAATTTGTGGATGATTATACATAGTTTTTATGCCGGATTGAATTTTGCTTCTAGAAATCTTTTAGATTCGGCCGCGGGAGGCACTTTTATGTAAATCACTTTAGGAGAAGCTACTAAACTCCTAGATAATATTATGGTTAATTATTATCAATGGCACACTGAAAGATCTACTAATAAGAAAGTGCATGCGATAGAAGAAATTAATGTTTTGAGTGGAAATATGGAAGAACTTACGAAATTATTTGCTAATAAAAGTGTTTCTTCTGATCCTAATGATATGCCTTTGTCTACTTTTATTGAGAATAATAATGAATCTATGGATGTGAATTTTGTTGGTAGGAATAATTTTGGTAACAACGCGTATAGAGGAAACTTTAATCCTAGGCCGTATCCTAGTAATTCCTCTAATAATTATGGTAATTCCTACAACAATTCTTATGGAAATTTTAATAAGATGCCCTCTGAATTTGATACTAGTGCTAAGGAGTTTATGAATTCGCAAAAGAATTTCAATGCTTTGCTTGAAGAAAAATTACATAAAGTTGATGAATAGATATGAACGTTGATAGAATTTCTCTTGATGTTGATTCTTTGAAACTTAGATCTATTCCACCTAAGCATGATATCAATGTGTCTCTCAAAGCCATGAGAATTTCCATTGATGAGTGCAAAGAAAGAACCGCTAGGATGCGTGCTAAGAAAGATTGTTTTGTGAAAGCGTGTTCTTCTAGTTTCTGTGAAAATAAAGATGAAGATCTAAAATTGATTGATGTGTCCCCTATTAAATCTTTGTTTTGCAATATGAATCTTGATAAAGATGGGACTGAATATGATCCACCTTTACCTAGAAGGCGTTTCAAAAATTCGGAGTTTTTAGATCTTGATGCAAAAATTGGTAAAAGCGGGATTGAAGAGATCAAAACTTTAGATATTAATGAACCCACTATTTTGGATTTCTAGGATTTTAATTATGATAATTGCTCTTTGATAGATTGTATTTCCTTGTTTCAATCTGTGCTAAATTCTCCACATGCTTATAGTCAAAATAAAGCCTTTACCAAACATATCGTAGATGCTTTGATGCAATCTTATGAAGAAAAACTTGAGTTGGAAGTTTCTATCCCTAGAAAACTTTATGATGGGTGGGAACCTACTATTAAAATTAAAATTAAAAATCATGAATGCTATGCTTTGTGTGATTTGGGTGCTAGTGTTTCCACGATTCCAAAGACTTTGTGTGATTTGCTAGGTTTCCGTGATTTTGATGATTGCTCTTTAAATTTGCACCTTCCGGATTCCACCATTAAGAAACATATGGTAAGAATTATTATGTTCTTATTGTTGCAAATAGGAATTATTTGCCCATAGATTTTATTGTTTTTGATATAGATTGCAATCCTTCATGTCCTATTATTCTTGGTAGACCTTTCCTTAGAACGATTGGTGCAATTATTGATATGAAGGAAGGGAATATTAGATTCCAATTTCCGTTAAAAAAAGGCATGGAACACTTCCCTAGAAAGAAAATAAAATTACCTTATGAATCTATTATGAGAGCCACTTATGGATTGCCTACCAAAGATGGCAATACCTAGATCTATCCTTGCTATTATGCCTAGCTAGGGGCGTTAAACGATGGCACTGGTTGGGAGGCAACCCAATTTTATTTTTTTTGTTTTTTGCTTTTTGATTCTGTTTAGGAATAAATATTTGATCTAGCCTCTGGTTAGATTTGTTTTTATGTTTTAATTAGTGTTTGTGCCAAGTTTAACCTATAGGATCTTCTTGGATGATAGTTATTTGATCTTGCTGAAAATTCCAGAAACTTTCTGTTCACGAAAATAATTGTTAAAAATCACCAGAATGTGATAAAATATTGATTCCAATTGCTGATGATCAATAAAAAATTGTCTAGGTGTTCCTATTTTGGTTGAATTTTTTGTGTTCCAGAAGTTTGCTTTAGTTACAGATTACTACAGACTGTTCTGTTTTTGACAGATTCTGTTTTTCGTGTGTTGTTTGCTTATTTTGATGAATCTATGGCTAATAAAATAGTTTATAAACCATACAGAAGTTCAAACACAGTAGGTTTAACACCAATATAAATAAAGAATGAGTTCATTACAGTACCTTGAAGTGGTGTTTTGTTTTTTCTTTCGCTAACGGAGCTCACGAGATTTTCTGCTGAGTTTTGTGTTGTGAAGTTTTCAAGTTTTGGGTGAAAGATTTAATGGATTATGGAAAAAGGAGTGGCAAGATCCTAAGCTTGGGGATGCCCATGGCACCCCAAGATAATCTAAGGACACCTAGAAGCCGAAGCTTGGGGATGCCCCGGAAGGCATCCCCTCTTTCGTCTACTTCCATCGGTAAGTTTACTTGGAGCTATATTTTTATTCACCACATGATATTTGTTTTGCTTGGAGCGTCTTGTATTATTTGAGTCTGTGTTTTTTTTGTTTACCACAATCATCTTTGCTATACACACCTTTTGAGAGAGTCACACATAAATTGGAACTTATTAGAATACTCTATGTGCTTCACTTATATCTTTTAGGGCACGGCGGTAGATTTGTTTTATAGAAACTATTGATATCTCATGCTTCTCTTATATTATTTTGAGAGTCTTAAAATAGCATGGCAATTTGCTTTAATTATAATATCATGAGAAATTTGATGCTAGATAATTGTTTTGAGATATAAAGGTGGTAATATCATAGTTGTGCTAGTTGAGTAATTGTGGAATTGAAAAATACTTGTGTTGGAGTTTGTGATTCCCGTAGCATGCACGTATGGTGAACCGTTATGTAACAAAGTCGGAGCATGAGGTATTTATTGATTGTCATCCTTTGTGTGGCGGTCGGGATCGCGCGATGGTTAACTCCTACCAACCCTTCCCCTAGGATAATGCGTAGAAGTACATGGCTTTGAGGGCTAATAATTTTTTGCAATAAGTATATGAGTTCTTTATGACTAATGTGAGTCCATGGATTATACGCACAATTACCTTTCCGCAAATTTTCTAGCCTCTTCGGTACCGTGCATTGCCCTTTCTCACCTTGAGAGTTGGTGCAAACTTCGCCGGTGCATCCAAACCCCGTGATATGGTACGCTCTATCACACATAAACCTCCTTATATCTTCCTCAAAACAGCCACCATACCTACCTATTATGGCATTTCCATGGCCATTCCGAGATATATTGCCATGCAACTTTCCATCATTTCATTTATTATGACACGCTCCATCATTGTCATATTGCCTTGCATGATCATGTAGTTGACATTGTATTTGTGGCAAAGCCACCATTCATAATTCTTTCATACATGTCACTCTTGATTCATTGCATATCCCAGTACACCGCCGGAGGCATTCACATAGAGTCATATTTTGTTCTAAGTATGGAGTTGTAATTCATGAGTTGTAAGTAAATAAAAGTATGATGATCATCATTATTAGAGCATTGTCCCAAGTGAGCAAAGGATGATGGAGATTATGATTTCCCCACAAGTCGGGATGAGACTCCGGACTAAAAAAAAGAGGCCATAAAAAAGAGAGAAAAGACCCCAATAAAAAATGAGAGAAAAAGAGAAAAGGGACAATGTTACTATCCTTTTACCACACTTGTGCTTCAAAGTAGCACCGTGATCTTCATGATAGAGAGTCTCTCATTTTGTCGCTTTCATATACTAGTGGGAAATTTCATTATAGAACTTGGCTTGTATATAATGATGGGCTTCCTCAAAATGCCCGAAGTCTTCGTGAGCAACCAAGTTGGATGCACACCCACTTAGTTTCTTTTGTTTGAGCTTTCATACACTTATAGCTCTAGTGCATCTGTTGCATGGCAATCCCTACTCCTTGCATTGACATCAATTGATGGGCATCTCCATAGCCCGTTGATTAGCCTCGTTGATGTGAGACTTTCTCCTTTTTTGTCTTCCCACATAACCCCTACCATTCTACCTTATTCCACCATAGTGCTATATCCATGGCTTGCGCTCATGTATTGCGTAAGAGTTGAAAAGGCTGAAGCGCGTTAAAAAGTATGAACCAATTGCTTGGCTAAAACCGGGGTTGTACATGATATGAATATTTTGTGTGGTGAAGATGGAGAAAAGCCAGACTATATAATTTTGTAGGGATAACTTGCTTTGGCTATGTTAATTTTGATAAGACATACTTGCTTGGTTAGCATGCTTGAAGTATTATTGTTTTTATGTCAACATTAAACTTTTATCTTGAATCATATTAAATATGAACATTCGTGCCACAGTAAGAAGAATTACATTGAAATTATGCTAAGTAGCATTCCACATCAAAATTCTGTTTTTATCATTTACCTACTCGAGGACGAGCAGGAATTAAGCTTGGGGATGCTTGATACGTCTCCAACGTATCTATAATTTTTGAATGTTCCATGCTATATTATATTCTGTTTTGGATGTTTAATGGGCTTTATTATAACCTTTTATATTATTTTTGGGACTAACCTATTAACCAGAGGCCCAGCCCAGAATTGTTGTTTTTTGCCTATTCCAGAGTTTCGCAGAAAAAGAATATCAAACGGAGTCCAAATAGAATGAAACCTTCGGGAACGTGATATTTGGAACGAACGTGATCCAGAGGACTTGGACCCTACGTCAAGAAAGCAACCAGGAAGGCACGAGGTAGGGGGGCGCGCCTACCCCCCCCCCAAGCGCGCCCTCCACCCTCATGGGGCCCACGTTGCTCCACCGACGTACTTCTTCCTCCTATATATACCTACGTACCCCCAAACTACCAGATACGGAGCCAAAAACCTAATTCCACCGCCGCAACCTTCTGTACCCGTGAGATCCCATCTTGGGGCCTTTTCCGGAGCTCCGCCGGAGGGGGCATTGATCACGGAGGGCTTCTACATCAACACCAAAGCCTCTCCGATGATGTGTGAGTAGTTTACCTCAGACCTTCGGGATCATAGTTATTAGCTAGATGGCTTCTTCTCTCTTTTTGTATCTCAATACAATGTTCTCCACCTCTCTTGTGGAGATCTATTCGATGTAATCTTCTTTTGCGGTGTGTTTGTTGAGACCGATGAATTGTGGGTTTATGATCAAGTTTATCTATGAACAATATTTGAATCTTCTCTGAATTCTTTTATGTATGATTGGTTATCTTTGCAAGTCTCTTCGAATTATCAGTTTGGTTTGGCCTACTAGATTGATCTTTCTTGCAATGGGAGAAGTGCTTAGCTTTGGGTTCAATCTTGCGGTGTCCTTTCCCAGTGACAGTAGGGGCAGCAAGGCACGTATTGTATTTTTGCCATCGAGGATAACAAGATGGGGTTGATATCATGTTGCATGAGTTTATCCCTCTACATCATGTCATCTTACTTAAAGCGTTACTCTGTTCTTTTGAACTTAATACTCTAGATGCATGCTGGATAGCGGTCGATGTGTGGAGTAATAGTAGTAGATGCAGGCAGCAGTCGGTCTACTTGTCTCGGACGTGATGCCTATATACATGATCATACCTAGGTATTCTCATAACTATGCTCAATTCTGTCAATTGCTCAACAATAATTTGTTTACCCACCGTAATACTTATGCTCTTGAGAGAAGCCTCCAGTGAAACCTATGGCCCCCGGGTCTATTTTCCATCATATTAATCTTCCAACACTTAGCTATTTTTATTGCCTTTTATTTTTCTTTGCATCTTTATCATAAAAATACCAAAAATATTATCTTATCATATCTATCAGATCTCACTTTCGTAAGTGACCGTGAAGGGATTGACAACCCCTTTATTGCGTTGGTTGCGAGGATTTTATTTGTCTGTGTAGGTGCGAGGGACTCGTGCGTGGCCTCCTACTGGATTGATACCTTGGTTCTCAAAAACTGAGGGAAATACTTACGCTGCTTTACTGCATCACCCGTTCCTCTTCAAGGGAAAACCAACGCAGTGCTCAAGAGGTAGCAATGATCATCATCATTAGCTTCCTCACTAATTGGTGTAGGAGTCACAAGAACATATTTCTGTGATGAACTACTTTCCAATAAGGGAGCAGGTACATTTACCTCATCAAGTTCTACTTTCCTCCCACTCACTTCTTTCGAAAGAAACTCCTTCTCTAGAAAGGATCCATTCTTAGCAACGAATGGCTTACCTTCGGATCTGTGATAGAAGGTGTACCCAACAGTCTCCTTTGGGTATCCTATGAAGGCACATTTCTCCGATTTGGGTTCGAGCTTATCAGGTTGAAGCTTTTTCACATAAGCATCGCAGCCCCAAACTTTAAGAAATGACAACTTGGGTTTCTTGCCAAACCACAGTTCATAAGGTGTCGTCTCAACGGATTTAGATGGTGCCCTATTTAACGTGAATGCAGCCGTCTCTAAAGCATAACCCCAAAACGATAGCGGTAAATCAGTAAGAGACATCATAGATCGCACCATATCTAGTAAAGTACGATTACGACGTTCGTACACACCATTACGCTGTGGTGTTCCGGGTGGCGTGAGTTGCGAAACTATTCCGCATTGTTTCAAATGAAGATCAAACTCGTAACTCAAATATTCTCCTCCACGATCAGATCATAGAAACTTTATTTTCTCGTTACGATGATTTTCCACTTCATTCTGAAATTCTTTGAACTTTTCAAATGTTTCAGACTGATGCTTCATCAAGTAGATATACCCATATCTGCTCAAATCATTTGTGAAGGTGAGAAAATGACGATACCCGCCGCGAGCCTCAACATTCATCGGACCACATACATTAGTATGTATGATTTCCAACAAATCTGTTGCTCACTCCATTGTTCCGGAGAACGGCGTTTCAGTCATCTTTCCCATGAGGCATGGTTCGCAAGTACCAAGTGATTCATAATCAAGTGATCCCAAAAGTCCATCAGAATGGAGTTTCTTCATGCGCTTTACACCAATATGACCTAAACGGCAGTGCCACAAATAAGTTGCACTATCATTATCAACTCTGCATCTTTTGGCTTCAATATTATGAATATGTGTATCACTACTATCGAGATTCAATATAAATAGACCACTCTTCAAGGGTGCATGACCATAAGAGATATTACTCATATAAATAGAACAACCATTATTCTCTAATTTAAATGAATAACCGTCTCTCATCAAACAAGATCCAGATATAATGTTCATGCTCACCGCTAGCACCAAATAACAATTATTCAGGACTAAAACTAATCCCGAAGGTAGATGTAGAGGTAGCGTGCCAACTACGATCACATCGACTTTGGAACCATTTCCCACGCACATCGTCACCTCGTCCTTAGCCAATCTTCGCTTAATCTGTAGTCCCTGTTTTGAGTTGCAAATATTAGCAACAGAACCAGTATCAAATACCCAGGCACTACTGCGAGCATTAGTAACGTACACATCAATAACATGTATATCACATATACCTTTGTTCACCTTGCCATCCTTCTTATCCGCCAAATACTTGGGGCAGTTCCGCCTCCAGTGACCAGTCCCTTTGCAATAGAAGCACTGAAGTCTCAGGCTTAGGTCCAGGCTTGGGCTTCTTCACTTGAGCAGTAACTTGCTTGCCATTCTTCTTGAAGTTCCCCTTCTTCCCTTTACCCTTTTTCTGGAAACTGGTGGTCTTGTTGACCATCAACACTTGATGCTCCTTCTTGATTTCTACATTCGCAGCCTTTAGCATTGCGAAGAGCTCGGGAATTGTCTTATCCATCCCTTGCATATTATAGTTCATCATGAAGCTCTTGTAGCTTGGTGGCAGTGATTGAAGAATTCTGTCAATGACACTATCATCAGGAAGATTAACTCCTAGTTGAATCAAGTGATTGTTATACCCAGACATTTTGAGTATATGCTCACTCACAGAGCTATTCTCCTCCATTTTGCAGCTGTAGAACTTATTGGAGACTTCATATCTCTCAATCCGGGTATTTGCATGAAATATTAACTTCAACTCCTGGAACATCTCATATGCTCCATGACGTTCAAAACATCGTTGAAGTCCCGGTACTATGCCGTAAAGCATGGCACACTGAACTATCGAGTAGTCATCAGCTTTGCTCTGCCAGACGTTCATAACATCTGGCGTTGCTCCTGCAGCGGGTTTGGCACCTAGCGGTGCTTCCAGGATGCAATTCTTCTGTGCAGCAATGAGGATAATCCTCAAGTTACGAACCCAGTCCGTGTAGTTGCTATACCATCATCTTTCAACTTAGCTTTTTCTAGGAACGCATTAAAATTCAACGGAACAACAGCACGGGCCATCTATCTACAACAACATAGACATGCAAAATACTATCAAGTACTAAGTTCATGATAAATTAAAGTTCAATTAATCAAATTACTTAAGAAATCCCACTTAAATAGACATCCCTCTAATCATCTAAGTGATCACGTGTTCCATATCAACTAAACCATGTCCGATCATCACGTGAGATGGAGTAGTTTTCAATGGTGAACATCACTACGTTGATCATATCTACTATATGATTCACGCTCGACCTTTCGGTCTTAGTGTCCCGAGGCCATATCTGCATATGCTAGGCTCGTCAAGTTTAACCCGAGTATTCTTCATGTGCAAAACTGGCTTGCACCCGTTGTATGTGAACGTAGGCTTATCACACCCGATCATCACGTGGTGTCTCAGCACGACAAACTTTCGCAACAGTGCATACTCAGGGAGGACACTTGTACCTTGAAATCTAGTGTGAGATCATCTTATAATGCTACCGTCAATATAAGCAAAATAAGATCCATAAAGGATAAATATCACATGCAATCAATATAAGTGATGTGATATGGCCATCATCATCTTGTGCCTTTATTCTCCATCTCCAAAGCACCGTCATGATCACCATCGTCACCGGCGCGACACCTGGATCTCCATTGTAGCATCGTTGTCGTCTCGCCAACTATTGCTTCTACGACTATCGCTACCGCTTAGTGATAAAATAAACCAATTACATGGCGATTGCATTTCATACAATAAAGCGACAACCATATGGCTCCTGCCAGTTGCCGATAACTCTGTTACAAAACATGATCATCTCATTCAATAAAATTTAGCATCATGTCTTGACCATATCACATCACAACATGCCCTGCAAAAACAAGTTATACATCCTATATTTTGTTGTTGCAAGTTTTACGTGGCTGCTACAGGCTGAGCAAGAACCGCTCTTACCTACGCATCAAAACCACAACGATATTTCGTCAAGTATGTGCTGTTTTAACCTTCAACGAGGACCGGGCGTAGCCATACTCGATTCAACTAAAGTTGGAGAAACTGACACCCGCCAGCCACCTGTGTGCGAAGCACGTCGGAAGAACCAGTCTCGCGTAAGCGTGCGCGTAATGTCGGTCCAGGCCGCTTCATCTAACAATACCGCCGAATCAAGGTATGACATGGTGGTAAGCAGTATGACTAGTATCGCCCACAACTCACTTGTGTTCTAGGGTGCCCCTGTTCGGAAATGTAGTAATTTCAAAATTTTGCTACGCACACGCAGGATCATGGTGATGCATAGCAACCAGAGGGGAGAGTGTTGTCTACGTACCCTCGTAGACCGGAAGCGGAAGCGTTATGACAACGTGGTTGATGTAGTCGTATGTCTTCACGATCGACCGATCCTAGTACCGAACGTACGACACCTCCGCGATCTGCACACATTCAGCTCGGTGACGTCCCACGAACTCATGATCCAGCAGAGTGTCGAGGGAGAGTTTCGTCAGCACAACGGCGTGATGATGGTGATGATGAAGCTACTGGCACAGGGCTTCGCCTAGGCACTGCAATAATATGACCGAGGTGGAATATGGTGGAGGGGGGCACCGCACACGGCTTGGAACAATCAACTTGTGTGTCCTAGGGTGCCCCCTGCCCCGTATATAAAGGAGCAAGGGGGAGGCCGGCCGGCCTTGGGGCGCGCCAAGGAGAGGGGGGGAGTCCTCCTTCTAGTGTGAGTAGGACTCCCCTTTCCTAGTCCAACTAGGAAGGAGGAAGGCGGAAGGAAGGAGAGGGAGAGAGGGAGGAAAGAGGGGGCGCCGCCCCCCTCCTTGTCCAATTTGGACACCCAAGGGGGGGGGGGCGGACAGCCCTAGGCCCTCTCCTCTCTCCCACAAGGCCCATGTTGGCCCATTAGATCCCCTGGGGGTTCCGATAACCCCCCAGCACTCCGATGAATATCCGATGACCCCCAGAACCCATCCGGTGTCCGAATATAGTCGTCCAATATATCAATCTTTATGTCTCAACCATTTCGAGACTCCTCGTCATGCCCGTGATCACATCCGGGACTCCGAACTATCTTCGGTACATCAAAACACATAAACTCATAATACCGATCGTCACCGAATGTTAAGCGTGCGCACCCTACGGGTTCGAGAACTATGTACACATGACCGAGACATGTCTCCGTCAATAACCAATAGCGGAACCTGGATGCTCATATTGGCTCCTACATATTCTACGAAGATCCTTATCGGTCAAACCGCATAACAACATACGTTGTTCCCTTTGTCATCGGTATGTTACTTGCCCGAGATTCGATCGACGGTATCTCAATACCTAGTTCAATCTCATTACCGGAAAGTCTCTTTACTCATTCCGTAATGCATGATCCCGCAACTAACTCATTAGTTACATTGCTTGCAAGGCTTATAGTGATGTGCATTACCGAGAGGGCCCAGAGATATCTCTCCGACAATCGGAGTGACAAATCCTAATCTCGATCTATGCCAACTCAACAAGTACCATCGAAGACACCTGTAGAGCACCTTTATAATCACCCAGTTACATTGTGACATTTGGTAGCACACAAAGTGTTCCTCCGATATTCGGGAGTTGCATAATCTCATAGTCATAGGAACATGTATAAGTCATGAAGAAACCAATATCAATATACTAAACGATCAAATGCTAAGCTAACGGAATGGGTCAAGTCAAGCACATCATTCTCTAATGATGTGATCCCATTAATCAAATGACAACTCATGTCTATGGTTAGGAAACATAACCATCTTTGATTCAACGAGCTAGTCAAGTAGAGGCATACTAGTGACACTCTGTTTGTCTATGTATTCACACATGTACTAAGTTTCCGGTTAAGACAATTCTAGCATGAATAATAAATATTTATCATGATATAAGTAAATATAAATAACAACTTTATTATTGCCTCTACGGCATATTTCCTTCATCTAGGGCTCCGGCGGAGCTGTTCTGCCGGGGAAACATCCCTCCGCGAGGGGGAAATCATCACCATCGATCCTCTCATCGGGAGGGGGTCAATATCCATCAACATCTTCACCAGCACCATCTCCTCTCAAACCCTAGTTCATCTCTTGTATCCAATCTTTGTCTCAAAACCTCATATTGGTACCTGTGGGTTGCTAGTAGTGTTGATTACTCCTTGTAGTTGATGCTAGTGGTTTATTTGGTGGAAGATCATATGTTCATATCCTTTATGCATATTAATACCCCTCTGATTATGAACATGAATATTATTTGTGAGTAGTTACGTTTGTTCCTGAGGACATGGGAGAAGTCTTGCTATAAGTAGTCATGTGAATTTGGTATTCGTTCGATATTTTGATGAGATGTATGTTGTCTTTCCTCTAGTGGTGTTATGTGAACGTCGACTATAGGACACTTCACCATTATTTGGGCCTAGGGGAAGGCATTGGGAAGTAATAAGTAGATGATGGGTTGCTAGAGTGACAGAAGCTTAAACCCTAGTTTATGCGTTGCTTCGTAAGGGGCTGATTTGGATCCATATGCTTCATGCTATGGTTAGTTTTACCTTAATACTTCTTTTGTAGTTGCAGATGCTTGCAATAGGGGTTAATCATAAGTGGGATGCTTTTCCAAGGAAGGGCAGTACCCAAGCACCGGTCCACCCACATATCAAATTATCAAAGTAACGAACGCGAATCATATGAGCATGATGAAAACTAGCTTGACGATAATTTCCATGTGTCCTCGGGAGCACTTTCCTTTATATAAGAGTTTGTCTAGGCTTGTCCTTTGCTACAAAAAGGATTGGGCCACCTTCCTGCACCTTGTTTACTTTTGTTACTTGTTACCTGTTACAAATTACCTTGTCACAAAACTATCTGTTACCGATAATTTCAGTGCTTGCAGAGAATACCTTACAGAAAACCGCTTGTCATTTCCTTCTGCTCCTCGTTGGGTTCGACACTCTTACTTATCGAAAGGACTACGATAAATCCCCTATACTTGTGGGTCATTGTCGGTGTCAAAACCGGCGGATCTCGGGTAGGTGGTCCCGAACTATGCGTCTAAGGCTGATGGTAACAGGAGGCGGGGGACACAATGTTTACCCAGGTTCGGGCCCTCTCGATGGAGGTAATACCCTACTTCCTGCTTGATTGATCTTGATGATATGAGTATTACAAGAGTTGATCTACCACGAGATCGTAGAGGCTAAACCCTAGAAGCTAGCCTATGATTATGATTGTTGTTGTCCTACGGACTAAACCCTCCGGTTTATATAGACATCGGAGGGGGCTAGGGTTACACAGAGTCGGTTACAAGGGAGGAGATCTACATATCTGTATTGCCAAGCTTGCCTTCCACGCCAAGGAGAGTCCCATCCGGACACGAGACGAAGTCTTCAATCTTGTATCTTCATAGTCCAATGGTCCGGCCAAAGGATATAGTCCGGCTGTCCGAGGACTCCCTAATCCAGGACTCCCTCAGTATCCCCCGAACCAGGCTTCAATGATGATGAGTCCGGCGCGCAGATTGTCTTCGGCATTGCAACACGGGTTCTTCTCCAAATTCTGAGTACTTGTCGAGTAGTGTCCGGCTTCCCATGAATGTTGCACTCCTTGGCTTCTGCGCCTAATAATGGCTATCCTCCACGTGTTGAGCGAATGCGAGAAGTCGGGGCATTTTCACACTTGCCACCCTATCCATGTAAGTAAATCGTCTATTTAAAGAGGCGGGGATCCTCAGATCCAGATCACACCATCCTCCCACAGCGAGTATCCATCGTAGCGCGCCCGGAAAAGTCCATCCCATCATGGCCGGCCATCACAGCTCCTCCTCTCGCTCCCGTAGCCCTAAGCCAGGCAATTGGAAGAAGTGTTCCATCCCTCACAGCCGATTAGTAGAGTTACAGACCTAGGGATTCCTCCCTCCAGCGTATATGGTCCCTGTTCGAGCCGGACTCGCCACCTACACTGGCAGGGAGCAAGCGAAGAGCTTTCCCAACCCATCCATGGGGGAGTGGGCATGCCTTGTCCCTTACTTATTAAGGGGGCTCGGATTTCCAATCCATCCATTCCTCCGCGGGCTCCTGGAGTTCTACGGCCTCCAGCTGCATAACTTTACTCCCACCTCCATATTACACATCGCTGGCTACGTCGCCCTTTGCGAGCTGTTTCTGGGCTGCGAAGCTCATTTTGAGCTATGGAAGAGGCTATTCTGCCTCGTACCCCGTACACAGGAGGGGTCAACATATCAAGTGGGCGGAGCCAAGATATGGCGCATCGCCGGGACAGGATACCTGTCTGGCACTCCGAAGAAAACCTCCGAAGACTGGCCTTCGGAGTGGTTCTATATGGAGGACGTCCCCCTTCCGGAACCTATTCGGATGGGCCTTCCTGAGTTCGACAATGCTCCCTTGAAGAAACGCTGCAGCTGACGCCCTCAGAGCCCCCAAGAGGAAGATAACGGAGAAGTCCTTTACCTAATGGGCCGGATAAAGACGCTGGCCAAATCAGGATTGACAATAATTGAGGTTATGTCAATATGTATAATGCGGGGGGTGCAGCCACTTCAATATCGGGGACAACGCATTTGGCACTTCAATGGAGAAGACGATGCCACCCGCTGCGGTCGTAAGGGACTGGACTCAGTCGCTGCTCTAGCGAGAATTCTGTCCGATTTGTACAAAGGAGAGGAAGAGGAGTTCATCCGCATTAAGCCACGGAATGGATTCTCCATGTACAACCCCCCAAGCTGGGTGAGCTGCTACTTTTTACTCCAAACCTTCCCGCATTCTTCGTCATAAGTATTTACCTTGCCATTTCATAGCAGGAACTGCGAAAAGCTGTGAGGGAGGTCCACAGCCCGCCTCCACAACCAGAGGACCCTGACCGGGCCCTCGACCCCGGACTCGAAGAAGATCCGGACACATTTGTGGAGCTTATTGACAGGACGTTCTATCAATTAAGCTGCGACGGTGCCATGGTGGCCATCATAGCCGATTATCCTGGACTACTCCCTGCATCGCATGTAAGTAAAACCGGAGTCCCAACTTCCGAGAAGGATCCCTTTTTCTGCACTTCACCTACCGCACACATATGGTGTCTTACAGGGAAGGCCCTCGGGATGCCATGCCGAACCCGCAGTGACTCACCAACAAGGGGCACCGAAGCCGGGTAGGCTTAAAAGGAAGGCGGTCAGGACTGAGACGCCGTCGCAGAGGTATGAAAAAGAACCCCGCTCTGTGGTTGTCGTCTTTTAAAATATAATAACGCCCATGTTTCCTAGTAGGAAAAACGCTCGCCGGACTATATCCGGAGAGGTTGCCGGCCACGCCTCCACCAGTCGGGCTCCAGAGCCGGACTTAGAGGCGGACGCTAACATGGGGCCAACACCGGATGTTCCTCCTATAGAGGATGCGGATAGGCTGTCCGCTGCAAATTCCGAAGTGGAGAGTGCCATGAATGACAGGCGTCATCGGGCCGTACTCCGCGACGCTTGTTTCTCCCAAGAGGCGTTCGATGCCTTCAACTCAGGAGATGCGTACATCCGAGCTGCTCAAAATGGTCTTGCCAGAGCCACGGACCAGTATGTAAAGGATATACGGGTAAGAAAATCTAATAATTATGTATATCAGTAGCCCCTGAGACTTGAAACAGTTGGCACAACTGATTTAAGGATCATTGTTTGCATAGGTTCTTACGGAGAAGAATACCCAGTTGTCTCAAGAGCTGGAGGAGTGCAAAGCCCAGCTTCAGGCCGCAGTTGCCGCAGTGAAGGAGTCCGAGAAGGCCCCATCTGGTAACACTTGTTTCTATTGCAAAGAATGACATGTACCAGGTAGTATGCGGCATGCATGCAAATCTAACAATAGATTCTGCAGATGACCCCGGAGTGAATCCGGAGGTCGTGCGAGGGGATGAGCAACATGCTCAACGACAGCTAAAGGCTGGCGAGCGCGTGCTTACACGGGTTAGGCGGGAGAAAAACGATCTCCAAGACGCCAATACCCGGCTGGGCGTTGAACTGAAAGATGTTCGAGCCCAGCTTGCTGACTCCGTAAAGGAGAATAAGAGGCTTCGACGCGGCATTTTCAGTAAGTGCTTGAACGAACTTGTAAAGAGTTCGGCGAAGAAACCGGCTAACAGAGTTATATCTGTAGGTATGCTGACGGGTCGTCCCGCGGAGGAGATGCCCGGGTCTGCGGGTGATCTTCTGCCAGAGCTCCTACAACTGCACGAACAAGTGCGGCAGGTGATGCAGGGCATTGCCCAAGCCTTGTGGCCATCCGCCTCCCTGCCAGGAGGCATGGGGGAGCTCGTAGAGATGCTCAGGGGAGCGCGGCGGCGCTTCCGGTTATGGAATATATCAGCATGCCGACAAGGTGCAAGGGAAGCCTGGGCCATGGTGAAGACGCGATATACCAAGGCTGACCCGAACCACATGGCCGAGGTCGGACCTGTGGGGCCTGATGGGAAAGAGATCCCCGTCAGTTTGGTGTATGACCAAGTTAAATTAGCCGCAAAGTATTCCCAACAGGATTGTAGGCTAGACAGCCTGTTGGATGGTATAGAAGAAGAATTTAGTCAGTCTAAGTGATTGTGTACTTCAAGTGACATGTATTGTCCCTAGCCGGATTGTAAATCATTTGTCATGGCGGACCTTTTCGCTTCGACCTCTGGACCCGACAGTCCGGAGTGTATCCGAATACCCGCTCAGTTATGTAAAAACCGGGGTACGCGTGGAAACCAGGCGTAGGGGTCATAAGTGCTTGAACAGACAAGTACCCAACTAGCTATGTTATATTACATGGATAGTAAGAAACATTTTCCAGGGAGAATAGTTCCGTTAAGGGTTCCTTTCCCTGGGTACGCATGCATTAATGTGCATGTCCGAACTGCGAAAAGAGACGCAGGATATAAACATCTGGGGGCATGTATTACAATAAATAAAAGTCATCTTTTGTTCACCGACCGAATATTCCCTTAAGAACGCTAGCTTTCGGCTTCACCCAGTCTGAGGTACACATCCGGCTGACCCGGCAGTAACAATCGCAGAGGTGCTCCCCTTATGCCCTAGCCGAATTAACGGGAACGTAGGGCATAAACACAAGAGCCAGGCAACCCAGCATGGCCAAAACTTAAGTCATATCGATGCATATAGTGGCGAAGAAAAGGTACATGCGGAAAAGTAACACATGTGCGGAGGGCATAGAGCCCGAAACATAGCTATATTAAGCTTCTGTATAAGAAGCCCCCAGGTATAATGAGCACGGCTAGCGCGTCAAGATTGTGTAGTCAAGACACATTTTAGCCTTTTAAGGCCTTGAAGAAAAAGGGAAGAAAGAAAGAAAGAAACAAAAGACAGATAACGGATATATAAAAAATTGACGCAGGTAAGGAGACGAACATAGAGTCCGGCACTATGCGTAGAACCTTCGGAGTCTGGCTGCGTTCCATGGGTTTGGCTCGAGTCGATTGTCCGATGCATCCCGCAGACGGTACGCTCCACCGGTCAGAACTTGGTCAATAACGAAGGGACCTTCCCATTTGGGCTTGAGCTTGTTCTTTTTCTTCTCCGGTAGGCGGAGAACGAGTTCGCCAACGTTATAAGTTTTGGCCCGTACTTCTCTGCTTTGATACCTTCGAGCCTGTTGCTGATAGAATGCAGAACGAGCTTTTGCCACGTCACGCTCCTCCTCCAGGGCGTCCAAACCGTCCTGCCGATCAAGCTCGGCTTCTTTCTCTTCGTACATGCGCACTCGAGGTGAGTCATGAATTATGTCGCAGGGCAGTACCGCCTCTGCGCCGTACACCATAAAGAATGGTGTGTATCCGGTAGTGCGATTTGGCGTGGTCCACAGCCCCCATAGTACGGAGTCGAGCTCCTCTACCCAGTGTGTATCGGATTCCTTCAAGGATCGCACTAATCTGGGTTTAATGCCGCTCATGATAAGACCATTTGCTCGCTCGACTTGACCGTTAGTTTGCGGGTGATAGACAGAAGCATAATCGAGCTTAATGCCCATGTTGCTGCACCAAAGTTTTGCCTTGTCGGCTGTAAAGTTCGAGTTGTTATTGGTGATGATGCTGTGGGGGACGCCGTAACGGTGTACAACCCCGGATATGAAGTCTATCACTGGTCCGGATTCGGCCGTTTTAACTGGTTTGGCTTCTATCCATTTGGTGAATTTATCCACCATGACCAATAGGTATTTTTTCTTATGGCTTCCCCCTTTAAGGGGTCCGACCATATCAAGCCCCCAGACCGCAAAGGGCCAAGTAATGGGGATTGTTTGGAGAGCGGTAGGTGGCATATGGCTTTGGTTTGCAAAAAGCTGGCAACCGACGCAACGTTGAACGAGGTCCTGTGCGTCTGCTCGGGCCGTCGGCCAGTAAAAACCTGTACGGAAGGCCTTGCTTACAAGGGCCTGAGCTGCGGCGTGGTGGCCGCCAAGTCCAGCATGAATTTCTACCAAAAGTTGCCGTCCTTCCTCTTCGGAGATGCACCTTTGAAGGACTCCGGTAGCGCTTTTCTTATAAAGCTCTCCCTCGTGGACCTTGTAGGCTTTAGACCGCCGCACAATGCAACGTGCCTCGTTTGGGTCCTCAGGTAGTTCCTGCCTAGTTAAGTAGGCCAAAAAGGGTTCTGTCCACGGGGCAATGACAACCATGATCTCGTGGGCGGAAGGTGTTATTTCGGTGGCAAATCCTCCGATTACGTCAGAGTGTTCGGTATCTGATGTTGTGGCCAAGTCCAGACTGTTGTTGCCGGTCTCTCCTTCCCATACCACGGATGGCTTAAACAGCCTTTCCAAGAAGATATTGGGTGGGACAGGGTCGCGCTTAGCGCCGATGCGGGCGAGGATATCCGCCGCTTGATTGTTTTCTCGGACCACATGGTGGAATTCAAGCCCCTCGAACCGAGCTGACATTTTGAGGACGGCGTTGCGGTAAGCCGCCATTTTTGGGTCCTTGGCGTCAAAGTCTCCATTTATTTGAGATATTGCGAGGTTCGAATCCCCACGCACCTCTAGGCGTTGAATGCCCATGGAGACTGCTATCCGGAGACCATGCAACAGGGCCTCATATTCTGCTGCATTGTTGGAGTCTGTGTATAATATTTGGAGTACGTATTGGACTGTATCTCCGGTGGGGGATGTCAGGACGACGCCTGCCCCCAGACCAGCCAGCATCTTTGAACCGTCAAAGTGCATGATCCAATTGGAGTACGCGCCGTACTCTTTAGGGAGTTCGGCTTCCGTCCATTCGGCGACGAAATCGGCCAGTACTTGCGACTTAATGGCTCGCCGTGGTTTATATGTTATGTCGAACGGGAGGAGCTCGATAGCCCATTTAGCAATCCGGCCCGTGGCATCGCGGTTATTTATTATGTCGTTGAGTGGTACTTCCGAGGCCACCGTAATTGAACACTCTTGAAAGTAGTGTCGTAATTTCCGGGATGCCATGAAGACCGCGTATGCTATCTTTTGATAATGTGGGTACCGTGATTTGCATGGAGTGAGGACAGTGGATACATAGTATACCGGCTTTTGAAGCGGGAACTTATGTCCGTCCGTCTCTCGTTCGACGACGAGCACCGCGCTTACAACTTGGTGTGTTGCCGCTATATATAACAGCATTGGTTCGCCGACATTTGGCGCGGCCAAGATTGGGTTGGTGGCCAAAACGGCTTTTATTTCTTCCAATCCGGCTGTGGCCGCATCCGTCCACTCGAAGTGTTCGGTGCGTCGAAGAAGGCGATAAAGGGGTAGTGCATTTTCTCCTAATCGGGAGATAAAGCGGCTTAAGGCAGCCACGCATCCAGTTAATTTTTGGATTTGCTTGAGGTCTGTTGGGATAGCCAACTGTGACAGAGCTCGGATTTTAGCCGGATTTGCTTCAATTCCTCTACTGGAGACGATGAAGCCCAAGAGCTTTCCGGCGGGTACGCCGAAAACGCATTTTTCCGGATTGAGCTTGATGTCATATGTTCGGAGATTGTCGAACGTGAGCCTCAAGTCGTCTATTAAGGATTCGACGTGTCTGGTTTTGATGACCACGTCGTCTACATATGCCTCCACTGTTTTGCCAATTTGTGTTTCCAGGCATGTCTGAATCATGCGTTGATAGGTTGCACCGGCGTTTTTGAGCCCGAAAGGCATGGTGTTAAAACAGAAGGGGCCGTATGGAGTGATAAAGGCCGTTGCGGCTTGATCGGACTCCGCCATCTTAATTTGATGGTATCCGGAGTATGCGTCGAGGAAACACAATGAGTCGTGTCCTGCGGTAGCGTCGATAATTTGATCGATGCGGGGGAGGGGGAAGGGATCCTTGGGGCAAGCCTTGTTAAGGTCCTTGAAATCGACACATAGGCGCCAGGATTTGTCCTTCTTTGGTACCATCACCAGGTTTGCTAGCCAGTCCGGATGTTTTATTTCTCTAATGAATCCGGCCTCAGTAACTTGGCTAGCTCCTCTCCCATGGCTTGTCGCTTAGGCTCAGAGAAACGCCGAAGAGTCTGCTTGACCGGCTTGAACCCCTTTAGAATGTTAAGGCTATGCTCGGCCAGCCTGCGTGGGATTCCTGGCATGTCTGAAGGATGCCAGGCGAAGATGTCCCAATTCTCGCGCAAGAACTCCCGTAGTGCGGCGTCTACTGTGGGGTTTAACTGTGCCCCGATGGATGCTGTTTTTGTAGGGTCCGTTGGGTGGACTTGGAATTTGACTATTTCATCCGCTGGTTTAAAAGAGGTGGACTTGGGTCTTTTGTCGAGTATCACGTCGTCCCTGTCCACTGTGGAGCGCAGCGCGGTTAGTTCTTCGGCCGCAAGGGCTTCGGATAACGCCTCGAGGGCTAGTGCGGCGGTTTTATTTTCGGCGCGGAGTGCTATGTCCGGATCACTAGCTAGAGTGATGATTCCATTGGGCCCGGGCATTTTGAGCTTCATGTACCCGTAATGGGGTATAGCTTGGAAGATCGTGAATGCCTCCCGCCCTAGAAGGGCGTGGTATCCGCTATTGAACGGGGCCACTTGGAATGTGATTTCTTCGGACCTATAATTCTCCGGCGTGCCGAATACCACATCTAGTGTGATTTTTCCTGCACATCGTGCCTCCCGACTAGGGATGATTCCTCTGAAGGTCGTGCTGCTTTGCTCAATGCGGCTTTTGTCTACTTCCATTTTTCGAAGAGTCTCCTCATAGATGAGGTTTAATCCGCTGCCGCCGTCCATGAGCACTTTAGTAAGCCGAAAGCCATCCACAATTGGACTAAGGACCAAGGCGGCTGGTGCTTGGGCTTTTCGGAATTTAGGTTCGTCACTGGCATTGAAGGTGATAGCCGTATCGCTCCATGGATTTATTGCTGCCACGTGGTAGACTTCAGCAAGGTTGTGGAGTGCTCGCTTATGCTTATTGTTTGAGGCGAAGGTCTTGAAAACTATCAATACTGTATTGTTATTTTCCACGGGATGGTGCTCTGTAGAATTATTGATGAGGATATCCTCGCCGCTCTTGGCCACCTGCCGGAGTACCCAACATGCTCTAAGGCTATGTGTTGGCATGGTATCCGCTGTACTGTGAATTTTGCATGGCCCATTGAGCCATCCCTCCAATACGGTTCCACGCCCTGTAGTGGGCTTTTGTTTCTTTGTAATTGGATCGGGTGACTTACGAGAGTACACCCTTTTAGTTCGGACGGGGGGTTTAGTGAGAGCTGGAGGATCCCAGAATTTTGTTTGGATTTTCCAGGCGCTTTCCATCACACAGTACTTCTGTACTATGGCCGCCAAGTCAGCGAAGTGTGCTATATATGTCACGGCGACCGATGGCGTTGAGGATTCCCTTGTCCGTGCAATTTTTGCAGAAGAATGAGATTGCGTCTTCCTCGTGACAGTCCTTGACCTTGCTCATCACAAGGAGGAATCTGGCCCAATAGTGATGTACTGTCTCTTGGGGCTCTTGTCTAATGTGGGAAAGATCACTTATATCTGGGTGGGTGGGTAGATTTAAGTCCGAACCCTGACCCGATCTGAGACCCAGGGGCGCAGGAGTTTCCGATCTTAGAAGTTCGGGCACCGGGATGTTGCCCAATAGGTTTGGCCCGCTGTCTGATTCTAGGTTCAAAGCTTGGGCCGTGTCCTCCCGTAGACGGGTATCCGGCTCGGAGAGCTCGAGAATCCGGACATAGTTCGGCCTCAAGATAGAGGAGAATCGCTGCATTGTTCCTCCACCACCGCTATCTGATGGGTGACCGGCGGAGAGTTAATCTCCCTTTGGTCGGGTTTAACCCCGATCCGATCATAGTCCGTAGCGACTCCCAAGGCGGCGATGCGATCCAAGTGCTTGTTCAAGGAGGAGAGCTCCATTGGATCCATCTGCTCGGCGAATCCCGAGCCGACGTGGAGGCTGTTTTTGATGACTCGAGAAGTCATCGTCGGCGCAGCGGCCGAATGGGCGGTCATGATGAAGCCGCCTAGTCGGAGAGTTTGGCCTACAGCCAGGGCTCCCCCAGAGGTGATGTTGTCCTTGACAACGAGACGAGCCATCAAGCCTTATGATGACGGCACAGTGGAACTCTCAATGAAAGCACCAATGTCGGTGTCAAAACCGGCGGATCTCGGGTAGGGGGTCCCGAACTGTGCGTCTAAGGCGGATGGTAACAGGAGGCGGGGGACACAATGTTTACCCAGGTTCGGGCCCTCTCGATGGAGGTAATACCCTACTTCCTGCTTGATTGATCTTGATGATATGAGTATTACAAGAGTTGATCTACCACGAGATCGTAGAGGCTAAACCCTAGAATCTAGCCTATGATTATGATTGTTGTTGTCCTACGGACTAAACCCTCCGGTTTATATAGACATCGGAGGGGGCTAGGGTTACACAGAGTCGGTTACAAGGGAGGAGATCTATAGATCCGTATTGCCAAGCTTGCCTTCCACGCCAAGGAGAGTCCCATCCGGACACGAGACGAAGTCTTCAATCTTGTATCTTCATAGTCCAACAGTCTGGCTAAAGGATATAGTCCGGCTGTCCGAGGACCCCCAAATCCAGGACTCCCTCAGTCATCAATCATCAAGTGGTGTCTCAGCACGAAGAACTGTCGCAACAGTGCATACTCAGGGAGAACACTTATACCTTGATATTTAAGTAAGGGATCATCTTATAAAGCTACCGTCGAACTAAGCAAAATAAGATGTATAAAAGATAAACATCACATGCAGTCAAAATATGTGACATGATATGGCCATCATCATCCTGTGCCTTTGATCTCCATCTCCAAAGTACCGTCATGATTTCTATCATCACCGGCATGACACCATGATCTCTATCATCTTGATCTCTATCAACGTGTCGTCATATGTTCGTCTCGCCAACTATTGCTTTTGCAACTATTGCTATCCCATAACGATAAAGTAAAGCAATTGCATGGCGCTTGCATCTTATGCAATAAGGAGACAACCATAAGGCTCCTGCCAGTTGCCGATAACTTCAACAAAACATGATCATCTCATATAACAATTTATATATCATCACGTCTTGACCATATCACATCACAGCAAGCCCTGCAAACACAAGTTAGACGTCCTCTACTTTTTTGTTGCAAGTTTTACGTGGCTGCTACAGGCTTAGCAAGATCCGTTCTTACCTACGCATCAAAACCACAACGATTTTTCGCCAAGTGTGCTGTTTTAACCTTCAACAAGGACCGGGCGTAGTCACACTCGATTCAACTAAAGTTGGAGAAACAGACACCCACTAGCCACCTGTGTGCGAAGCACGTTGGTAGAACCAGTCTCGCGTAAGCATACGCGTAATGTCGGTCTGGGCCGCTTCATCCAACAATACCGCCAAATCAAAGTATGACATGCTGGTAAGTAGTATGACTATTATCGCCCACAACTCATTTGTGTTCTACTCATGGATATAACATCTACGCATAGACCTGGCTCGGATACCACTAACGGGGAACGCATTAATTACAAAAAATTCCTACGCACACGCAAGATCCATCTAGGTGATCCATAACAACAAGAGAAGAGAGTGTTGTCTACGTACCCTCGTGGACCGAAAGCGGAAGCGTCAAGTGACGCGGTTGATGCAGTCGAACGTCTTCGCGATCCAACCGCTCCTAGTACCGAAAGTACGGCACCTCCGCGATCTGCACACGTTCAACTCGGTGACGTCCCACGAACTCTCGATCCAGCTGAGTGTCGAGGGAGAGCTTCCTCAGCACGACGGCGTGATGACGGTGTTGATAAAGTTACCGACGCAGGGCTTCGCCTATGCACTACAACGATATGACCGAGGTGGAATATGTGGAGGGGGCACCACACACGGCTAAGACAATGATAAACTTGTGTGCCTATGGGGTCCCCCCTCCCCCGTATATAAAGGAGGGGAGGAGGGGGCCGGCCGGCCCTCATGGTGTGCCCCAAGGGGGGATTCCTACTCCTACTAGGAGTAGGTTTCCCCCTTTCCTAGTCACACTAGGAGGGGGAAGGAAGGGGGAGAGGAGAAGAACGAAAGGGGGGCCGACCCCCTTCCCAATTCGGATTGGGCTTGGGGGGCGCACCCCCACCTCTTGGCCGCCTCCACTCTCTCCCACTAAAGCCCATGTAGGCCCATATATCCCCCGGGGGGTTCCGGTAACCCCTCCGGCACTTCGGTTTTCTCCGAAATCACCCGGAACACTTCCGGTGTCCGAATATAGTCGTCCAATATATCAATCTTTATGTCTTGACCATTTCGAGACTCCTCGTCATGTCCGTGATCATATCCGGGACTCCGAACTACCTTCGGTACATCAAAACACATAAACTCATAATACCGATCGTCACCGAACGTTAAGCGTGCGGACCCTACGGGTTCGAGAACTATGTAGACATGACCGAGACACGTCTCCGGTCAATAACCAATAGTGGAACCTGGATGTTCATATTGGCTCGCACATATTCTACGAAGATCTTTATCGGTCAAACCCCATAACAACATACGTTGTTCCCTTTGTCATCGGTATGTTACTTGCCCGAGATTCGATCGTCGGTATCTCAATACCTAGTTCAATCTCGTTACTGGCAAGTCTCTTTACTCGCTCCGTAATGCATCATCCCGCAACTAACTCATTAGTAACATTGCTTGCAAGGCTTATAGTGATGTGCATTACCGAGAGGGCCCAGAGATACCTCTTCGACAATCGGAGTGACAAATCCTAATCTCGATATATGCCAACTCAACAAACACCATCGAAGACACCTGTAGAGCACCTTTATAATCACCCAGTTACGTTGTGACCTTTGGTAGCACACAAAGTGTTCCTCCGGTATTCGGGAGTTGCATAATCTCATAGTCATAGGAACATGTATAAGTCATGAAGAAAGCAATAGCAACATACTAAACGATCAAGTGCTAAGCTAACAGAATGGGTCAAGCCAATCGCACCCTAGTCCTGCTTTGGTGGATGTATTGAGTGTTCTTGAGCTCTCCAACTAGCAATGGTAGCTGTGTAGTTCAAAAGAGCCGAATCCCTCTCCAATACGCCATGGGCCTCCTTTTATAGTCGAAAGGGGCTGCCACAGTGGCACACAGGAGGTGGAAAGGCCTACAGTACTACGAGCTTATCGCCCGTATTACAGGACAAGACGCATTTAATGCGCTGCTGAGGTGTCCCCTGGCTTTATCAGGGACGGGAGCGAGGCCCGTCCCGTCCGTCGCCGCTCCTTCTTGCTTCGACACGCGCCCTGGCCAGCGATGCGTGCGGCGCCATGTAGGCAAGCAGGCAGCTGAGGTGGCGCGGTGGTAGGGTCTTCACGAAGATCTGCATGCCGCCACGCAGGCGCCTGCCGATCTGGCCTGGAAGCAGCATGTTGCCACGCAGGTGCCAGCCCAGCTGGTTGGGGCTGGCAGCTGCATGCGAACGGCGGTGGAAATCTTGGCTGGCGCGGGCCTGGTAGTGGCCCCGCTGATGTCCTTGGCCAGGGCCTTGCCGGGGGCCCTGCAAGGGTCTTGCCACGGCGCGCAGTCGTCCCCGGCAAGGATCTTGCCGGGGGTCTTGTGGCTTTCCCCGACAAGGATTTCACCGAGGGTCGCCGTCTTCTGGTCCTCATCTGATCTCATGTGTCTTTGATCTTTACAAAGATCTGCATGCCATCACAGAGGTGCCCCCCGAGCTCTGGTCCAACCGTAGTTAGTTGGGTTGGAACCCGTGGGCTCAAGGGTGGCTCGCTCTTTTGGTGTTTGGGCAAGTTGCCCCGGCAAGGTTCTTGCCGGGGCCGCGGAGGCCTGCCCCGGCAAGGGCCTTGCCGAGGGACTCCACCCCGCCCCTTTGTTGTCTTGTGTTGGGCTTCGGCTTCTCTCCGGCTTCCCTCCTTTGCCCTGCTACGTGTGGCCGCGGCGCGTGGCTCTGACTGCCCGTGCACAAGGGGTCGAAAGGAGAGCCCCTACTTTTGTACACCGACACCAAGCTTAATTCCTGCTCGTCCTCGAGTAGGTAAATGATAAAAAACAGAATTTTTGATGTGGAATGCTACCTAGCATATTTCTCAATGTAATTTTGTTTATTGTGGCATGAATGTTCAGATCCGAAAGATTCAAGATAAAAGTTTAATATTGACATAAAAATAATAACACTTCAAGAATACTAACTGAGCAATTATGTCTTCTCAAAATGACCTAGCCAAAAAAAGCTCATCCCTACAAAATCATATAGTTTGGCCATGCTTCATTTTCGTCACACAAGAATGCTCTCAGCATGCACAACCCCGATGACAAGCCAAGCAATTGTTTCATACTTTAGTAATCTCAAACTTTTTTCAACTTTCACGCAATACATGAGCGTGAGCCATGGATATAGCACTATGGGTGGAATAGAATAATGATGGGGGTTATGTGGAGAAGACAAAAAAGGAGAAAGTCTCCCATTGACGCGGCTAATCAACGGGCTAGGGAGATTGTAACACCCCGGATGTAACTTTCCATATTTGTAACTCCAACTTTTGCCATTTTCGGCTATGTGTTATGATATTCCCTCTGTGGTCGGGTTTTGTTTTTCGTTTTGCATTTTGTTCATGTCATGCATTTCATATCATGGCATCATGTGCATCTCATTTGCATACGTGTTCGTCTCATGCATCCGAGCATTTTCCCCGTTGTCCGTTTTGCAATCCGGCACTCCCACATGCACCGGCGCACCCCTCTTGTTTCTTTTCGTGAGCGGGTGTTGAACGTTCTCGGAATGGACCGAGGTTTGCCAAGTGGCCTTGGTATACGACCGGTAGACCACCTGTCAAGTTTCGTTCCATTTGGAGGTCGTTTGATACTCCAACGGTTAACCGGGTAACCGCAAAGTCCTTTTGTGTGTTGCAGCAAAACCCCTCTAAGTCCCCTCCATGCTCTCGGTCGTTCGATCACGATCGTGTGGGCAAAAACCGTGCCTCATTTAGACTCTCCTAGCTCCCTATGCCTATATAAACACCTCCCCCTCCGAAATTTCGGGCAAAACCACCCCTAACCCTAGCAAAATCGCCCCGCCGCCACCAGACACGTCCACCGCCGCCGGACGTTTCAGCCGCCGCCGCCCGCAGCCAATCTTCGCGCGCCACGTGGCGGCCCCGTCGCCCGTACGCCGCCGGCCCGCTCAGCCCGGGGCGGGCCCTCCCGGCCCATCCGGCCGCGCCGCCGCCCCTCGGTCTCCCGCGCCTCGCCCGCGTCGCCCCGCCGCCTCGGTGCCTCGCCGCGCCGTCTCGCCGACGCCGCCGTCCGTCGCCGCCCCTCCGCCCGTCGTCTCCGCTGCCGGCCATCGCGGCCCCGCGCCAGTGCCCGCCGGCGCCGCCCTCCTCCGGCACCTTCCCCGACCCGCGGCGCTTCTCCCTCTTCTCCACGCCGGCCGCCGCCTCTTCTCCGGCCAGCTCCGTCTCCGGCGAGTGACGAACCCTAGCCCGAGCCCCGATCCAGATCCACTGAGACGGTTGACTTTTTCTCCCTCCGATTTTCTCTAAGTCCCGTAATATTTGCAATATGTGGCCTTGTTCATCGCATCATAACTCCGTGCATACTGCCCTGTTTTACGTGCATGATATATCGAAATGTTCGTCTCGAGATGCTATTCATTTTGTTCCATTTTGCCATGTTCATTTGAGTCCATATCGATGCCCAAATATCTAGTGCAAGAGTGCTATATGATGTTTACTGCTGTTACTTATCAGAACTTGGTGATTTGTTATTTTTGTTGCATTTGATGTGTGCATCTTATGAGTATGAGCTCTACATGTGTTTTGATGTATGCCATGCCATATTTACAGAGGTGTATGCCATGTATTTTTGTGATCTATGTGGTGACTAGCACAAGCATGCAAACTAGGCTTCGTGATGTTTCTGTTTCAGAGACAGTAACTTTACCGTCTGTGACTGCTGTTATTTTGTTGCCACGTATCCATGTGTCTACAGAGATATCCATGCTCCTTTTGGTGATGTTCAGTAATTTTGTTTGTAGATATAGTTGTGCTCTATCCATCCATGCCCCTGTTTGCAATTATGGAGTGACCTAGCATGACACAAACTTGCTCTACTTTTGCTATAAAATATTCCTGACAGATTGTTTACGTGTTATTCAATTTTGTCAAGGTTGTTGTAGTTGATCCATTCATGCTATGAACTTGCTCTTGCCATGGTTAGCTTCATAAGCATGCCATCTTGCTGTAGGTATGATTGTTTTGTCATGCATTGCCTTGTGATGAGTGAATCAAGCTCACCAAGATGCCTTCATATTACTGTTTCTGCCATGCTCTGTTTTCTGCTGTCTGAAACCTCTTAACGGAACTTGCTATCTTTACATGGCTGCCATCATATCTTTTGGTCCTTTCTAGCTCATGGCCAGTAAGGGACTTTTGTTCTATGTTTTTAGTAGGTTCATGCCATGCCTTTTTTTGATATGTTAAGTTCCTTTAGCATGTGTTTTTCTTGCTCTGAACATTGCTACCTGATGCTGTTTCTGCCATGTCCAGTAATTTCACCAAGTCTATGAACCTGATATCTTTTGCACTTTTGCCATGCTTGTTTGAACCTGTTGTGCTGTGATCTAGCCGTAGCTCAGTGTTCATCTTTTGTCAAGCATCTTGAGTAGATCACTGCCATATGCTTTGTTGCTATGTTGGAGTGCTGTAGCGTAGTTAATTGATGTATTCTTAGTGGCATCATGCTGTTAATCGCAGAATCGTGTCATTCTTGTTTTGCTTGCCATTTGCAAACCGTGTATCCGTTTCCGGTGATCTTTATATCGATTTTGACCGAGATCATCTCATCTTTCCAGTGGCATGCTTGGTTTGCCAAGTTACTGCCTTGTTCATCATTTTTCCTCCGGAGCACGCATATGTATCGCATACCACATCTCGCATATCATACATGTTTTGCATCATGTTGTTTGTGCATTTCCCGGGATTGTTTGTGGTTCCATTGTTCGTGTTCTTGCTATGGGTAGAGCCGGGAGACGAGTTCGTGAACGAGGAACCTGTTGAGTACGCTTGCGAGGATCAAGCTTTCGACAACTCTGAGAACCTTGGAGGCAAGATGACCATACCCTCGAAATCACTTCTATCTTTGCTTTGCTAGTTGTTCGCTCTATTGCCATGCTGCGCTACCTACCACTTGCTATATCATGCCTCCCATATTGTCATGTCAAGCCTCTAACCATCCTATCCTAGCAAACCCTTGTTTGGCTAAGTTACCGCTTTTGCTCAGCCCTTCTTATAGCGTTGCTAGTTGCAGGTGAAGTTGAAGTTGGTTCCATGTTGGAACATGGATATTTTGGGATATCACAATATCTCATTCTAAATTAATGCATCTATATATTTGGTAAAGGGTGGAAGGCTCGGCCTTATGCCTGGTGTTTTGTTCCACTCTTGCCGCCCTAGTTTCCGTCATACCGGTATTATGTTCCTTGAGTTTGCGTTCCTTACGCGGTTGGGTGATTTATGGGACCCCCTTGATAGTTCGCCTTGAATAAAACTCCTCCAGCAAGGCCCAACCTTGGTTTTACCATTTGCCACCTAAGCCTTTTCCCTTGGGTTTTCGCGAGCCCGAGGGTCATCTTTATTTAAACCCCCGGGCCAGTGTTCCTTTGAGTGCTGGTCCAAACTAGAGCACCGTGCGGGACCGTCCCTTGGCAACTTGGGTTATGTTGGTACCTGTACGCTTCGCTTATCCGGTGTGCCCTGAGAACGAGATATGTGCAGCTCCTATCGGGATTTGTCGGCACATTCGGGCGGCTTTGCTGGTCTTGTTTTACCATTGTCGAAATGTCTTGTAAACCGGGATTCCGAGACTGATCGGGTCTTCCCAGGAGAAGGTTTATCCTTCGTTGACCGTGAGAGCTTTTAATGGGCTAAGTTGGGACACCCCTGCAGGGTATTATATTTCGAAAGCCGTGCCCGCGGTTATGTGGCAGATGGGAATTTGTTAATGTCCGGTTGTAGAGAACTTGACACTCGACTTAATTAAAATGCATCAACCGCGTGTGTAGCCGTGATGGTCTCTTTTCGGCGGAGTCCGGGAAGTGAACACGGCTTTTGGGTTATGTTTGACGTAAGTAGGAGTTCAGGATCACTTCTTGATCATTACTAGTTGACGACCGTTCCGTTGCTCCTCTTCTCGCTCTTATTTGCGTATGTTAGCCACCATATGTGCTTAGTGCTTGCTGCAGCTCCACCTCACCACCCTTTCCTACCCATAAGCTTAAATAGTCTTGATCTCGCGGGTGTGAGATTGCTGAGTCCTCGCGACTCACAGATTCTACCAAAACAGTTGCAGGTGCGGACAATGCCAGTGCAGGTGACGCAACTGAGCTCAAGTGGGAGTTCGATGAGGAACGTGGTCATTACTATGTTTCTTTTCCTGATGATCAGTAGTGGAGCCCAGTTGGGACGATCGGGGATCTAGCATTTGGGGTTATCTTATTTTCATTTGGATTTGACCGTAGTCGGTCTATGTGTGGATTTTGGATGATGTATGATTTAAATTTATGTATTGTGTGAAGTGGCGATTGTAAGCCAATTCTCGTTATCCCATTCTTGTTCATTACATGGGATTGTTTGAAGATAACCCTTCTTGCGACAATACCACAATGCGGTTATGCCTCTAAGTCGTGCCTCGACACGTGGGAGATATAGCCGCATTGTGGGCGTTACAGAGATGCCCATCAATTGATGGCAATGCAAGGAGTAGGGATTGCCATGCAATGGATGCACTAGAGCTATAAATGTATGAAAGCTCAACAAAAGAAACTAAGTGGGTGTGCATCCAACTTGCTTGCTCACGAAGAACTAGGGCATTTGAGGAAGCCCATTGTTGGAATATACAAGCCAAGTTCTATAACGAAAAATTCCCACTAGTATATGAAAGTGACAAAACAAGAGACTCTCCATCATAAAGATCATGGTGCTACTTTGAAGCACAAGTGTGGAAAAAAGGATAGTAGCATTGTCCCTTTTTATTTCTTTTTCTTTTTCTTTTTTTTGGGACTTCTTTTTTTATTTGGCCTTTCTCTTTTTTTGGGACAATGCTCTATTAATGATGATCATCACACTTCTATTTATTTACAACTCAATGATTACAACTCGATACTAGAACAAAATATGACTCTATATGAATGCCTCCGGCGGTGTACCGGTATGAGCAATGAATCAAGAGTGACATGTATGAAATAATATGCATGGTGGCTTTGCCACAAATACATGGCAACTACATGATCATGCAAGGCAATATGACAATGATGAAGCGCGTCATAATAAACGGAACGGTGGAAAGTTGCATGGCAATATATCTCAGAATGGCTATGGAAATGCCATAATAGGTAGGTATGGTGGCTGTTTTGAGGAAGATATAAGGAGGTTTATGTGTGATAGAGCGTATTGTATCACGGGGTTTGGTTGCACCGGCGAAGTTTGCACCAACTCTCAAGGTGAGAAAGGGCAATGCACGGTACCGAAGAGGCTAGCAATGATGGAAAGGTGAGAGTGCGTATAATCCATGCACTCAACATTAGTCATAAAGAACTCATACTTATTGCAAAAATCTACAAGTCATCAAAAACCAAGCACTACGCGCATGCTCCTAGGGGGATAGATTGGTAGGAAAAGACCATCGCTCGTCCCCGACCGCCACTCATAAGGATGACAATCAAAGAACACCTCATGTTTCAAATTTGGTACACAACGTTTACCATACGTGCATGCTACGGGACTTGCAAACTTCAACAAAAGTATTTCTCAAATTCAGAACTACTCAACTAGTACACTTTAATATCACTATCTCCATATCTCAAAACAATCATCAAGTATCAAACTTCTCCTAGTATTCAATGCACTTATATGGAAGTTTTTATTATATCCATCTTGTATGCCTATCATATTAGGACTAATCTTATAGCCAAAGCAAATTACCATGCTGTTCTAAAGGACTCTCAAAATAATATAAGTGAAGCATGAGAGATCAATAAATTCTATAAAATAAAACCACCACCATGCTCTAAAAGATATAAGTGAAGCACTAGAGCAAAAATGTTTAGCTCAAAAGATATAAGTGAAGCACATAGAATATTCTAATAAATTCCGATTAACGTGTGTCTCTCCCAAAAGGTGTGTAAATCAAGGATGATTGTGGTGAACTAAAAAGCAAAGACTCAAATCATACAAGACGCTCCAAGCAAAACACATATCATGTGGTGAATAAAAATATAGCTCCAAGTAAAGTTACCGATGGACGAAGACAAAAGAGGGGATGCCTTCCGGGGCATCCCCAAGCTTAGGCTTTTTGGTTATCCTTGTATTTTACCTTGGGGTGCCTTGGGCATCCCCAATATTAGGCTCTTGCCACTCCTTGTTCCATAATCCATCAAATCTTTACCCAAAACTTGAAAACATCACAACACGAAACTTAACAGAAAATCTCGTGAGCTCCGTTAGCGAAAGAAAACAAAACACCACTTCAAGGTACTGTAATGAACTCATTATTTATTTATATTGGTGTTAAACCTAATGTATTCCAACTTCTCTATGGTTCATAACCTCCGATACTAGCCATAGATTCATCAAAATAAACAAACAACACACGAAAAACAGAATCTGTCAAAAACAGAACAGTCTGTAGTAATCTGTATCAAACGCATACTTCTGGAACTCCAAAAATTCTAAAATAAATTTCTGGACATGAGGAATTTATCTATTAATCATCTGCAAAAAAATCAACTAAATAGAACTCTCCAGTAAAAAGTTGTAGCTAATCTCGTTAGCGCTAAAGTTTCTGTTTTTTACAGCAAGATCAAAAAGACTTCACCCAAGTCTTCCCAAAGGTTCTACTTGGCACAAACACTAATTAAAACATAAAACCACATCTAAACAGAAGATAGATGGATTATTTATTACTAAACAGAACCAAAAAGCAAGAAACTAAAATAAAATTGGGTTGCCTCCCAACAAGCACTATCGTTTAACGCCCCTTGCTAGGCATAAAGGCAAGGATAGATCTAGGTATTATCATGTTTGGCATGCAATCCATAAGTGGCTCTCATAATAGATTCATAAGGTAATTTGATTTTCTTTCTAGGAAAGTGTTCCATGTCTTTCCTTAACGGAAATTGGAATCTAATATTCCCTTCTTTCATATCAATAATTGCACCAATCTTTCTAAGGAAAGGTCTACCAAGAATAATAGGACATGAAGGATTGCAATCTATATCAAGAACAATGAAATCTACGGGCACATAATTCCTATTTGCAACAATAAGAACATCATTAATTCACATAGGTTTCTTAATGGTGGAATCCGCAAGGTGCAAGTTTAAAGAACAATCATTAAATTCACGAAAACCTAACATATCAGACAAAGTTTTTGGAATTATGGAAACACTAGCACCCAAATCACACAAAGCATAGCATTCATGATCTGTAATTTTAATTTTAATAGTAGGTTCCCACTCATCATAAAGTTTTCTAGGGATAGAAACTTCCAATTCAAGCTTTTCTTCATAAGATTGCATTAAAGCATCAACGATATGTTTAGTAAAAGCCTTATTTTGACTATAAGCATGCGGAGAATTTAGCACGGATTGCAACAAGGAAATACAATCTATTAAAGAACAATTATCATAATTAAATTCCTTGAAATCCAAAATAGTGGGTTCATTACTATGTAAAGTTTTGACCTCTTCAATCCCACTTTTACCAATTTTTGCATCAGGATCTAAAAACTCCGAATCATTGGGACGCCTTTTAACTAAAGTTGACTCATCTCCAGTCCCATCATTATCAAGAATCATATTTCAAAACAAAGATTTAATAGGAGACACATCAATTACTTTTAGATCTTCATCCTTATTATCATGAAAACTAGAAGAACACACTTTTACAAAGCAAGCTTTCTTAGCACACATCCTAGCGGTTCTTTCTTTGCACTCATCAATGGAAATTCTCATGGCTTTGAGAGACTCATTGATATCATGCTTAGGTGGAATAGATCTAAGTTTCAAAGAATCAACATCAAGAGAAATTCTATCCACGTTCCTAGCCAACTCATCAATCTTAGGCAATGTTTCTTCAAGCAAAGCATTGAAATTCTTTTGAGAAATCATAAATTCTTTAACGCTAGTCTCAAAATCAGAGGGCATCTTATTAAAATTTCCATAAGAGTTGTTGTAGGAATTACCATAATTATTAGAGGAATTACTAGGATACGGCCTAGGATTAAAGTTTCCTCTATAAGCGTTGTTACCAAAATTGTTCCTACCAACAAAATTCACATCCATAGATTCATTATTATTCTCAATCAAAGTAGAAAAAGGCATATCATTGGGATCAGAAGAAACACTCTTATTAGCAAACAATTTCTTAAGTTCATCCATCTTTCCACTCAAAACATTAATCTCTTCAATTGCATGCACCTTTTTACTAGTAGATCTTTCAGTGTGCCATTGAGAATAATTAACCATAATATTATCTAGGAGTTTAGTAGCTTCTCCTAAAGTGATTTCCATAAAAGTGCCTCCCGCGGCCGAATCTAAAAGATTTCTAGAAGCAAAATTCAATCCGGTATAAATTTTTTGTATAATCATCCATAAGTTCAAACCATGTGTAGGGCAATTATGTATCATTAATTTCATCATCTCCCAAGATTGTGCAACATGTTCATGATCAAGTTGCTTAAAATTCATAATATCGTTTATAAGAGAGATGATCTTAGCGGGAGGAAAATATTTAGAGATAAAAGCATCTTTGCACTTATTCCAAGAATCAATACTATTTTTAGGCAAAGACGAAAACCAAGTTTTAGCACGATCTCTAAGCGGAAAAGGAAATAGCTTCAATTTAACAATATCATTATCCACATCTTTCTTCTTTTGCATATCACACAAATCAACAAAGCTGTTTAGATGGGTAGCGGCATCTTCACTAGGAAGGCTGGCGAATTGATCTTTCATGACAAGATTCAGCAAAGCAACATCAATTTCACAAGATTCAGCATCCGTAAGAGGAGCAATCGGGGTGCTAAGAAAATCATTGTTGTTGGTATTGGCAAAGTCACATAATTTAGTATTATCTTGAGCCATCGTGACAAGCAAGCAATCCAACACACGAGCAAACAAGAAACAAGCGAAAAAGAGGCGAACGGAAAGAGAGGGCGAATAAAACGGCAATGGTGAACTGGGGGAGAGGAAAACGAGAGGCAAATGGCAAATAATGTAATGCGAGGGATAAGAGTTTGTGATGGGTACTTCGTATGTCTTGACTTGTGTGTAGACTCCCCGGCAACGGTGCCAGAAATCCTTCTTGCTACCTCTTGAGCATGCGTTGGTTTTTCCCTTGAAGAGGAAAGGGTGATGCAGCAAAGTAGCGTAAGTATTTCCCTCGGTTTTTGAGAATCAAGGTATCAATCCAGAAGGAGGCCACACGCAAGTCCCTCGTACCTACACAAACAAATAAGAACCTTGCAACCAACGCGATAAAGGGGTTCTCAATCCCTTCACGGCCACTTGCAAAAGTGAGATCTGATAGAGATGATAATATTTTTTGGTATTTTTATGATAAAGATTGAAAGTAAAGACTGCAAAGTAAAAATAGATTGGAAACTTATATGATGGAAAATAGACCCAGGGTCATAGGTTTCACTAGTGGCTTCTCTCAAGATACCATAAGTATTACGGTGGGTGAACAAATTACTGTCGAGCAATTGATAGAAAAGTGCATAATTATGAGAATATCTAGGCATGATCATGTATATAGGCATCACGTCCGTGACAAGTAGACCGACTCCTACCTGCATCTACTACTATTACTCCACACATCGACCGCTATCCAGCTTGCATCTAGAGTATTAAGTTCATAAGAACAGAGTAACGCATTAGGCAAGATGACATGACGTAGAGGGATAAACTCAAGCAATATGATATATGTTGGAAATATGCCCTAGAGGCAAATAAATGGTTATTATTATATTTACTTGTTCATGATAATTGTCTATTGTTCATGCTATAATTATGTTATCCGGAAATCGTAATACATGTGTGAATACATAGACCACAATGTGTCCCTAGTAAGCCTCTAGTTGACTAGCTCGTTGATCAACAGATAGTCATGGTTTCCTGACTATGGACATTGGATGTCATTGATAACGGGATCACATCATTAGGAGAATGATGTGATGGACAAGACCCAATCCTAAGCATAGCACAAAAGATCGTGTAGTTCGTTTGCTAGAGCTTTTCCAATGTCAAGTATCATTTCCTTAGACCATGAGATCGTGCAAATCCCGGATACCGTAGGAGTGCATTGGGTGTACCAAACGTCACAACGTAACTGGGTGACTATAAAGGTGCACTACGGGTATCTCCGAAAGTGTCTGTTGAGTTGGCACGGATCGAGACTGGGATTTGTCACTCCGTATGACGGAGAGGTATCTCTGGGCCCGCTCGGTAATGCATCATCATAATGAGCTCAATGTGACTAAGGAGTTAGCCACGGGATCATGCATTACGGTACGAGTAAAGTGACTTGCCGGTAACGAGATTGAACAAGGTATTGGGATACCGACGATCGAATCTCGGGCAAGTAACGTACCGATTGACAAAGGGAATTGTATACGGGATTGATTGAATCCTCGACATCGTGGTTCATCCGATGAGATCATCGTGGAACATGTGGGAGCCAACATGGGTATCCAGATCCCGCTGTTGGTTATTGACCGGAGAGGCGTCTCGGTCATGTCTGCATGTCTCCTGAACCCGTAGGGTCTACACACTTAAGGTTCGGTGACACTAGGGTTGTAGAGATATTAGTATGCGGAAACCCGAAAGTTGTTCGGAGTCCCGGATGAGATCCCGGACGTCACGAGGAGTTCCGGAATGGTCCGGAGGTGAAGAATTATATATAGGAAGTCCAGTTTCGGCCACCGGGAAAGTTTCGGGGGTTATCGGTATTGTACCGGGACCACCGGAAGGGTCCCGGGGGTCCACCGGGTGGGGCCACCTATCCCGGAGGGCCCCATGGGCTGGAGTGGGAGGGGAACCAGCCCCTAGTGGGCTGGTGCGCCCCCCATGGGCCTCCCCCTGCGCCTAGGGTTGGAAACCCTGGGGGTGGGGGGCGCCCCACCTGACTTGGGGGGAAGTTCCCCCCCCCCTTGGCCGCCCCCCCCCCATAGATGGGATCCCAGGGCCGGCGCCCCCCTAGGGGGCCTATATAAAGGGGGGAGGGAGGGCTGCTGTACCCTAGCCCCTGGCGCCTCCCTCTCCCTCCCGTGACACCTCTCTCTCCCGCTTGCGCTTGGCGAAGCCCTGCCGGGATCCCCGCTACTTCCACCACCACGCCGTCGTGCTGCTGGATCTCCATCAACCTCTCCTTCCCCCTTGCTGGATCAAGAAGGAGGAGACGTCGCTGCTCCGTACGTGTGTTGAACGCGGAGGTGCCGTCCGTTCGGCGCTCGGTCATCGGTGATTTGGATCACGACGAGTACGACTCCATCAACTCCGTTCACTTGAACGCTTCCGCTCGCGATCTACAAGGGTATGTAGATGCACTCCTTTCCCTCGTTGCTAGTAAACTCCATAGATGGATCTTGGTGATGCGTAGAAAATTTTAAAATTCTGCAACGATCTCCAACAGTGGCATCATGAGCCAGGCCTATGCGTAGTTACTATGCACGAGTAGAACACAAAGCAGTTGTGGGCGTAGATGTTGTCAATTTTTCTTGCCACTACTAGTCTTATCTTGTTTCGGCGGTATTGTGGGATGAAGCGGCCCGGACCGACCTTACACGTACGCTTACGTGAGACAGGTTCCACCGACTGACATGCACTAGTTGCATAAGGTGGCTAGCGGGTGTCTGTCTCTCCCACTTTAGTCGGAACGGATTCGATGAAAAGAGTCCTTATGAAGGGTAAATAGAAATTGGCATATCACGTTGTGGTTTTACGTAGGTAAGAAACGTTCTTGCTAGAAACCTATAGAAGGCACGTAAAAACTTGCAACAACAATTAGAGGACGTCTAACTTGTTTTTGCACCATGTGCCTTGTGATGTGATATGGCCAGAAGATGTGATGAATGATATATGTGATGTATGAGATTGGTCATATTCTTGTAATAGGAATCACGACTTGCATGTCGATGAGTATGACAACCGGCAGGAGCCATAGGAGTTGTCCTTATTTTTTGTATGACCTGCGTGTAATTGAATAACGCCATGTAAATTACATTACTTTATTGTTAAACGCGTTAGCCATAGAAGTAGAAGTAATCGTTGGCGTGACAGCTTCATGAAGACACAATGATGGAGATCATGATGATGGAGATCATGGTGTCATGCCGGTGACGAAGAGGATCATGGCGCCCCGAAGATGGAGATCAAAGGAGCAAAATGATAATGGCCATATCATGTCACTATTTGATTACATGTGATGTTTATCATGTTTTGCATCTTTATTGCTTAGAACGACGGTAGTAAGTAAGATGATCCCTTATAATAATTTCAAGAAAGTGTTTCCCCTAACTGTGCACCGTTGCGAAGGTTCGTTGTTTCGAAGCACCACGTGATGATCGGGTGTGATAGATTCTAACGTTCGCATACAACGGGTGTTGACGAGCCTAGCATGTACAGACATGGCCTCGGAACACACGCAATACACTTAGGTTGACTTGACGAGCCTAGCATGTACAGACATGGCCTCGGAACACGGAAGACCAAAAGGTCGAGCATGAGTCGTATAGAAGATACGATCAACATGGAGATGTTCACCGATCTTGACTAGTCCGTCTCACGTGATGATCGGACACGGCCTAGTTAACTCGGATCATGTTTCACTTAGATGACTAGAGGGATGTCTATCTGAGTGGGAGTTCATTGAATAATTTGATTAGATGAACTTAATTATCATGAACTTAGTCTAAAATCTTTACAATATGTCTTGTAGATCAAATGGCCCACGTTGTCCTCAACTTCAACGCGTTCCTAGAGAAAACCAAGCTGAAAGATGATGGCAGCAACTATACGGACTGGGTCCGGAACCTGAGGATCATCCTCATAGCTGCCAAGAAAGATTATGTCCTAGAAGCACCGCTAGGTGAAGCACCCATCCCAGAGAACCAAGACGTTATGAACGCTTGGCAATCACGTGCTGATGATTACTCCCTCGTTCAGTGCGGCATGCTTTACAGCTTAGAACCGGGGCTCCAAAAGCGTTTTGAGAAACATGGAGCATATGAGATGTTCGAAGAGCTGAAAATGGTTTTCCAAGCTCATGCCCGGGTCGAGAGATATGAAGTCTCCGACAAGTTCTTCAGTTGTAAAATGGAGGAAAATAGTTCTGTCAGTGAGCACATACTCAGAATGTCTGGGTTACACAACCGCTTGTCTCAGCTGGGAGTTAATCTCCCGGATGACGCGGTCATTGACAGAATCCTTCAGTCGCTTCCACCAAGCTACAAGAGCTTTGTGATGAACTTCAATATGCAGGGGATGGAAAAGACCATTCCTGAGGTATATTCAATGCTGAAATCAGCGGAGGTGGAGATCAAAAAGGAACATCAAGTGTTGATGGTGAATAAAACCACTAAGTTCAAGAAAGGCAAGGGTAAGAAGAACTTCAAGAAGGACGGCAAGGGAGTTGCCGCGCCCGGTAAGCCAGTTGCCGGGAAGAAGTCAAAGAATGGACCCAAGCCTGAGACTGAGTGCTTTTATTGCAAGGGAAGTGGTCACTGGAAGCGGAACTGCCCCAAATACTTAGCGGACAAGAAGGCCGGCAACACCAAAGGTATATGTGATATACATGTAATTGATGTGTACCTTACCAGTACTCGTAGTAGCTCCTGGGTATTTGATACCGGTGCGGTTGCTCATATTTGTAACTCAAAACAGGAGCTGCGGAATAAGCGGAGACTGGCGAAGGACGAGGTGACGATGCGCGTCGGGAATGGTTCCAAGGTCGATGTGATCGCCGTCGGCACGCTACCTCTGCATTTACCTACGGGATTAGTTTTAAACCTCAATAATTGTTATTTAGTGCCAGCTTTGAGCATGAACATTGTATCTGGATCTCGTTTAATTCGAGATGGCTACTCATTTAAATCCGAGAATAATGGTTGTTCTATTTATATGAGAGATATGTTTTATGGTCATGCCCCGCTGGTCAATGGTTTATTCTTGATGAATCTCGAACGTGATGTTACACATATTCATAGTGTGAATACCAAAAGATGTAAAGTTGATAACGATAGTCCCACATACTTGTGGCACTGCCGCCTTGGTCACATTGGTGTCAAACGCATGAAGAAGCTCCATGCAGATGGACTTTTGGAGTCTCTTGATTACGAATCATTTGACACGTGCGAACCATGCCTCATGGGTAAGATGACCAAGACTCCGTTCTCCGGAACAATGGAGCGAGCAACCAACTTATTGGAAATCATACATACTGATGTGTGCGGTCCAATGAGTGTTGAGGCTCGCGGTGGCTATCGTTATGTTCTCACTCTCACTGATGATTTAAGTAGATATGGGTATGTCTACCTAATGAAACACAAGTCTGAAACCTTTGAAAAGTTCAAGGAATTTCAGAGTGAGGTTGAGAATCAACATGACAGGAAAATAAAGTTCCTGCGATCAGATCATGGAGGGGAATATTTAAGTCACGAATTTGGCACACACTTAAGGAAATGTGGAATCGTTTCACAACTCACGCCGCCTGGAACACCTCAGCGAAATGGTGTGTCCGAACGTCGTAATCGCACTCTATTGGATATGGTGCGATCTATGATGTCTCTTACCGATCTACCGCTCTCATTTTGGGGCTATGCTTTAGAGACTGCCGCATTCACTTTAAATAGGGCTCCGTCGAAATCCGTTGAGACGACACCGTATGAATTATGGTTTGGGAAGAAACCTAAGCTGTCGTTTCTAAAAGTTTGGGGATGCGATGCTTATGTCAAGAAACTTCAACCTGAAAAGCTCGAACCCAAGTCGGAAAAATGCGTCTTCATAGGATACCCTAAGGAAACCATTGGGTATACCTTCTACCTCAGATCCGAAGGCAAGATCTTTGTTGCCAAGAACGGGTCCTTTCTGGAGAAAGAATTTCTCTCGAAAGAAGTGAGTGGGAGGAAAGTGGCACTTGATGAGGTGATAGTCACCCCTTCCGAACCGGAAAGTAGCGCGGCACGGGAAGATGTTCCTGTGGTGCCTGCACCGACTGGGGAGGAAGTTAATGATGATGATCATGAAGCTTCCGATCAAGTTACTGCTGAACTTCGTAGGTCCACAAGGACACGTTTCGCACCAGAGTGGTACAGCAACCCTGTCATGGAAATCATGTTGTTAGACAACGGTGAACCTTCGAACTATGAAGAAGCGATGGCGGGCCCGGATTCCAACAAATGGCTTGAACCCATGCAATCCGAGATAGGATCCATGTATGAAAACGAAGTATGGACTTTGACTGACTTGCCCGATGATCGGCGAGCCATAGAAAATAAATGGATCTTTAAGAAGAAGACAGACGCGGATGGTAATGTGACCATCTATAAGGCTCGACTTGTCGCAAAGGGTTATCGACAAGTTCAAGGGGTTGACTACGATGAGACTTTCTCACCCGTAGCGAAGCTGAAGTCCGTCCGAATCATGTTAGCAATTGCCGCATTCTATGATTATGAGATATGGCAAATGGACGTCAAAACAGCATTCCTTAACGGCTTTCTTAAGGAAGAATTGTATATGATGCAGCCGGAAGGTTTTGTCGATCCTAATAATGCTAACAAGGTATGCAAGCTCCAGCGCTCCATCTATGGGCTGGTGCAAGCATCTCGGAGTTGGAACATTCGATTTGATGAGATGATCAAAGCGTTTGGGTTTACACAGACTTATGGAGAAGCCTGTGTTTACAAGAAAGTGAGTGGGAGCTCTGTAGCATTTCTCTTATTATATGTGGATGACATACTATTGATGGGAAATGATATAGAATACTTGGAAAGTATAAAGGCCTATTTGAATAAGTGTTTTTCAATGAAGGACCTTGGAGAAGCTGCTTATATATTAGGCATCAAGTCTATAGAGATAGATCAAGACGCCTCATTGGACTTTCACAGAGTACGTACCTTGACAAGATATTGAAGAAGTTCAATATGGATCAGTCCAAGAAGGGGTTCTTGCCTGTATTGCAAGGTGTGCAATTGAGCACGGCTCAATGCCCGACCACGGCAGAAGATAGAGAAAAGATGAGTGTCATCCCCTATGCCTCGGCCATAGGGTCTATTATGTATGCCATGCTGTGTACCAGACCTGATGTAAACCTTGCCGTAAGTTTGGTAGGAAGGTACCAAAGTAATCCCGGCATGGAACACTGGACAGCGGTCAAGAATATCCTGAAGTACCTGAAGAGGACTAAGGATATGTTTCTCGTTTATGGAGGTGACGAAGAGCTCGTCGTAAAGGGTTACGTCGACGCTAGCTTCGACACAGATCTGGATGACTCGAAGTCACAAACCGGATACGTGTATATTTTGAATGGAGGGGCAGTAAGCTGGTGCAGTTGCAAGCAAAGCGTCGTGGCGGGATCTACATGTGAAGCGGAGTACATGGCAGCCTCAGAGGCAGCGCAAGAAGCGATCTGGATGAAGGAGTTCATTACCGACCTAGGGGTGATTCCCAATGCGTCGGGCCCGATGACTCTCTTCTGTGACAACACTGGAGCTATTGCCCTTGCTAAGGAGCCCAGGTTTCACAGGAAGACCAGGCATATCAAGCGTCGCTTCAACTCCATTCGTGAAAGTGTTCAAAATGGAGACATAGATATTTGTAAAGTACATACGGAACTGAATGTAGCAGATCCATTGACTAAACCTCTCCCTAGAGCAAAACATGATCAACACCAGAACTCTATGGGTGTTCGATTCATCACAATGTAACTAGATTATTGACTCTAGTGCAAGTGGGAGACTGTTGGAAATATTCCCTAGAGGCAAGAATAAATGGTTATTATTATATTTCCTTGTTCATGATAATTGTCTATTGTTCATGCTATAATTGTGTTATCCGGAAATCGTAATACATGTGTGAATACATAGACCACAACGTGTCCCTAGTAAGCCTCTAGTGGACTAGCTCGTTGATCAACAGATAGTCATGGTTTCCTGACTATGGACATTGGATGTCATTGATAACGGGATGACATCATTAGGAGAATGATGTGATGGACAAGACCCAATCCTAAGCATAGCACAAAAGATCGTGTAGTTCGTTTGCTAGAGCTTTTCCAATGTCAAGTATCATTTCCTTAGACCATGAGATCGTGCAACTCCCGGATACCATAGGAGTTCTTTGGGTGTACCAAACGTCACAACGTAACTGGGTGACTATAAAGGTGCACTACGGGTATCTCCGAAAGTGTCTGTTGAGTTGGCACGGATCGAGACAGGGATTTGTCACTCCGTATGACTGAGAGGTATCCCTGGGCCCGCTCGGTAATGCATCATCATAATGAGCTCAATGTGACTAAGGAGTTAGCCACGGGATCATGCATTACGGTACGAGTAAAGTGACTTGCCGGTAACGAGATTGAACAAGGTATTGGGATACCGACGATCGAATCTCGGGCAAGTAACGTACCGATTGACAAAGGGAATTGTATACGGGATTGATTGAATCCTCGACATCATGGTTCATCCGATGAGATCATCGTGGAACATGTGGGAGCCAACATGGGTATCCAGATCCCGCTGTTGGTTATTGACCGGAGAGGCGTCTCGGTCATGTCTGCATGTCTCCCGAACCCGTAGGGTCTACACACTTAAGCTTCGGTGACGCTAGGGTTGTAGAGATATTAGTATGCGGAAACCCGAAAGTTGTTCGGAGTCCCGGATGAGATCCCGGACGTCACGAGGAGTTCCGGAATGGTCCGGAGGTGAAGAATTATATATAGGAAGTCCAGTTTCGGCCGCCGGGAAAGTTTCGGGGGTTATCGGTATTGTACCGGGACCACCGGAAGGGTCCCGGGGGTCCACCGGGTGGGGCCACCTATCCCGGAGGGCCCCATGGGCTGAAGTGGGAGGGGAACCAGCCCCTAGTGGGCTGGTGCGCCCCCATGGGCCTCCCCCTGCGCCTAGGGTCGGAAACCCTGGGGGTGGGGGGCGCCCCACCTGACTTGGGGGGGGAAGTCCCCCCCCCTTGGCCGCCGCCCCCCCCATAGATGGGATCCCAGGGCCGGCGCCCCCCCAGGGGGCCTATATAAAGGGGGGGAGGGAGGGCTGCTGTACCCTAGCCCCTGGCGCCTCCCTCTCCCTCCGGTGACACCTCTCTCTCCCGCTTGCGCTTGGCGAAGCCCTGCCGGGATCCCCGCTACTTCCACCACCACGCCGTCGTGCTGCTGGATCTCCATCAACCTCTCCTTCCCCCTTGCTGGATCAAGAAGGAGGAGACGTCGCTGTTCCGTACGTGTGTTGAACGCGGAGGTGCCGTCCGTTCAGCGCTCGGTCATCGGTGATTTGGATCACGACGAGTACGACTCCATCAACCCTGTTCACTTGAACGCTTCTGCTCGCGATCTACAAGGGTATGTAGATGCACTCCTTTGCCCTCGTTGCTAGTAAACTCCATAGATGGATCTTGGTGATGCGTAGAAAATTTTAAAATTCTACAACGATCTCCAACAATATAAACCCGATCTTTTTATCCTCGATGGCAACAATACAATACGTGTCGTTTCCCTTTCTGTCACTGGGATCGAGCACCGCAAGATTGAACCCAAAGCTAAGCACTTCTCCCATTGCAAGAAAGATCAATCTAGTAGGCCAAACCAAATTGATAATTCGAAGAGACTTGCAAAGATAACCAATCATACATAAAAGAATTCAGAGAAGATTCAAATATTGTTCATAGATAATCTTGATCATAAACCCACAATTCATCGGATCTCGACAAACACGCCGCAAAAAGAGTTACATCGAATAGATCTCCAAGAAGATCGAGGAGAACTTTGTATTGAGATCCAAAGAGAGAGAAGAAGTCATCTAGCTAATAACTATGGACCCGAAGGTCTATGGTAAACTACTCACACATCGTCGGAGAGGCTATGGTGTTGATGTAGAAGCCCTCCGTGATCGGTTCCCCCTCTGGCGGAGAGCCGGAAAAGGCCCCAAGATGGGATCTCACGAGTACAGAAGGTTGCGGCGGTGGAAATAGGTTTTCGTGGTGCTCCTGGTTGGTTTCGGGGTACATGGGTATATATAGGAGGAAGAAGTAGGTCGGTGGAGCCATGAGGGGCCCATGAGGGTCGGGGGCGCGCCCAGGGGGGCAGGCACGCCTCCCTGCCTCATGGCCTCCTCGGTTGTTTCTTGACGTCCACTCCAAGTCCTCTGGATCACGTTTGTTCCAAAAATCACGCTCCCGAAGGTTTCATTCCGTTTGGACTCCGTTTGATATTCCTTTTCTGTGAAATACTGAAATAGGCAAAAAAACAGCAATTTGCACTGGGCCTTGGGTTAATAGGTTAGTCCAAAAAATATATAAAAGTGTATAGTAAAGACCATTAAACATGCAAAACGGATAATATAATAGCATGGAACAATCAAAAATTATAGATACGTTGGAGACGTATCAGTCGGCGGTGGTGCGTGGTGGCCGACGGAGGCAAGTACGGCGGCGGCGGAGTGGATGTGGCTCGGGGTGGCCGACAGAGGCAAGTAAGGAGAAAAATTACTCCTGCGGGTGGGCAGTCAAGTATATTTAAGAGCTGAGGCAGCCGTGGAGTAAAACTTTTAGGAAAAAGATAACGCCCACATATGTGGGCGTTTGCATCTCACCCACACGTATGGATCAACGTCCGTTTGTATTTGCACGAATCTTGACATGTTTCGCCAGATTTTTATGCCACGTACGACTGGGCTGGTGTGTGGGCATTCATCCGGTCGCTCAAACGTTCGTTTCACCACGCGGAGGGGCTGGTGTGTGGGCGTTTAGCAGTTCGCCCACACGCCAGTTTTCACACACGCAGAGGGGCTGGTGTGTGGGCGTTTATCAGTTCGCCCACACGTTCGTCTCCTCTCCCACACCCAAAGCTGTCAGCTGCCATGTGTTTTTCAGGGTACATGGCAACTGCCCTAGTGTGCTTGGAAGCAGATGACAACTCTCTCTTTACCCGAACATGTTATTTTGCCATGTCTTTTTTGTAGTGCTATATGGCAACTGCCTAGTGTTAGTAGGTGGCAACTCTTAAAGTTTTCAAATCATGGCAACTGTAGTAGACCAGACCATACATGGCAACAGCTGCAGTTGTTCAAAAAATGGCATCTGACACTTTGACCTGAGATGGCAACTGCAGTTGAGCAACCATGGCAACTGTAGTTCAGCAACATGGCAACTGCAGTTAAACGAACATGGAAGAGGGTCCGGACAATGGCAACTACGGGGGCGCGTGGTGACTGTCACGTGAGGCGTGCGGGACCGTGAGGTCGGAGGCCGAACGTACGAGCGTGTGGGCGTTATCTACTTTGGCCACACGTAGGCATGTGGGAGGGACCGCGGGGCAAAAGACCGGGTGTGTGGGCGTTACTTGTTTGCCCAGACGTAGACGTGTAGACTGGTTCTCTTAGATACCACACAAAACGTGTGGCCAGACCCCTTAACGCCCACACACGTGGGCGTTATCGGGACCCAACTTTTACTCCCCTAAATATTACTGTATAAGTTAAAAGGGATCGGTTAGGTGCAGTTTAGACGAGAAAACCTGATTATTTTTACTCTTCTAAAGCTTTATAAGGGTTTAGTTAGAGATTCTCTTAGCCCACAGTGCACGTTCTCTTTAAGGAGTTGTTGTCATCCACGAGACCGCGACATACCCTTGATAGTCTTGCTTGCTTGTATATAACGTTAATCTTTTAGCATGGTGCATTCTTTTTGTTATGCATCAGTGTGTGTTATTGGATGAATGTATGTGCTGAACAGAATTCTAGTGTATTATTCAAAACAATATTTTTTGCCAGAATTCAAAACAAAATATGAATGCACCCATCTCTGCTGTACTCATTTTGCATGAAGTCATGACGATCATCTTGTCTTCACTCATATCATACGCAAGAGACTGGTCAAGACACTATTCTTCGTTTCGTTACACATATACTTCCTCCGTAAACAAATATAAGATCGTTTAGATCACTACTTTAATGATCTAAACGCTTTTATATTTTTTTTACAGAGGGAGTATAATTTATTGATCCATCGATCATTTTCTCCACTAAAAATTGTGCAACTTGCAGTTTGCAGCGCATCATTGAAGTTGATGCAAAGCCGACGAGCGTGTGACGAGTCCACATCGCAACTCGATCCATGCATCCTTTATTTCAGACGGGTCTCCAGTAGGACATACAGTGAGTCAAGTTTTTCTACGTGTTGTGAGCAGTCGAGACCTAATAAAATGTCTGGTCCCTTGGCAATCAAATCAAGTGTGTACTGCTACCGTGTGCATATCGGTCCATCTGACCACAACAGCTGGGCTACCATTATTTCAGTCAACGTCTTCGCGGTCTTGGCAAATTGTACGTGTGTGCCCATGCAGACCGGTAAAGACTTTTATCTCACAAAAAAAACATGACTTTAGCTCTCAAACTGCCAACAACGTACTCTGACTGAGAAAGAAAAAAGTAGTTTCAGTCACAATGTCACTTTGATCTCGTCCCACAGAAACCCTGCTTCTCCTCCCGCTGCGACCCGTACCTTTTTTTAAAGGAGGATTACCCCGGTCTCTGCATTAGAGTGATGCGTGCATCCTCTTTATTAATCAAAAAATCTGAAAAATCTGCGATCTAGAACAAGCTCGCTCAGAGGTGAAGAAAAATAAAAAGGTATAATATGCTACAACCTGCGAAAATAGAATGAGATGACTAAACACCTATTCTATTACTGGACCGTCATCCAAATCAGTTGTAGTTATCCGAACGATCATCTCTCAACGGGCAGACCCAGTAATCAAAGGCTCCCCGACTTCCCGGGAGTGAGTAACGATCACATGCGGATCCAAGCAGTGACCCCGTACATAACCTGCAAAAAAGTTATAAAAGTTTGTTTGTTAAAAACCATGTCATTTCTACAGTTTTATACAGCCCAAAGCAATGCACATACTTCTATACAAATATGTCTCGGAGTAATTGTCTCTACTCCATTTAGCCACGTCTCAAATAACGTGTAAATACTATTTAGAGGAGTGATATTAAATGCTATATGAACCAAGCGCCATACTAGTTTGGCCAGCAGACAATCGAGAAAGAGGTGTTTGATGGTTTCATCGTGATCAAAAAAACTACATGTTTGACTACCATCTCAATTACGATTTGCCAGATAATCCTCGGTCAGAACCACCTCCTTGTACACAAACCACACGATGACTTTGGTTCCTAACGGGATTTTGATCTTCCAAAGCAGCGAGTTGTACGTGTGTTCTCCTCATCACCGGCAAGGTCCTAGCGAGTCCTCGGCGGCCGCGGCGCCCCCATGTCCAGCTCGATCACCGTCTAATCCGAGCTGTCAATCAGAAAAAGGCCCACACCCTAACCTCGAACCCTCTTCCTCTCGACGTGAGTGTCCTACCGGAGACCTCCGGACCAGCGTTCTCTGTGTGAATGTTTGAGAGATGCAGTTCCGCACTGATCACACGATGCGAGCACAGAGGCCGTGTACTGTGCTAGCTTCGTTTGCCATTGCCAGCGGCACGGACGAATGCAGGACGGCCCGCCGCGCCCTCAACAGGCCCCTCGAGGCGATTTTTTAGCGCTGGCGCCTGAAAATCGGCCCAGTCGTGCCCCCCAGAATCTCATTTAGCGCCGGTTTGGGCCGAAATAACAGTCGGCGAACCCGAGCCAAACCCAAGCCCCCGGGGGTCGCCTGGGGCGCCAGCCGAAGCGAAAAGGGGCGTGGGTCCGCTCTGTCGGCGAGAGAAGGCCATTTTCCCGCCGTTTCCCACCGCTCCCCCCCCCCCTCCGTTTCCCTCCATTCCCCATTCCTCCCGCCATTCTCCTCCTCCCCTCCATCCAGCCGCCATGCCACTGAAGAAGTACGTGGCCCCCGCGCCGCTACGGATGCCAACGCCACCGCCACCACCCAGCCGAAGCAGAGGAAGTAGAGGGCGCCGCCGTTCAAACCCCCGGGCATGTCGAACGCCGACTGGAAGGCGGGAGTTCAGCGCCGGGAGGCTATCACCACCGATCGGCGGAACAGGGCCAACGCCAAGAAGGCCCGGGACAGAGCGACGCTCGCGGCGGCGGCGGCTGCGGCCGTGGCGGAGCAGGCAGATCGCGCGGCCGAACAAGCCGAGGCGTCTCGCGCGGGGATGATGAATCCACCCGGCGGCCACGACTCGTACGCGTCCTGGAGCCAGCAAAGCATTGGATCTCCGGCCGGCTTCTCGTCGTCGCCACACCCCTGGGGCTGCACATCCTCGCCGTGCTACGCCGACGGGACGCACACGGAGGGTTCAACCCCAACATGACCTTCCCACATGGTCACCCGGCCCAGCGCACGCCCTCGCCTGCTTTCTCCGGTGTCCAGTACCCCCGGTACACCTACTCGTCGCCGGCCTACGCATCCTCCCCGACTCCACCTCTGCGCCGTGGCGCGCTGCTCTTCTCACAAGCCTCCTCGTCGCATCTCGGCGACAGCGACGCGACGGAGGCCGACATGGACGACATCATCACGACCGGCTCGGCTGCCGCCGCCTCCCCCAGGTTCACTGCCCAAGATGATACCTGGGACCTCAACGGCGACATGGACGCCGAGCTCGATGCTACCTCTTGAGCACTGCATTGGTTTTCCCTTGAAGAGGAAAGGGTGATGCAGCAAAGTAGCGTAAGTATTTCCCTCAGTTTTTGAGAACCAAGGTATCAATCCAGTAGGAGGCCACGCACGAGTCCCTCGCACCTACACAAACAAATAAACTCTCGCAACCAACGCGATAAGGGGTTGTCAATCCCTACACGGTCACTTACGAGAGTGAGATCTTATAGATATGATAGGATAATATTTTTGGTATTTTTATGATAAAGATGCAAAGTAAAATAGAAGCAAAATAAAAGGCAACGAAAATAGCTTGTTAATGGAAGATTAATATGATGAAAAATAGATCCGGGGGCCATAGGTTTCACTAGTGGCTTCTCTCATGAGCATAAGTATTTACGGTTGGTGAACAAATTACTGTTGAGCAATTGACAGAATTGAGCATAGTTATGAGAATATCTAGGTATGATCATGTATATAGGCATCACGTCCGAGACAAGTAGACCGACTCCTGCCTGCATCTACTACTATTACTCCACACATCGACCGCTATCCAGCATGCATCTAGAGTATTAAGTTCATAAGAACAGAGTAACGCTTTAAACAAGATGACATGATATAGAGGGATAAATTCATGCAATATGATATAAACCCCATCTTGTTATCCTCGATGGCAACAATACAATACGTGCCTTGCTGCCCCTACTGTCACTGGGAAAGGACACCGCAAGATTGAACCCAAAGCTAAGCACTTCTCCCATTGCAAGAAAGAACAATCTAGTAGGCCAAACCAAACTGATAATTCGAAGAGACTTGCAAAGATAACCAATCATACATAAAAGAATTCAGAGAAGATTCAAATATTGTTCATAGATAAACTTGATCATAAACCCACAATTCATCGGTCTCAACAAACACACCACAAAAGAAGATTACATCGAATAGATCTCCACGAGAGAGGGGGGGACATTGTATTGAGATCCAAAAAGAGAGAAGAAGCCATCTACCTAATAACTATGGACCCGAAGGTCTGAGGTAAACTACTCACACATCATCGGAGAGGCTATGGTGTTGATGTAGAAGCCCTCGGTGATCGATGCCCCGTCCGGCGGAGCTCCGGAACAGGCCCCAAGATGGGATCTCACGGGTACAGAAGGTTGCGGCGGTGGAATTAGTTCTTTGGCTCCGTATCTGGTAGTTTGGGGGTACGTAGGTATATATAGGAGGAAGGAGTATGTCGGTGGAGCAACAGGGGCCCACGAGGGTGGAGGGCGCGCCTGGGGGGTAGGCGCACCCCCTACCTCGTGCCCTCCTGGTTGATGTCTGGACGTAGGGTCCAAGTCCTCTGGATCACGTTCGTTCCAAAAATTACATTCCCGAAGGTTTCATTCCGTTTGGACTCCGTTTGATATTCTTTTTCTGCGAAACTCTGAAATAGGCAAAAAACAGCAATTCTGGGCTGGGCCTCCGGTTAATAGGTTAGTCCCAAAAATAATATAAAAGTGTATAATAAAGCCCAATAATGTCCAAAACAGAATATAATATAGCATGGAACAATAAAAAATTATAGATACGTTGGAGACGTATCACTCGACTACGGCGAGGAGGAGCCAGAGGAGGAGGAGGAGCCGGCGCCTGCTCCGGCGAGGAAAGGGAAAAAGAAGAAGCGGGCGGCCAGGACCGACGAGCCGCGCATCAAGTGGGCGTCCAAAGAGGACGAGTGCCTCGCCGAAGCGTGGAAAATCGTCTGCCTCGACCCGATCACCGGCACGAACCAGAACGTCGACACATATTGGTAGCGCATCAAGTCCGAGTTCACATGCAGCGCGGCTCGAAGGCCATGGCGAATCATTGGGCGCACATCCAAATGGCGTGCAACAAATGGCATGGGATCGTCGAGGAGATCGCGGCTCGCCCAGAGTGCGGCGCCAACATCGAGGGGCAGGCATGACACGTCATTTTCTCGCTCATTTTTTCGCCGTGGTGCGCCGCCAACTATCGTTCCTCGGCGCAGATGGTGCGGATGTTCGCCATGTATCGCCAGGACAGCAGCACCGACCAAGATTTCAAGTACCTCCACGTGTTCTCTCGGATCGAGAAGTGCGAGAAGTGGGCGGAAGTCCAGCGCATCCTCGCCAAGGCCAAGGAGACGTACAAGCTGGACGCGCCGACGCCGAGTGCGTCCGACGGGCGCCCCGACGACAACAAACGGGCCAAGTCGGCGAAGCACCCCGAGGTGGCTACCGCGCGTCTTCAAGACTCCATCGAGCATTGCATCGCCGACGCCTAGACCAGCGGGAAGAGAAAACCGAGGCGCGATGGACGGCGTTGATGACGAACAACGCCGTCAAGCTCGACGTGCTCCGGACCAACGTCGCCGCGAAGAAGAGGAACACCGCTCTGGCTTTCCTGATGGAGGGGGCGCATGCTCCGGAGCGACGACGAGCAGCTCAAGGCGTGGTACATGGCGGAGCGTGGCCTCATCCTGAACCAGATGTCGTCGACGGTGGCGCCAACACCCACACCGACCCCAACGCCGCCGCCAAACCCGAGCGATGATGCCTCCACGACGCCTAGCACAGAAGCCGCGCCGACGCCGACTAGCCCGCGCACGCCGACTCCTCCGACGCCAAAGGCCGACGCCGCCGTTTGATGCATTGCCTACGTGTCCTTTTCTTTTTGCACGCCGAACTGTTTATTGATCGTCGATCTGTGGCATGGTGATCGCCGATCGCTGGGACTTTTGTGGCGCTGATCGCCGGACTTGTGGCGTTTTTTGGGTAGCAGGAATGAACAAGTTTGAATTTACGACGCCATGGGGGCGGCACCTGGGGGCGTGGCTGGGACATAGAGCGCCCCAGGGCCTAAAAATCGCCGGGCGAGCGCCCGAAATAGCGCCGGCCTATGCGCTCGGGGGCCGAACGAGTGGAGTTGCTCTTAGATTCTAACTTCAGCTAGCTGCTGAATGATCTTGTACGTAGGCCATGAATGCCACAGTACGTGGGATGGGACCTTGGCAATGCATGTGCAGCGCCTGCTAATTTCCAGGAAGCTGTGATTCATTGCTTGGGGAATCTTCATTGAAATTCCTCCTCACAGTACTACACACTGTAGTATTTATGGTGATTAATGGTGCCTTGTATCAATTGTAATACTGTTCCAATGTGAACATGATTGACCCTATAAGTCTTCCCCTTCAGCCAATCTTTGTAGTGCTAGCTTCGGTCTTCTTGCGTCTTCAGAAGACATACTACTTCCATTCTATATATGCATACCTCCTCTTGTCTTCAAATCATTCACACTCCTCTCCTCAATGCCTCCCCTCCACATACTGCTCGGGCTTCTCCTCTTGCTCACTCCTCCTCCTTGCTGCTCCTCTGCAGCTGCAAATGGAGACAAGCTGCCGGCAGGCCAAGCTCTCGCTGTTGGCAGCAAACTCGTCTCCAGAAACGGCAAGTTCGCGCTCGGCTTCTTCCAGCCAGCAGCTGCTGCGGGCAGCATCAGTAAGTCGCCCCACAATGCCACCTCCCCGAGCTCAGGCTGGTACCTCGGCATATGGTTCAATAAGATCCCGGTTTTCACCACTGTGTGGGTCGCTAATAGGGAAGAACCCGTCGTCCACCACAACCTCAATCAAACACAGCTCAAGATAGCAAGCGATGGCAATCTTGTCATCGTACTAACCCATGCCAGCAACACCGAGTCCGTAGTTTGGTCCACTCACATCGTCAACAATATGACACAAGCCAGCAAAAAAAACACCACCACTACTAGTGTCGCCCTTCTCTTGAACAATGGAAACCTTGCCCTCACATCTGAACAGAAGGTGTTGTGGCAGAGCTTCGACTACCCAACAGATGTAGTGCTTCCTGGCTCTAAGTTCGGCCGGAACAAGATCACTAGTTTTAGCAGCCAACTCATCTCAAAGAAGAGCCTCATTGATCCTGGTTTAGGGTCATACAGTCTTGACCTAGAAGATATCAAGGGGTTCGTCCTCAAACGCCGCAAGAACCCATCAATAGTGTATTGGCTTTATGAATCCTCCACAACATCAGCAATGAATCTTTTGCCACTAGCCAAGGCACTGCTAGATTTGAATCCTCAGACCAAAGGTTTACTTAACATAACATATGTTGATAACAACCGAGAGGAGTACTACATGGGCACTTTACGAGATGAATCCTCGGCTTCCATGTTTGGCTTACTAGACATCTCTGGTCAGATAAAGCTGAATCTTTGGTCGCATGCCAGCCAGTCTTGGCAGACAATATATGCCCAACCAGACAATCCGTGTGAGCCACCTGCAACCTGTGGACCTTTCACGGTCTGTAGCAGCAAGCCACATCCATCCTGTGACTGCATGGAGAGCTTCTCTCAGAAATCACCACATGATTGGGAGTTTGATGACCGAACAGGAGGATGCACTAGAAATACACCATTACATTGCACTAGTGACAAAAACATGACAAGTTCAACAGACATATTCCACCCCATTAATCAAGTTCAACTTCCCTACAACCCACAAAGCATAGTCGCTGCCACCACCCAAAGCAAATGTGAAGAAGTTTGTCTCAGTTCCTGCTCATGCACTGCTTATTCCTATAACAGTAGAAGATGCTCTGTCTGGAATGGGGAATTACTTAGTGTATTTCAGACTGATGATACTGGAGAACATGTTCTTTACCTTCGTCTTGCCGCCAAAGATTTGCGGCCAACTTTGAGAAACAACAAAAGAAAACCAACCATTGGAGTTGTTGCTACTGCAAGCATGATTGGTTTTGGGTTAGTAATGATCATGGTGTTCTTACTGATTTGGAGGGACAAATTCAAGTGGTGTGGTTTGTTGCCAATTCACTATGACCATCAAGCTAGTGTTGGTGGGATTATAGCTTTTAGGTACACAGATTTAGTTCGTGCTACTAAAAACTTCTCAGAAAAGCTAGGTGGAGGTGGTTTTGGTTCTGTATACAAGGGAGTGTTAAGTGACTCAAAGACCACTATAGCGGTGAAAAGACTTTATGCTGCCCATCAAGGAGAGAAGCAATTCAGAGCTGAGGTGAGCTCAATTGGGATGATCCAACACATCAACCTAGTCAAACTGATTGGTTTCTGTTGTGAAGGTGATCACAGGTTGCTTGTGTATGAACATATGTTAAATGGGTCTCTTGATGGTCATCTATTTAAGGTGAGCAATCATGATGATGATGATGCCCTAAATTGGAGCACCAGATACCAAATAATCCTTGGAATTGCTAGAGGGTTATCATACTTGCATCAAAGTTGCCACAAATGCATCATACATTGTGATATTAAGCCGGAGAACATATTGGTGGATGGATCATTTGTTCCTAAAGTTGCAGACTTTGGGCTAGCATCATTTGTTGGAAGGGATTTTAGCCGAATCCTGACTTCATTCAAAGGAACTACAGGTTATCTTGCCCCGGAGTGGCTTACCGGAGTTGCTATCACACCGAAAATCGATGTTTACAGCTTCGGCATGGTTCTGCTGGAAATCATATCAGGAAGGAGGAATGCGTCACCTGAAACATCATACAACACTAGCAGCTGCAACAACAACAACACCCACCAACATGTTGAATATTTCCCAGTCCAAGCCATCAACAAGCTTCACAGCGACGATGTGAAGAGTTTGGTGGATCCACGGCTAAACGGTAACTTCAATTTGGAAGAGGTTGAAAGGGTTTGCAAAATTGCTTGTTGGTGCATCCAAGATAATGAGTTTGATCGGCCGATGATGGGTGAAGTGGTCCGGGTTCTAGATGGTCTGCAAGAGATTGATGTGGCCCCAATGCCAAGACTACTCGCAGCTATAACGGAACAATCTGGTGCTGCAACTTCTATGTAATAATAATTATTGTCGAGATCGCTAGTCTTTGTTGATTTCAGCAATTTCTTAAAGTTGTAATGTGAAGAATAAGGAATAAAGGAAAGCAAGCTTGTAGTTGCTAATTAGTCACCTTGTATTTAAGTTTCAAATTCTAAATATATATGCTAAGCAATCATTGCAGTAAAATGTGGCAAATGATAGAAATATTATATGTGTATATGTGATTATTTCTAGTCCTGGACTGGGAACTTCCGAACTTCTAGTTACATTCCAGGAATAGGTTACTATTAGCATGCTTGAGCAAGATGACATGTATGGATTAGATAAAAAAATCAAACTGTACGTTACAGTTTGAAATGGCAACAGTTCTTGCTTGATTAGGTACAGGCCGTACCTAATCAAATTGCAACAGTGGCTAGAAATTTGTCATATTTGGAAACCGTGGGTGGACATATATATTTGATCAAGAGACTACATAGCCTCTATAATTACCTGGCCTTTTCAATAATGTCCTAGATAAGCCAATCATGGCATCTTGGTTTTGAATGTTGTGCTTGTCATTTGTGGGGTGCCATTCACAAACTCTGAACTCCAAACTAAAGCAGACCTTTATCTCGCCGTCAGTGTATGTAGTCTCTGAACTCCAAACTAATTGCAACAGTGGCTAGAAATTTGTCATATTTGTGGACTGCCTCTCGCCAATAGCCCTAATTTGTTCGTGCATCTGCATGATCAGAAGACTTGCCAGTTTAACGGTCGTCAACAACAAGTAAAATATATAAATATATATGCAAAGCTACCATTACTGTCACTCTCATTTCAGTCTTCACAGTATAGGGAGAAAATACATGGATGAACATGGGTGCATATGCTGTTGATTTGCCCCAAGAATAGAAACTGTTGAAAAAATATCAAAAATTCTGAAAACATTTGACAACAAACTCGACACTATGGTACTCATATAAAAAAAATCGCCAACGAAAAACTCCCATCGACCTTTCGACAAAAAAGACAAAAAAGTGAGGACAAAAATGTGTGACTAGTAACCTCAATATAGTGCTGACTTTGTTTTTTCGCCCAGAATATCATCGAAGTGATTCCTTAGCGAAACATTTTATACAAATAGAACACTTGATCATGTTTGCTGCCAAAAAGATTCAAGTTTTTTCTTTACTTTTTTGTAACTACACATTTTTTCTTTTAAAAAACGGATGTGTATACACCCAGGTTTCAAACGTCCTCCTCCCAACATGATGCAAAGGACAGGCACGTCGCAGCCTACACAAAAAGTATAAACAACCACGACGAAGACAAAATGATTAGGGCATTTCCAACATGAACCCTTATGCTCGTAAATGTCCAGACCGAGCTGTCTTGACGTTGCAAGCCATCCAACATGGCTCTGCATTTGTCCTCGGACGCGTCCCTATGTCCGCTTCCCTGCAAACCGAAAGCAAACTAGGGAAGCCATTGCGGGAGTCCAGACCTGCGCCATAAAGAACTTCGATACCCTTGGCACCCAAACCAAGGTGGAGCCCGCGTAGTTGGAGCGGTCTGCACTACTTCCATGGCAACAAAAAAAACATTTCCCCAGGCTCTCGGCTTCGAGCGCCATCGTCCTCCACCCCAATTCCCGCGCTTTTCGCTTCCGCCACTGCATGGACCCATACTAACAGCTGCCAGAGCCGACAAAGGTGGAGTATCAGGAGAAGGTGGCCGCTTGAAAGATCAACCCGACGACACGACAAACCAGATGCCCCAAAGCAAAGGCGAAGGATGAGGCGGACGACAAAAAGAAGGGCGGTTGGGGAGGTGGGCAGGGCAGGGACGGGGTGCAGGGGCCTGGTTGGGCCTGGGACATGGGGCACCACCGCCCGCGCCATCCATGCACTCACCCTGGCCGGAGCAATATTAGGCACCCTAGTTCAACGTCGCCTAGCATTCAGGCATATTGCCACGGCCTAGCTCTGTTGGGGAACGTGGTAATGAAAAAAAAATCCTAAGCACACGCAAGATCATGGTGATGCATAGCAACGAGAGGGGAGAGTATTGTCTACGTACCCTCGTAGACCGAAAGTGGAAGCGTTAGCACAACGCGGTTGATGTAGTCGTACGTCTTCATGATACGGCCGATCAAGCACCGAACGCACGGCACCTCCGAGTTCAGCACGCGTTCAGCCCGATAACGTCCCTCGAACTCCGATCCAGCCGAGTGTTGAGGGAGATTTTCGTTAGCACGACGGCATGGTGACGATGATGATGTTCTACCGATGCAGGGCTTCGCCTAAGCACCGCTACAGTATTATCGAGGTGGACTATGGTGGAGGGGGGCACCGCACACGGCTAAAAGATCAAATCAATTGTTGTGTCTCTGGGGTGCCCCCCTGCCTCCGTATATAAAGGAGCAAGGGGAGGAGGCGGCCGGCCAGGGACAGGCGCGCCAAGGGGGAGTCCTACTCCCACTAGGAGTAGGACTCCTCCTATTCCTAGTAGGAGTAGGAGAGGGGGAAGGAAAGGGAGAGGAGGAGAAGGAAAGAGGGGGCCGGCCCCCCTTGCCTTAAACCAATTCGGTTTGGGCCTTGGGGGGGTGCGCCCCACACTCCCCTTTCTGCCCTCTATTTCCACTAAGGCCCATGTAGGCCCAATAAGCTCCCGGGGGGGTTCCGGTAACCCCCGGTACTCCGGTAAAATCCCGATTTCACCCGGAACACTTCCGATATCCAAATATAGGCTTCCAATATATCAATCTTTATGACTCGACCATTTCGAGACTCCTCTTCGTGTCTGTGATCACATCCGGGACTCCGAACAACCTTCGGTACATCAAAACATATAAACTCATAATATAACCGTCATCAAACTTTAAGCGTGCGGACCCTACGGGTTCGAGAACTATGTAGAGTTGACCGAGACACGTCTCTGGTCAATAACCAATAGCGGAACCTGGGTGCTCATATTGGCTCCCACATATTCTATGAAGATCTTTATCGGTCAGACCGCATAACAACATACGTTGTTCCCTTTGTCATCGGTATGTTACTTGCCCGAGATTCAATCGTCGGTATCTCAATACCTAGTTCAATCTCGTTACCGGCAAGTCTCTTTACTCGTTCCGTAATACATCATCCCGCAACTAACTCATTAGTTGCAATGCTTGCAAGGCTTATAGTGATGTGCATTACCGAGTGGGCCCAGAGATACCTCTCCGACAATCGGAGTGACAAATCCTAATCTCGAAATACGCCAACCCAACAAGTACCTTCGGAGACACCTGTAGAGCACCTTTATAATCACCCAGTTACGTTGTGACGTTTGGTAGCACACAAAGTGTTCCTCTGGTAAACGGGAGTTGCATAATCTCATAGTCATAGGAACATGTATAAGTCATGAGGAAAGCAATAGCAACATACTAAACGATCGAGTGCTAAGCTAACGGAATGGGTCAAGTCAATCACATCATTCTCCTAATGATGTGATCCCGTTAATCAAATGACAACTCATGTCCATGGCTAGGAAACTCAACCATCTTTGATTAACGAGCTAGTCAAGTAGAGGCATACTAGTGACACTATGTTTGTCTATGTATTCACGCATGTACTAAGTTTCCGGTTAATACAATTCTAGCATGAATAATAAACATTTATCATGATATAAGGAAATAAATAATAACTTTATTATTGCCTCTAGGGCATATTTCCTTCAGTCTCCCACTTGCACTAGAGTCAATAATCTAGTTCACATCACCATGTGATTTAACACCAATAGTTCACATCACCATGTGATTAACACCCATAGTTCACATCGTCATGTGACCAACACCCAAAGGGTTACTAGAGTCAATAATCTAGTTCACATCGCTATGTGATTAACACCCAAAGAGTACAAAGGTGTGATCATGTTTTGCTTGTGAGAGAAGTTTAGTCAACGGGTCTGCCACATTCAGATCCGTATGTATTTTGCAAATTTCGATGTCAACAATGCTCTGCACGGAGCTACTCTAGCTAATTGCTCCCACTTTCAATATGTATCCAGATTGAGACTTAGAGTCATCTAGATCAGTGTCAAAACTTGCATCGACGTAACCCTTTACGACGAACCTTTTGTCACCTCCATAATCGAGAAACATATCCTTATTCCACTAAGGATAATTTTGACCGCTGTCCAGTGATCTACTCCTAGATCAGTATTGTACTCCCTTGCAAAACTCAGTGTAGGGTATACAATAGATCCGGTACACAGCATGGCATACTTTATAGAACCTATGGCTGAGGCATAGGGAATGACTTTCATTCTCTTTCTATCTTCTGCCGTGGTCGGGCTTTGAGTCTTACTCAATTTCACACCTTGTAACACAGGCAAGAACTCTTTCTTTGACTGTTCCATTTTGAACTACTTCAAAATCTTGTCAAGGTATGTACTCATTGAAAAAAAACTTATCAAGCGTCTTGATCTATCTCTATAGATCTTGATGCTCAATATATATAAGCAGCTTCACCGAGGTCTTTCTTTGAAAAACTCCTTTCAAACACTCCTTTATGCTTTGCAGAATAATTCTACATTATTTCCGATCAACAATATGTCATTCACATATACTTATCAGAAATGCTGTAGTGCTCCCACTCACTTTCTTGTAAATACAGGCTTCACCGCAAGTCTGTATAAAACTATATGCTTTGATCAACTTATCAAAGCGTATATTCCAACTCCGAGATGCTTGCACCAGTCCATAGATGGATCGCTAGAGCTTGCATATTTTGTTAGCTTCTTTAGGATTGACAAAACCTTCTGGTTGCATCATATACAACTCTTCTTTAATAAATCCATTAAGGAATGCAGTTTTGTTTATCCATTTGCCAGATTTCATAAAATGCGGCAATTGCTAACATGATTTGGACAGACTTAAGCATAGATACGAGTGAGAAACTCTCATCGTAGTCAACATCTTGAACTTGTCGAAAACCTTTTGCGACAATTCTAGCTTTGTAGATAGTAACACTACTATCAGCGTCCGTCTTCCTCTTGAAGATCCATTTAATCTCAATGGCTCGTCGATCATTGGGCAAATCAATCAAAGTACATACTTTGTTCTCATACATGGATCCCATCTCAGATTTCATGGCCTCAAGCCATTTTGCGGAATCTGGGCTCATCATTGCTTCCTCATAGTTCGTAGGTTCGTCATGGTCAAGTAACATGACCTCCAGAACAGGATTACCGTACCACTCTGGTGCGGATCTCACTCTGGTTGACCTACGAGGTTCAGTAGTAACTTGATCTGAAGTTACATGATCATCATCATTAGCTTCCTCACTAATTGGTGTAGGAGTCACGGGAACAAATTTCTGTGATGAACTACTTTTCAATAAGGGAGCAGGTACAGTTACCTCATCAAGTTCTACTTTCCTCCCACTCACTTCTTTCGCGAGAAACTCCTTCTCTAGAAAGGATCCATTATAAGCAACAAATATCTTGCCTTCGGATCTGTGATAGAAGGTGTACCCAATTGTCTCCTTTGGGTATCCTATGAAGACACATTTCTCTGATTTGGGTTTGAGCTTATCAGGATGAAACTTTTTCACATAAGCATCGCAACCCCAACTTTTAAGAAACTACAACTTTAGTTTCTTGCCAAACCACAGTTCATATGGTGTCGTCTCAACGGATTTAGATGGTGCCCTATTTAACGTGAATGCAGCTGTCTCTAATGCATCACCCCAAAACGATAGTGGTAAATTGGTAAGAGACATCATAGATTGCACTATATCCAATAAAGTATGGTTATGATGTTCGGACACACCATTATGCTGTGGTGTTCCAGGTGGCACGAATTTGTGAAACTATTCCACATTGTTTTAATTGAAGACCAAACTCGTAACTCAAATATTCGTCTCCGCGATCAGATCGTAGAAACCTTATTTTCTTGTCACGATGATTTTCCACTTCACTCTGAAATTCTTTGAACTTTTCAAATGTTTCAGACTTACGGTTCATCAAGTAGATATATCCATATCTGCTCAAATCATCTGTGAAGGTCAGAAAATAACGATACCCGCCGTGAGCCTCAACACTCATCGGACCACATACATCAGTATGTATGATTTCCAACAAATCTGTTGCTTGCTTCATTGTTCTGGAGAACGGCGTTTTAGTCATCTTGCCCAAGAGGCATGGTTCGCAAGCATCAAGTGATTCCAAAATCCCATCAGCATGGAGTTTCTTCATGCGTTTTACACCAATATGACCTAAACGGCAATGCCACAAATATGTTGCACTATCATTATTAACTTTGCATCTTTTTGGCTTCAATATTATGAATATGTGTATCACTACGATCGAGATCCAACAAACCATTTTCGTTGGTGTGTGTCCCATAGAAGGTTTTATTCATGTAAAAAGAACAACAATTGTTCTCTAACCTAAATGAATAACCGTATTTCAATAAACATGATCAAATCATATTCATGCTCAACGCAAACACCAAATAACACTTATTTAGGTTCAACACTAATCCCGAAAGTATAGGGAGTCTGCGATGATGATCATATCAATCTTGGAACCACTTCCAACACACATCGTCACTTCACCCTTAACTAGTCTCTGTTTATTCTGCAACTCCCGTTTCGAGTTACTAATCATAGCAACTGAACTATTATCAAATACTTAGGGGTTGCTATAAACACTAGTAAAGTACACATCAATAACATGTATATCAAATATACCTTTGTTCACTTTACCATCCTTCTTATCCGCCAAATACTTGGGGCAGTTCCGCTTCCAGTGACCAGTTCCTTTGTAGTAGAAGCACTCAGTCTCAGGCTTAGGTCCAGACTTGGGCTTCTTCACTTGAGCAGCAACTCGCTTGCCGTTCTTCTTGAAGTTCCCCTTCTTCCCTTTGCCCTTTTCTTGAAACTAGTGGTCTTGTCAACCATCAACACTTGATGTTTTTCTTGATTTCTACCTTCGTCGATTTCAGCATCACGAAGAGCTTGGGAATCGTTTCCGTTATCCCTTGCATATTATAGTTCATCACGAAGTTCTAGTAACTTGGTGATAGTGACTAGAGAACTCTGTCAATCACTATCTTATCTGGAAGATTAACTCCCACGTGATTCAAGTGATTGTAGTACTCATACATTTTCTGAGCACATGCTCACTAGCTGAGCAATTCTCCTCCATCTTGTAGGCAAAATATTGTCAGAGGTCAAATACCTCTCGACACGGGCATGAGTATGAAATACCAATTTCAACTCTTGGAACATCTTATATGTTCCGTGGCGTTTCAAAACATTTTTGAAGTCCCGGTTCTAAGCCGTAAAGCATGGTGCACTAAACTATCAAGTAGTCATCATACCGAGATTTTGTCAAACGTTCATAACGTCTGCATCTGCTCCTGCAATAGGTCTGTCACCTAGCGGTGCATCAAGGACATAATTCTTCTGTGCAGTGATACGTCCATTTTGCATCATGCTTTTATATCGATATTTATTGCATTATGGGCTGTTATTACACGTTATGTCACAATACTTATGCCTATTCTCTCTTATTTTACAAGGTTTACATAAGGAGGGAGAATGCCGGCAGCTGGAATTCTAGGCTGGAAAAGGAGCAAATATTAGAGACCTATTCTGCACAACTCCAAAAGTCCTGAAACTCCACGAAAGTTATTTTTGGAAATAAAAAAAATACTGAGCGGAAAAAATACGTCAGGGGGGCCACCACCTGTCCACGAGAGTGGGGGGCGCGCCCTACCCCCCAGGGCGCACCCCCTGCCTCGTGGGCCTCCTGTTGGTCCTCCAGTGGCTATCTTCTGCTATATGAAGTCTTTCGTCCAGGAAAAAATCATAAGCAACCTTTCGGGACGAGACTCCGCCGCTACGAGGCGGAACCTTGGCGGAACCAATCTAGGGCTCCGGCAGAGCTGTTCTGCCGGGGACACTTCCCTCCAGGAGGGGGGAATCATCGCCATCGTCATCACCAATGCTCCTCTCATCGGGAGAGGGCAATCTCCATCAACATCTTCACCAGCACCATCTCCTCTCAAACCCTAGTTCATCTCTTGTATCCAATTCTTGTCTCCAAGTCCGGGATTGGTACCTGTAGGTTGCTAGTAGTGTTGATTACTCCTTGTAGTTGATACTAATTGGTTTATTTGGTGGAAGATCATATGTTCAGATCCTTTATGCATATTAATACCCCTCTGATTATGAACATGAATATGCTTTGTGAGTAGTTACGTTTGTTCCTGAGGACATGGGAGAAGTCTTGCTATTAGTAGTCATGTGAATTTGGTATTCGTTCGATATTTTGATGAGATGTATGTTGTCTATCCTCTAGTGGTGTTATGTGAACGTCGACTACATAACACTTCACCATTATTTGGGCCTAGAGGAAGGCATTGGGAATTAATAAGTAGATGATGGGTTGCTAGAGTGACAGAAGCTTAAACCCTAGTTTATGCGTTGCTTCGTAAGGGGCTGATTTGGATCCATATGTTTCATGCTATGGTTAGGTTTACCTTAATACTTTTGTTTTAGTTGTGGATGCTTGCAATAGAGGTTAATCATAAGTGGGATGCTTGTTCAAGTAAGAACAACACCCAAGCACCGGTCCACCCACATATCAAATTATCAAAGTACCGAACGCGGATCATATGAACGTGATGAAAACTAGCTTGACGATAATTCCCATGTGTCCTCGGGAGCGCTTTTCTCTATATAAGAGTTTGTCCAGGCTTGTTCTTTGCTACAAAAAGGATTGGGCCACCTTGCTGCACTTTATTTACTTTTGTTACTTGTTGCTCGTTACAAATTATCCTATCACAAAACTATCTGTTACCATTTATTTCAGTACTTGCAGAGAATACCTTGCTGAAAACCGCTTATCATTTCCTTCTGCTCCTCGTTGGGTTCGACACTCTTACTTATCGAAAGGACTACGATAGATCCCCTATACTTGTGGGTCATCAAGACTCTTTTCTGGCGCCGTTGCCGGGGAGTGAAGCGCCTTTGGTAGGTGGAATTTGGTAAGGAAAAATTTATATAGTGTGCTGAAATTTACTGTCACTTGTTACTATGGAAAGTAATCCTCTGAGGGGCTTGTTCGGGGTATCTTCACCCCGACCAGTAGAGCAAAGAATTTCTCCTCAACCTACTGAAACTACTGAAAATGAAAATGAAAATGAAGATATTCACTTTGAGATTCCTTCGGGTACGTTAGAAAAACTGCTAGCTAATCCTTTTGCAGGAGATGGAACAAAGCATCCTGATGAGCACCCAATATATGTGGATGAAGTTTGTGGATTATTTAAGCTTGCAGGTATACCCGGTGATGTTATTAAGAGGAAGGTCTTCCCTTTATCTTTGAAGGGAGATGCATCGACATGGTATAGGCTATGTCATGATACGGGATCATGGAACTACAAACGATTGAAATTGGAATTTCATCAGAAATTTTATCCTATGCATCTTGTTCATCGTGATCGCAATTATATATATAATTTTTGGCCTCGCGAAGGAGAAAGCATCGCTCAAGCTTGGGGGAGGCTTAAATCAATGTTATATTCATGCCCCAATCATGAGCTCTCAAGAGAAATAATTATTCAAAGTTTTTATGCTCGCCTTTCTGATAACAATCGCACCATGCTCGATACTTCTTGTGCTGGCTCTTTTATGATGAAGACTATTGAATTCAAATGGGATTTATTGGATAGAATTAAACGCAACTCTGAAGATTGGGATCTCGATGAAGGTAAGGAGTCAGGTATGACACCTAAGTTTGATTGTGTTAAATCTTTTATGGATACCGATGTTTTTCGTAAATTAGCACTAAATATGGACTTGACTCTGAGATAGTAGCTTCTTTCTGTGAATATTTTGCTACTTATGTTGATCTCCCCAAGGAGAAGTGGTTTAAATATCATCCTCCCATAGAAGTAAAAGTAGCTGCACCTATTAAAGTTGAAGAAAAGACTGTCACTTATAATGATCCTATTGTTCCTACTTCTTATGATGAGAAACCACCTTTCCCTGTTAGAATAAAGGATCATACTAAAGCTTCAACTGTGGTTCGTAAAAGCAATATTAGAACTTATACACCTCCTAAACAAATCAAAGTTGAACCTAATATTGCTATTGTTAAAGATCTCTTGTCTGATAATATCGATGGGCATGTTATTTATTTATGTGAGGAAACTGCTAGAATTGCCAAACCTTGTGCTAAAGATAAACATAGGCCTGTGGTAGGCATGCCTGTTATTTCTGTTAAAATAGGAGATCATTTTTATCATGGCTTATGTGATATGGGTGCTAGTGCTAGTGCCATACCTATTGACTTATACAAAGAAATTAAGCATGATATTGCGCCTGCTGAGTTAGAAGATATTGGTGTCACAATTAAGCTTGCCAATAGAGATACTATTTCACCAATGGGAATTGTTAGAGATGTTGAAGTCTTGTGTGGGAAAACAAAATATCCTGCCGATTTTCTTGTTCTTGGTTCCCCACAAGACAGCTTTTGTCCCATTATATTTGGTAGACCCTTCTTGAACACCAGTAATGCTAGGATAGACTGCGAAAAGGATGTTGTTACTATTGGCTTGGGTGATATGTCTCATGAGTTTAACTTTTCTAAATTTCGTAGACAACACCGTGAAGGGAATTACCTAGTAAGGATGAAATTATTGGTCTTGCTTCTATTGCCGTACCTCCTAGTGATCCTTTAGAACAATATTTGCTAGACCATGAAAATGATATGTTTATGAATGAAAGAAGGGAAATAGATGAAGTGTTCTTTAAACAGGAACCTATCCTGAAACACAATTTGCCTGTTGAAATCTTAGGGGATCCTCCTCCACACAAGGGTGATCCCGTGTTTGAGCTCAAACCGTTACCTGATACTATTAAATATGCTTATCTTGATGAGAAAAAGATATATCCTGTTATTATTAGTGCTAACCTTTCAGAGCATGAAGAGAGAGATTATTGAAAACTCTGAGGAAGCACCATGCTGCTATTGGATATACTCTTGATGATCTTAAGGGCATTAGTCCCACTCTATGTCAACATAAAATAAATTTGGAGGAAGATGCCAAACCAGTTCGTGATCATCATCGACGGCTGAATCCTAAAATGAAGGAAGTGGTAAGAAAAGAAATACTGAAGCTCCTTGAGGCAGGTATAATTTATCATGTTGCTGATAGTCAGTGGGTAAGTCCTGTCCATTGTGTCCCTAAGAAGGGAGGTATTAACGTCGTTCCTAATGATAAAGATGAATTGACCCTGCAAAGAATTATTACATGTTATAGGATGGTAATTGATTTCTGCAAATTATATAAGGCTACTAAGAAAGATCATTACCCCTTACCTTTTATCGATCAAATGCTAGAAAGATTATCCAAACATACACATTTTTGCTTTCTAGATGGTTATTTTGGTTTCTCTCAAATACCTGTGTTAGCCAATGATCAATCAAAGACTACTTTTACTTGCCCTTTTGGTACTTTTGCTTATAGACGTATGCCTTTTGGTTTATGTAATGCACCTGCTACCTTTCAAAGATGCATGATGGCTATATTATCTGACTTTTTGTGAAAAGATTTGTGAGGTTTTCATGGACGACTTCTCCGTCTATGGATCCTCTTTTGATGATTGCTTGAGCAACCTTGATCGAGTTTTGCAGAGATGTGAAGAAACTAATCTTGTCTTGAATTGGGAAAAGCGCCACTTTATGGTTAATGAAGGTATTGTCTTGGGGCATAAAGTTTCTGGAAGAGGTATTGAGGTTGATAAAGCCAAGGTTGATGCTATTGAAAAGATGCCATGTCCCAAGGACATCAAAGGTATAAGAAGTTTCCTTGGTCACGCTGGTTTTTATAGGAGGTTCATTAAGGACTTCTCAAAAATTTCTCGGCCTCTGACTAATTTATTACAAAAAGATATACCATTTGTCTTTGATGATGATTGTGTAGAAGCATTTGAAATACTTAAGAAAGCATTGATCTCTGCACCTATTGTCCAGCCACCTGATTGGAATTTACCCTTTGAAATTCTGTGTGATGCTAGTGATTATGCTGTAGGTGCTGTTCTAGGGCAAAGAGTTGAAGAAATTAAATGTTATTCAATATGCTAGTAAAACTCTAGACAATGCCCAGAGAAATTATGCTACTACTGAAAAGGAATTCTTAGCAGTTGTATTTGCTTGTGATAAGTTCAGACCTTATATTCTTGATTCTAAAGTAACTATTCACACGGATCATGCTGCTATTAAATATCTTATGGAAAAGAAAGATGCTAAACCTAGACTTATTAGATGGGTTCTCTTGCTACAAGAATTTGATTTGCATATTGTTGATAGAAAGGGAGCTGAGAACCCCGTTCAACAACTTGTCTAGGTTAGAAAATGTTCTTGATGACCCACTACCTATTGATGACAGCTTTCCTGATGAGCAATTAAATGTCATAAATGCTTCTCGTACTGCTCCATGGTATGCTGATTATGCTAATTATATTGTGGCTAAATTTATACCACCTATTTTCACGTACCAGCAAAAGAGAAAGTTTTTCTATGATTTGAGACATTACTTTTGGGATGACCCACACCTTTATAAAGAAGGAGTAGATGGTGTCATTAGACGTTGTGTACCTGAGCATGAACAGGAACAGATCCTACGCAAGTGTCATTCTGAAGCTTATGGAGGACACCATGCTGGAGATAGAACTGCACATAAGGTATTGCAATCCGGTTTTTATTGGCCTACTCTCTTCAAGGATGCCCGTAAGTTTGTCTTATCTTGTGATGAATGTCAAAGAATTGGTAATATTAGTAGACGTCAAGAAATGCCTATGAATTATTCACTCGTTATTGAACCATTTGATGTTTGGGGCTTTGATTATATGGGACCTTTTCCTGCCTCTAATGGATACACACATATTTTAGTTGCTGTTGATTACGTTACTAAGTGGGTAGAAGCTATTCCAACTAGTAGTGCTGATCATAACACTTCTATTAAAATGCTTAAAGAAGTTATTTTTCCGAGGTTTGGAGTCCCTAGATATTTAATGACTGACGGTGGTTCACATTTTATTCATGGTGCTTTCCGTAAAAATGCTTGCTAAGTATGATGTTAATCATAGAATTGCATCTCCTTATCACCCGCAGTCTAGTGGTCAAGTAGAATTGAGTAATAGAGAGCTCAAATTAATTTTGCAAAAGACCGTTAATAGATCTAGAAAGAATTGGTCCAAGAAACTTGATGATGCATTATGGGCCTATAGAACTGCATATAAAAATCCTATGGGTATGTCTCCGTATAAAATGGTTTATGGAAAAGCATGTCACTTACCTCTCGAACTAGAACATAAGGCATATTGGGCTATTAAAGAGCTCAACTATGATTTCAAACTTGCCGGTGAGAAGAGGTTATTTGATATTAGCTCACTTGATGAATGGAGAACCCAAGCTTATGAAAATGCCAAGTTGTTTAAAGAAAAAGTTAAAAGATGGCATGACAAAAGGATACAAAAGCGTGAGTTTAATGTAGGTGATTATGTATTGCTATACAACTCTCGTTTAAGATTTTTTGCATGAAAAATTCTCTCTAAATGGGAAGGTCCCTACGTTATCGAGGAGGTCTATCGTTCCGGTGCAATAAAAATCAACAACTTTGAGGCACAAATCCGAAGGTGGTGAACGACCAAAGAATCAAACATTATATCTCAGGTAATCCTATAAATGTGGAAACCAATGTTATTGAAACCGTAACCCCGTAGGAATACATAAGGGACACTTTCCGGAACATTTCAGACTCCGAAAAGGAATAGGTATGTGGTACGGTAAGTAAACCCACTCCAAAACAGTTTTTATGGCAATATTTCTCCGTTTTGGAATATTTAGAAAAATAGAAAAATAAGAAGCAGTCCAGGAAGGACACGAGGGCTCCACGAGGGTGGAGGGCGCGCCCTACCCTACTGGGCGCGCCCCCTACCTCGTGGGCACCTCGTGTGCTCTCCGGACTCCGTTTTCTTGCACGATACGTATTTTGGTCGGTAAAAATTCATTATATAATCTCCCGAACGTTTTGACTCCCGTATCACGCAATTATCCTCTGTTCTTGTTTCGAGCTGTTTTTCTAACAGATCTAGATCATCATGACGTCTCCAAGTGCTCCCAAGGACAAGTTCTTCGAGAAGGTTATCAACCCCTACCTCGCGGAGGTGCTGCAACACCCTCAAACCATTGAGATGCATGATGGGTCACTGCACATCCGCGATGTTGAGGGACCACGGAGGACCGGAAGCGTGGAGACGAGGCTTGAAGCAATGGAGCAAAAAGTTTTCAAGTGCCAAGAGATGGTGGAGCGTGGACTTGACTCCAATCACATAATGATCACGGAGATCACCAACAACCACAAGCTGGATGCCAAGGACATTGGGGAGGCCATCTTCAAGCTCCACGAGAAAATCGAGCACCTCCAAGCCCAAATCTATGACCTGCAAAACCAAAACTGTGAGTATGAATATAGATTCAAAAGGATGAGTTTGGCTGCAGATTTAAGGATCCCGGAGACTCGATCATCATTCTATGATGGTGAGCCTATGCCTTGGAAGATGGACGACAAGCCTACATCATCAACAATCCCTTCACCAGCAAAGGAGATATAATCACATGGGTATGGGCACTCCCCTTGGCAACTGCCAAGCTTGGGGGAGGTGCCCCGGTATCGTATCAGCATCACACTCCTTTCTTTACCGTTTTTCTTAGTTCGATCCTTTTAGTAGTATCTTGATCTAGTAGAATAAACTTTTGGCATGATCTAGTTTTGAGTTTTGCTTTATGATCCCTCTATGTAATCGAGTCCGTGAGCTATATAATAAAGATTAGTGTTGAGTCAAGGGCTTGATTGTTTTGCTATCATCTTGAGTGAATAATAGAAAAGAGAAAAAGAATAAAAAGAAACAAAGAGATCATGTTGATCTTATTAAGAGTAATGACTTCACATAGAAAGAGTATGATGATTAAAAATTGTTGAGAGTTGACAAGCATAGCTTTGGTCATCGTTGCAATTAATAGGAAGTAATAAAGGAAGAGAGGTTTCACATATAAATATACTATCATGGACATCTTTTATGGTTGGGAGCACTCATTAAAATATGACATGCTAAAGAGTTGATGTTGGACAAGGAAGACAACGTAATGGGTTATGTTTTCTTATATCTGAGATAAAGTATGTTGTCATGGATCATCCAACATGTTGAGCTTGCCTTTCCCCCTCATGCTAGCCAAATTCTTGCACCAAGTAGAGATACTACTTGTGCTTCCAAAAACCCTTAAACCAGTTTTTGCCATGAGAGTCCACCATATCTACCTATGGATTGAGTAAGATCCTTCAAGTAAGTTGTCATCGGTGCAAGCAATAAAAAATTGCTATCGAAATATGTATGATTGATTGGTGTGGAGGAAATAAGCTTTATACGATCTTGTGATGTGGAAGAAATTAAAGCAACAGACTGCATAATAAAGGTCATATCACAAGTGGCAATATAAAGTGACGTTCTTTCGCATTAAGATTTTGTGCATCCAACCTTGAAAGCGCATGGCAACCTCTGCTTCCCTCTGCGAAGGGCCTATCTTTTATTATTACCTTCTACCTTATGCAAGAGTCATGGTGATCTTCACCTTTCCTTTTTATATTTTATCCTTTGGCAAGCACAGTGTGTTGGAAAGATCCTGATATATATATATATATATATATATATATATATATATATATATATATATAATTGGATGTAGGGAAGCATGAGTTATTATTGTTGACATTACCCTTGAGGTAAAAGGTTGGGAGGCGAAACTATAAGCCCCTATCTTTCTCTGTGACCGATTAAAACTCCGTAACCACAAGTATTGCGTGAGTATTAGCAATTATGAAAGACTAAATGATAGTTGACTATGTGGACTTGCTAGAAAGCTCTGACATAGACTCTTTTTGATGTTATGATAAATTGCAATTGCTTCAATGACTGAGATTATAGTTTGTTAGTTCTCAATAAAGTTTCTGATTCATACTTTACATTGTGAATAGATTATTACTTTAGCATAAGAAATCATATGACAATATCCATATATGTTGCTGTTATAAGAATAATCATGATGCCCTCATGTCCGTATTTTATTTTATCGACACCTCTACCTCTAAACATGTGGACATATTTATCGTTATCGGCTTCCGCTTGAGGACAAGCGAGGTCTAAGCTTGGGGGAGTTGATACGTCCATTTTGCATCATGCTTTTATATCGATATTTATTGCATTATGGGCTGTTATTACACGTTATGTCACAATACTTATGCCTATTCTCTCTTATTTTACAAGGTTTACATAACGAGGGAGAATGCCGGCAGTTGGAATTCTGGGCTGGAAAAGGAGAAAATATTAGAGACCCATTCTGCACAACTCCAAAAGTCCTGAAACTCCGCGAAAGTTATTTTTGGAAATAATAAAAAATACTGAGCGGAAGAAATATGTCAGGGGGGCCACCACCTGTCCACGAGGGTGGGGGGCGCGCCCTACCCCCCAGGGCGCGCCCCCCTGCCTCGTCGGCCCCCTGTTGGTCCTCTAGTGGCCATCTTCTGCTATATGAAGTCTTTCGTCTAGGAAAAAATCATAAGCAACCTTTCGGGACGAGACTCCGCCGCCACGAGGCGGAACCTTGGCGGAACCAATCTAGGGCTCCGGCAGAGCTGTTCTGCCGAGGACTCTTCCCTCCGGGAGGGGGGAATCATCGCCATCATCATCACCAACGCTCCTCTCATTGGGAGAGGGCAATCTCCATCAACATCTTCACCAGCACCATCTCCTCTCAAACCCTAGTTCATCTCTTGTATCCAATTCTTGTCTCCAAGTCCGGGATTGGTACCTGTAGGTTGCTAGTAGTGTTGATTACTCCTTGTAGTTGATACTAATTGGTTTATTTGGTGGAAGATCATATGTTCAGATCCTTTATGCATATTAATACCCCTCTGATTATGAACATGAATATGCTTTGTGAGTAGTTACGTTTGTTCCTGAGGACATGGGAGAAGTCTTGCTATTAGTAGTCATGTGAATTTGGTATTCGTTCGATATTTTGATGAGATGTATGTTGTCTATCCTCTAGTGGTGTCATGTGAACGTCGACTACATAACACTTCACCATTATTTGGGCCTAGAGGAAGGCATTGGGAAGTAATAAGTAGATGATGGGTTGCTAGAGTGACAGAAGCTTAAACCATAGTTTATGCGTTGCTTCGTAAGGGGCTGATTTCGATCCATATGTTTCATGCTATGGTTAGGTTTACCTTAATACTTTTGTTGTAGTTGCGGATGCTTGCAATAGAGGTTAATCATAAGTGGGATGCTTGTTCAAGTAAGAACAGCACCCAAGCACCGGTCCACCCACATATCAAATTATCAAAGTACCGAACGCGAATCATATGAACGTGATGAAAACTAGCTTGACGATAATTCCCATGTGTCCTCGGGAGCGCTTTTCTCTATATAAGAGTTTGTCCAGGCTTGTCCTTTGCTACAAAAAGGATTGGGCCACCTTGCTGCACTTTATTTACTTTTGTTACTTGTTGCTTGTTACAAATTATCCTATCACAAAACTATCTGTTACCACTTATTTCAGTACTTGCAGAGAATACCTTGCTGAAAACCGCTTATCATTTCCTTCTGCTCCTTGTTGGGTTCGACACTCTTACTTATCGAAAGGACTATGCAGCAATGAGGATAATCCTCAGATCACTGATCCAATCCGCATCATTGCTACTAACATCTTTCAACTCAGTTTTCTCTAGGAACATATCGAAAATAAAATAGGGGAGCTAAACGCGAGCTATTGATCTATAACATAGATATGCTAATACTACCATGACTAAGTTCATGATAAATTTAAGTTCAATTAATCATATTACTTAAGAATTCCCACTTAGATAGACATCCCTCTAATCCTCTAAGTGATCACGTGATCCATATCAACTAAACCATAACCGATCATCACGTGAAATGGAGTAGCTTTCAATGGTGAACATCATTATGTTGATCATATCTACTATATGATTCACGCTCGACCTTTCGGTCTCAGTGTTCCGAGGCCATATCTGCATATGCTAGGCTCATCAAGTTTAACCTGAGTATTCTATGTGTGCAAAACTGGCTTGCACCCGTTGTGATGGACGTAGAGCTTATCACACCCGATCATCACGTGGTGTCTCGGCACGACGAACTTTGGCAACGGTGCATACTTAGGGAGAACAGTTTTATCTTGAAATTTAGTGAGAGATCATCTTATAATGCTACCGTCAATCAAAGCAAGATAAGATGCATAAAAGATAAACATCACATGCAATCAATATAAGTGATATGATATGGCCATCATCATCTTGTGCTCGTGATCTCCATCTCCGAAGCACCGTCGTGATCACCATCGTCACCGGCGCGACATCTTGATCTCCATCGTAGCATCGTTGTCGTCTCGCCAATCTTATGCTTCTACAACTATCGCTACCGCTTAGTGATAAAGTAAAGCATTACAGGGCGATTGCATTGCATACAATAAAGCGACAACCATATGGCTCCTGCCAGTTGCCGATAACTCGGTTACAAAACATGATCATCTCATACAATAAAATTTAGCATCATGCTTTGACCATATCACATCACAACATGCCCTGCAAAAACAAGTTAGACGTCCTCTACTTTGTTGTTGCAAGTTTTACGTGGCTGCTACGGGCTGAGCAAGAACTGTTCTTACCTACGCATCAAAACCACAACGATAGTTTGTCAAGTTGGTGATGTTTTAACCTTCGCAAGGACCGGGCGTAGCCACACTTGGTTCAACTAAAGTTGGAGAAACTGACACCCGCCGGCCACCTGTGTGCAAAGCACGTCAGTAGAACCAGTCTCGCGTAAGCGTACGCGTAATGTCGGTCCGGGCTGCTTCATCCAACAATACCGCCGAACCAAAGTATGACATGCTGGTAAGCAGTATGACTTATATCGCCCACAACTCACTTGTGTTCTACTCGTGCATATGACATCTACGCATAAAACCAGGCTCTGATGCCACTGTTGGGGAACGTAGTAATTTCAAAGAAAAACCTACGCACACGCAAGATCATGGTGATGCATAGCAACAAGAGGGGAGAGTGTTTTCTACGTACCCTCGTATATTGAAAGCGGAAGCGTTAGCACAACGCGGTTGATGTAGTCGTATGTCTTCACGATCCTACCGATCAAGCACCGAACGCATAACACCTCCGAGTTCAGTACACGTTCAGCCCGATGACGTCCCTCGAACTCCGATCCAGCCGAGTGTTGAGGGAGAGTTTCATCAGCACGACGGCGTGGTGACGATGATGATGTTCTACCGACGCAGGGCTTCGCCTAAGCAACGCTACAGTATTATCGAGGTGGACTATGGTGGATGGGGGCACCGCACACGGCTAAAAGATAAAATCAATTGTTGTGTCTCTGGGGTGCCCCCTGCCCCCGTATATAAAGGAGCAAGGGGAGGAGGCGGCCGGCCAGGGAGAGGCGCGCCAAGGGGGAGTCCTACTCCCACTAGGAGTAGGACTCCTCCTATTCCTAGTAGGAGTAGGAGAGGGGGAAGGAAAGGGAGAGGAGGAGAAGGAAAGAGGGGGGCGGGCCCCCTTGCCCTAAACCAATTCGGTTTGGGCCTTGGGGGCGCGCCCCACAATCCCCTTGCTGCCCTCCATTTCCACTAAGGCCCATGTAGGCCCAATAAGCCCCCCCGGGGGGGGGGGTTCGGGTAACCCCCGGTACTCCGGTAAAATCCCGATTTCACCTGGAACACTTCCGATATCCAAATATAGGCTTCCAATATATCAATCTTTATGTCTCGACCATTTCGAGACTCCTCGTCATGTCCGTGATTACATCTGGAACTCCGAACAACCTTCGGTACATCAAAACACATAAACTCATAATATAACCGTCATCAAACTTTAAGCGTGCGGACCCTACAGGTTCGAGAACTATGTAGACATGACCGAGACATGTCTCCGGTCAATAACCAATAGCGGAACCTCGATGCTCATATTGGCTCCCACATATTCTACGAAGATCTTTATCGGTCAGACCGCATAACAACATACGTTGTTCCCTTTGTCATCGGTATGTTACTTGCCCGAGATTCGATCGTCGGTATCTCAATACCTAGTTCAATCTCGTTACCGGCAACTCTGTTTAATCGTTCCGTAATACATCATCCCGCAACTAACTCATTAGTTGCAATGCTTGCAAGGCTTATAGTGATGTGCATTACCGAGTGGGCCCAGAGATACCTCTCCGACAATCGGAGTGACAAATCCTAATCTCAAAATACGCCAACCCAACAAGTACCTTCGGAGACACCTGTAGAGCACCTTTATAATCACCCAGTTACGTTGTGACGTTTGGTAGCACACAAAGTGTTCCTCTGGTAAACGGGAGTTGCATAATCTCATAGTCATAGGAACATGTATAAGTCATGAAGAAAGCAATAGCAACATACTAAACGATCGAGTGCTAAGCTAACGGAATGGGTCAAGTCAATCACATCATTCTCCTAATGATGTGATCCCGTTAATCAAATGACAACTCATGTCCATGGCTAGGAAAATCAACCATCTTTGATTAACGAGCTAGTCAAGTAGAGGCATACTAGTGACACTATGTTTGTCTATGTATTCACACATGTACTAAGTTTCCGGTTAATACAATTCTAGCATGAATAATAAACATTTATCATGATATAAGGAAATAAATAATAACTTTATTATTGCCTCTAGGGCATATTTCCTTCAAGCTCATCCGGTAGTCCCCGGCCTCCGCCACCGGATACCTGTTGTACTGCACCGACGTCAATGCAGTGTCGCCTCATTTCGCTGACTCGGCATTGCTTCAGCTTGTCTGGTCGCGGCACCGGGTGCGGATTAGCTTGGTGCCCGCTCTCGGTTCGTCGGTATGTCTCAACTGGGCGAGATGGGGCATGACAACGCAGACAAGGAGTTTTTGGAGATGATCCATGACAGAGGCAGTGGAGAAGACTACTTCAAGGATGGAAAAGTGGATGACTCAGAGCCAAAGGTGCACGCCCGGTAGCCAGACACATGCACCTAGTAGGGCATGCACACCCAGTAGTCGGACTCGTACACCGGGCAGCCGGAGCAGGGCACGTACGTTGATGACGGACATGATCTGGAGGATTGTCTATCCGATCCAAAGAAGCAGGGTGAAAATTTCAACATGCAGGAGGACAAATTGTTGTGCAATGCATTGTTGGCCACTAGCATCAATCTGATTCATGACAAGGAGCGAAAGGGCACACCATTTTTGTCCAAGACTCATTCTTGGTTCCATGAGCACGAATTTCAAGCCCGATTGCAACGAAGTCGCTCAACCATCAATGCTACATCATCCGAGGTCGTCAGCAAGTATTGCAACCATTTAGAACAACTAATCGGTCACTGTCAAGTGGTGCGCAGATCATCGAGCAAGTAGGTTGTTATATGTGTTGGTCATTTCGATGGATATACAACTTTTTGACTGGATATGCTCTCTGTGTTGGTCATTTGATCGTATATGCTCTATGTGTTGGCCATTTAGCCGGATATGCAACTTGTTGACTATGTCTTTTTTTTCTAGCCCTCCAGTGCGTGCAACTTGTTCTTGAAGGTGGAGAAGGAGAACTTCGTCCTCATGCATGGTTGGTTGAAATTGAATAGACAAACCAAGTGGGAGCTATCCATTGCCAAATCCATCAAGGCCTTTACGGGTGATCTAGCCGACCCAACAAAAGAGTCGTCCAAGAAGGTTAGAACTTTGAAGCGCTTTTCAAGAAAAGAAGTGGTAGGAGGAGAAGGAGAAGTGAGCATGGGCATCAGCCAAGATGACGGAGTAGTTCGAGGGCTCTTGTCGAAGAGGGAGGATGCATGTGTCAAGCGCTTCGACATGTAGGAAAGAAGGCAAAGAGGTTTAACATTTTGATGGTAGCAACTGAGAAGAAGGTCAACCTCGAAGATAGAAGACCAAACTCAAATAGAGGAGAGTTGAGCTCGAGGTCGCTTCGGAGGATACCAAAATGTTGACCATGAGGATGGACGAGTTGGATGATGATGCCGCGATGATAGTGTGCGCCATCCGTGTCAAGATGTTGAAGCGCTTGGCGGCCGTAAAGGAGGCGGATGGTGAGGCGGAGCCGGCGGTAGAGTGAGCGAGGAGGCTCTGGCACGGCAAAAATGTTTTTTGTTGTAGATTGTTGAACTGAAAATTTTATGATTGAACACAAGTAAAAACTATGAATATCCGCCCTTTAGGGTTGTGATAGGGCATTATGAACACCACACTTTAATTTGCGCATGTTATATGCATTTGAATTAAAATTAATCGGACCTTGGATCACTGGTTTCCACGTCCGTGTTGGCGGATTGATTCGGACCAGCCAGTGAACAAATAGTGTGTCCATTTTAGGGGACGATGTTGGAGACACCATTACATGAGGCAGCGGGCGATGATGACTCACTAGCAAGAGAATGAGAATTGCAAGGCCCTAGCCCGACCCATTTTCTCTCATGGGCGAGAGAATGAGAATTGGTGGGGGTGGGGGGGGGGGGGGCAGGCCTTTATCTTTGCTTAATAACCTTGAAAGAGTGCTAAAGAAACCTTGAAAAATAAAATATTTGTCTTTATTTTTCTTGACTTTAACCCTATTTACAACCCGTGTCAGGCAGAGTACTAATATGTGAGAAACACGGGAACATTTTTTGAAACTCCCAAAGAAAATTTCTGAACATAAACATTTTTTGGATATATTAACATTCTTTTAAAAAGGAGTTTATTTTGAATTTTATGAACATATTTTGATTTTTTTTTCAAGAAATGTGAACAAATTTTGAAATAGAAGAAGAAAAAATATAAAAAAGGAAAAAGGAAAAGAGAAAAAAGAAAGAAATCAAGATAGAAAAATAAAATAAAATAAAACCGGTTCAAGAACCTTCTAGAAGGTTTCCATACCAAAACGTGAAAGTTCTACGCATACGACAGATGGGCTAGCCCAAATCGCTCGCTCAGGTCCCGTTTCTCTGACAATTTGAGGCAAAATGTGTCAAATAGGATTTAGGGCATCTCCAACGCTGACCCGCAAATTTGCTTCATCTGTTGCGGACAGGGGGGACCAGTCTGTGGGCACCGATGCCGGAGGCGGCCATCCAAAGCTAGGTGCATATGTCCGCTTACATTTCAAATGAATTTTTAATAAAAATGAAAAAAATGATTCAAACTCGAACAAACCGGACAATATTCACTTAAACTAGGATAACTTTTACATAAAACCGGACGATATTTCATCTGGTGAACTAAAACCTTAGAAAAACCTAACCCTACACTATCCTATACTTGACGATGACCTCGTAGGCCATGTCGGGCTGGCCGGCGGCTCCTCCATCATCATCGCCAGATCAGGAGTCGGAGTCAAAGTCGGGCTTCGGGCGGCAGAAGGTAGCAGTCTGACGTTCGCTGATGATCCTCCGCTTCCTTCTGCACCGTGTGCAGTGCGGCCGCGGACAACGACGACGTGGGTGGGGGGAGAGGGCGGGCCTTGGAGGAGGCGACATTGGCGGCGACGATCTCACTGAGAGACCACTCCTCGCCGTACTTGGCCATCTCCCCTTCGAGGCGATGGAGAAGGCGCTTGCTCGTCTCGGCTCTCGTCACGTAGCGATCCAGGGTCCAGGCGTACGCCAGCTCCAGGTCCGCCGCGATGTGTTGCGGCGGGACGTCGGAGTCCGCGAACTCCAACCAGCATGCCGCGTTGCGCCTGTTCCGCCGGTGCCGCTCCCTCTCGGCGTACTCCTGCACCGTCAGGGCGCTCGAAGGTAGTGGCGAATGCGACCACGGGCCTTCGTCGCGATCGCATTGGGCGACGGTGATGGCACAGGCCCGATCAAACGTTGCACGACGGCTCCTTGACGAGTACTTTCCGTCGGCCGAACACGTACGTACGAAACCATGCTTGATTGATTCTTCCTGAGGCAACGTGCACGTACAAAACTAGCTGATGGATGTTGAAGCTAGCTAGCTTAGTACGTAGCAACGGCTGGATACTTAATCGATCTAGACTAGCACAACTCGGCGAAACACAAGATATTTGATGGCTAATAGGTGCGTGTCGCACCTATGCTTTGTATTGCTTTGATCTTGATCGGTACAAAGATTACAAGGGGTGGTTCCATATATATACTAGTATAGCTAGCCTATACATAAACCTATTAGGTGACTGACTCCTAGTCCGAGCCGGCTAGGAGACGGAGACGTGTTTAACTCCAACAATCACCCCCCTAAACACGACGTCATCACGTCACAGCTCTGACACCGATTCTTCTTCTCATCTCCAAGATCTTCTCTCGGTCCAAACTCTTGGTTAGGATATCCGCCATCTGATCATCGGTGCAAACGTAGTTGAACTTCATCTTACCTTCTTCCACGCAGTCCTTTATGTAGTGATACACCGTATCAATGTGCTTGCTCCTATCATGCCGCACTGGTTCTTCGCGTAGAAAAGTTGTAGACTTTCCATCAACATTGAGCACCACTTGTTCCGGATCTCGATCCATGAGATCACCGCGCAGCCTCCCTAGCCACACACCTTGACACATCACAGGGGCCGCTGCAATATACTGTATTGCGTCAACTGCGGATACTTTACTCTTCTTGCTCAGCTCAAGACGAGGTTCCATTGAAGCATCAATTGGATTGCAATCTTTCATGCCACGGCTTTCAAGTAGCTTTCTTGTGTATGCCTCCCGGCATAGTGTGATTCCCTCCGTCTTTTGATGTACCTCTATCCCAGGGTAGTAGCTCAAAAGACCGAGATCATCCATCTTGAAAAGCTCTTTCATCTGTAGCTTGAACTTTGCAATCAACTCTTCATCTGCTCCGGTAATTAATAGGTAGTCGACATAGATGCCAACTAGTAGACGGTCCCTTCCTTCACCTCTCTTGTACATTGCATGTTCTAGTGGGGCTTTCTCAAATCCAAGAGAAATCATCGTCTGATCAAGTTTGATGTTCCACTCACGAGGGTCTTCCTGTAGCCTGTACAAGACTTTATGTAACTTCAGTACCTTGTGTTCTTCTCCCTCTTTGATGAAGCTCGGTGACTGATTCACATACACATCTCTTTTCAACTCGACATTCAAAATCACGGATTTTACATCCATGTAATGTACTTTCCATGATTCCTGAGCCGTGAGAGAGATGAGTAATCTCACCGACTCCATCTTTGCAATGGGAACGAACACTTCTTCGAATTCCACACCTTCCTCTTGCACATACTCTTTGGCTACAAACATTGCTTTGTGCTTCATGCACCCTTCAACATCTTTCTTGATCTTGAATTCCCACTTGAGCTCTATAGCTTTTTCATTGTTGGGAAGATCCACAAGCTCCCATGTATTATTGTCATGGATCGACCCCAACTCTTCTTTCATAGCATGATGCCAACACTCCTTCGTATTTGCGTCCACAAATTCCGCCGGTTCCTCGGCGTTTGCTAGACACCGTCGCCCACTCCCGTTCAACATTACCTGGTTAATCGTCTGAAGAAATTTCTCCGGATATGAGTGTAACTCCGGATGTAGATGATCGGTTGTAGATGGACGTGTCGTTTTCTCCAGTACTTTCGGAGGCGACATAGGTGCCGAAGTGACGTCATCTTCTGCGTACAATTCTGCTAGCAACTGTGAGCCACCACCGATGCTCGCTTCTAGGCTGACAAATAGAGTACTGGACATACTTGCTGACTGGCCACCACCAAGTGATGCTACTGCACCCCCTGCGGATGAGATTGGTGCTGCATCATTTACACGTAGTAAAGTTCCAGGTGCCACCACGTATGAACCATGAGACACTTCCCCAAGTGGGTCTTTTCCTTCCTCTGGATGTTGCCCACGTTCTGGCCCATGCACCATGCCTCCACATGGTGATGCTTGAGCTGCTAGCTTGCAGTGGCCACCACCGCCCAACTCGCTGGAGTGATCGGCTTCTTCTGGGTACCCGTCCTTTGCTAGGCTGCGCCCTCCGACGCACATGGCTGGGCTTTGCAACAGAACGCGTGTGCCTCGCTCGCCTCGACTCGCTACTTGGCGACCGCCTGCAACGCTCTTTGCCGAGTTGTTTTCGTGGACATCTGGCGCCACGTACGCCATTACGTCATTGTCTTTTGTGTCGCTTTTGCGGCCGCCTACGGGCCTCTCCTCCAGTTGACCAACACAAAGACTGCTTCTCCATGGTCGAGCACATGCTGCTTTCGCTGTATCCGATCCAGCAAAGTTAGCACTTACGTCTGTAGCATCGACGTAAGTTTCGGAGTCACCTCCTGCATCAGTAGCATCGACACGAGTTTCCGAACCATGATTATGAAGGTGAACTTTTTCTTTCACGAGCACAACAATTTCTTTAGCCGGCTCTTGAAGAACTGGATCCTGCTTGTCCACGAGTTCACAAATCAACATCATGTCACTATCATCTCCTTGCTGGGCTATGAGCGCCTTCTGCTTCGGTGCTTTCTCGCAGTCAGCCTTGAAGTGGCCGAGGAGGCCACAGTTATAACACCTCACTTTTCTGATGTCAAACTTTCTCGTCGGTGATGGTGCAGCCTCATCCTCCGAGTCGTCGTCCGAGTCAGCGTCCGAGTCGGCGAAGTTCTTTCTCACCGAACGCTGCTTCCCCTTCTTCTTGCTGCTGCTCCTGGATCCGCCTTGCTTTTCTAGAGCGTCCCACTGCGCCTTCGTGAGCATCACAAGCTCGTCGTTCCTCCCGTCCCCAAGACTGTACCGCATCCGCTCGTCGTGAGCCTTGTACCGTCCGACGAGATCGTCGATGGAGAGAGTCGCGAGATCGACGCAATGCTCGATCGCCATAACAATTTGCAGGTACCGGGGAGGGGCCGCGCGCAAGAACCGCCGGATAACCGAGGTCTCCGTTAGGTTTTCTCCAAGAGCACGAATCCGATTGACGAGAGTAGCTACCCGTGAAGCGAACGCATCCACGGACTCATTCTCGCCCATGACCAAAGTCTCATAGTTCCTTAGGAGAGTTTGGAGATTGGCTTGCTTGACACGGGTGTGTCCCTCGAACATGAGCTTCAAGGTATCCCACGCTTCCTTCGCCGTTTCTTCGGCGATCAGGTGTTGGAGGACATCCATCGGCATCACCGAGTAAATCGCCGACGCCGCCTGCCGAACCTTCCGGTGCTCGGCTCCCTCCTTCTTGAACGCGTTGCCTCCTGGGTCGACCGCGTCCCATAGCTCGTTGGCGCGGAGACCACACTCCATGAGGGCCTTCCAGACCCCGAAGTTCTCGCGATCAAATCGTGGGTACGACGAATTCGCCGGAGCAGCAAATACTTTAGCCGCACCGGAGTATTCTGCCAGTTGCTTGTTTTTATCGTCGTCCGCCATGATCCTCCGTTACTAGAAGACCAACCTTGCTCTGATACCAATTGATGGCACAGGCCCGATCAAACGTTGCACGACGGCTCCTTGACGAGTACTTTCCATCGGCCGAACACGTACGTACGAAACCACGCTTGATTGATTCTTCCTGAGGCAACGTGCACGTACAAAACTAGCTGATGGATGTTGAAGCTAGCTAGCTTAGTACGTAGCAACGGCTGGATACTTAATCGATCTAGACTAGCACAACTCGGCGAAACACAAGATATTTGATGGCTAATAGGTGCGTGTCGCACCTATGCTTTGTATTGCTTTGATCTTGATCGGTACAAAGATTACAAGGGGTGGTTCCATATATATACTAGTATAGCTAGCCTATACATAAACCTATTAGGTGACTGACTCCTAGTCCGAGCCGGCTAGGAGACGAAGACGTGTTTAACTCCAACAGACGGAGCATCTGCTTCTCGTACTCCTCATCCGTAGCGACGTACACCTGGCCCTGCATCGCCGGCGCGGACTACTGCTAAGCCGGCTGGTCTTCCTCGTTGCTGGAGGATATGATGATCTTCGCCTTCGTCGAGGACCCACCCACCGACTAGGACAATGGCCATGGAGTTCAAGGGAGGCGTCACCACGATTCTCCGGAGCCTGTCCCGGAGCCGTCGCTTGCCGGTGCCGAGGCCCACAACTTGCCCATCGCCAGAGTTGTGGAGGAAGAGGGCTAGGGAGGGGAGAAAGAGGAGGACGAGCGGAGCGATGCAGAGATTGTGATGTGGACGACGCCAGAGCACGGCTTATAAAGCCTTGGCCAGGCCATGCGAACGGACGGTCAGCCGCTTCAATGCGGCACAGCGGCCGGAGTTGGTTCCTCGGGCGACTGCGTCCGCATTGAAGCGGCGGCTCCTGAGAAGTCGCGTCAGTCAGCGCCACCCTCTCGTCCGGTCACATCAGGCGACATCAATGTCGGCTGCTGCATGCTCTAGGCCGGCATTGATGTGGCGCGGGAAGTGGCGCGTGCATCAGAAGGAAAGTGCGGGAGTGGCGGGTGGGGTTGTTGGGTGGGCTAGGACAGTCAGAAGCGGTACATAAGCGTTGTTCGGACCTCTCGGCAGACCGATACAAGACCGCGTTGGATGGAACATCATGTCTAGTCTGCGTTGGAGATGCCCTTCCCCATCTAGAACAGAATAATACTACATCAAAATTGTAGGCTGCAATGTGGATAATCATGATTCGAGAGAGGGGAAGGGCCCATCCACCTGAAATTCAGAATTGTAGGGGGTGGGGGGATGGAAACTATTTGCAGTCGTTGGATAAGAAATGGTGGAAGGAGAGCACGGATGGGAGAGCACCGATGGGAGCACCCAAAGGGGAGCAGGCAAGCCTCGTCCGGTGGGGGGGAGGTTTTTAGGTCGTGAAGTTGCGTGATTATCGTTTACAACAGCGGCAGTTTATTAGAAAATCAGTTGGTACGTACCAATCTATCAAGAAAGTGTGCATGAATACGACGGGTCTGTAGCTTTCCCGCCGATGACGACGCGGCCGGAAATATAATGGCGTGTAGGAATACGGATCGGTCGATGTGCCCGGCCCGCACGCCATTGTGATGCTGCCTGCTCTTGGCCTATTGTTACAACTTGCTATAGAAGAGTCTTAATTAGGAGTCCCGTGACAAGGCGCATGCATTTACCTGACTCCACAAGTGATGCCTAGTGTTGCCACAGCGGTCACTTTTGTGGGGGACATGCATTTTTACCTTTCAAAATAGGCTTTCGTCTCACTTTATTTATATAAAAAGGAAACAATCATTTTTTATCTTCTTTTGGCGAGAAAGCAACCATCAACTTTAATCAAGTAGTTCAAGTACTTATGTGTATGCAACAAGAATAAATTAGTGACAAAACACTCAAAAAGTCTTATATTTTGGGTCAGAGATAGTAGTTACTAATAAGTGCATATAGCCGTCATTTTTGTGGGAAGGAGCAGAATATGGTTAGCGTGTAGCTAACTATATAGTTTTATTATTTTTCGCTCGTCACCCGATTCCGCTTCTGTCACACACCAATCAACACGTATAACGATCCTATCATAAGTTCCACTACTAGTCAAAGAGATCAATCATGAAACAAGTGGCAAAATGAAGACTATTCAAAGACATGTGCTATATTTGGTAGTAGCATGAACTAGTTCTCTTACCCACGACAATGTACATATCAATCGATGTGACCGCATGCTAGTGGTTGCTTACTCTTGGGTCTTTTTTCTTTTTAAGGGAGTGCCTAAATTAAGGCACGAGAGTATGGGCAGTTGGATCACTGGGTTAATGCCTTCATATGAATGTGTTCAGATAGCTTGCCTTAATACATTGAACTGTTGTATTCTTTGTTGTATCTTGTTACTTGTTGTTTTTCTTTCTTTTCTAGGGTTAGTTTTGTATAGTCTTTTGTTTTCTCTATTCTTTATTTAATTTGTTAAGACTCTCTTTGTACCTTTAACAAAAATTACGCAACAGAGTCCTGTTGTTTTCCTATAAAAGATAGAAAATATCAAGGAAAAATCTTGTACCCAGCCGTCTGATTTCTAGCAAAATTAGCCAGCTCGCTCATGTGCCATGTGATATGTGGCCTCGCATGTAGATCTCTACCTGGTACCCTCTAACCGTTTCCTTTTTCTTCTCAATTAATTTCATCAAGATTCGCGCTCGGAACAGATCTTCTTTCAAGTTCCATCCCTCCTGCCTCTTCCTCTCTCCTCTCAGTTCTCATAGAGTGATGCTTGCAACGGAACATGCCGGTGATGGGAAGGAGGTCAAGCGTGGTCCAAATCTAGGCCAATCAGCTCCTTTGCGAGGGGGCAATTCTCGAATAAATATGCTCACCGACGTGTCATCGGCCAGATCCAAATCAGCCGCTACGAGGTGTCGATGCTGCAGGTCAGGCCGCAGGGTGCTGGGAAAACCCATGACTGCTGCTCCAAGGCATTGTTGTTCCATGTTGCCCACTAGTGCTTTAGGCGGGTGTCGCTGGTTGTTGGGCATCGTGGGGGAGATATGCATGCCCTGCTGCTGCAGGCATGAGCACTAATGATTGTGTTGCTGTGACATGCTTTGACAACAACGATGTTGTTGCAAACAACGGTAGGCGGAACGACGACGCTGCTGCTGTTGAGATGAGTTTCTGCAAACATCGTCGGTTTCCCGCAACATCACCACTACCGCAAAGAATCTTGCCTGTTCTTGTTTGCAACATCATCATCACTGTAGTGTGCTTGTTAGTATTTTCGCAGCATCATCAATGCTACAGGGAAGCTTGTTGGTGCTCGTTTGCAACATCACCGGCGCTACAGAGTGCTCTCTAGTGCATGATTGGGTGGTGGTAGGGTTGCACCATCACTTGTGTTGCATAGGTCGCCGAGGATTGCAACATCGCCTATGTTACGGTGGCAACACGAATCATGTTGCAGACATTTTGGTACGGCTAGCGGTGGCTAGCGGATCGGATTTCTCTCGCTCATGAAATGTAATGGCTTGGCAATCGACCGATTTTGTGCTCACGTTACCCGATAGATTAGACGCATAGTGCACGTCAAATATTAATTAGGAAACTCAGATCTATCTATCTAGGGATAAGGCGCATGTGTCGAGTTGTCTATCCAGATCCCATGTTCTCTACCGCTTCGGGCCTTTATTATTGACATCCCAATCAAGGGTAGAGGACACTTCCATTGGTTAGCATAGAATAGTCAAAACTTTTTTTCTTTTTGGTGGGGGACTAATCGCAACTTGCAACCAAGTAGGGTATCTCCAAGGGAGACCCGTAAAACACCGGTATATGTTTGACCAGACACATTTCTTCACTTTTGCAATCCAATGAGGACCTGTATCAGTTCGCAAAGCTGTCCGGACATCTAAATTCTGGTATTTTAGAGACAAACATGGAGGAGTTTTGCCAGAGTGACATGCACTTAACCAATCACATGCATGGTACCCCTCTTATCTCTGTCCTCCCAACCGTACATGCATGCTCCCCCTCTTCTCTCTCTCCTCCCAACCGGACACTAAATAACAAATATCTCACCACACGCATGGTCCCCACCTACCTTTTCTCCTTCCATCCGTATACTTTGTAATTAGCGATGGATGGCTCCCTCCCGTATTATGCCCATGGACCATGTCCGGACATAAAAACAGACATATACCGGAGGAATCTGCGGGTTGGCATTGGAGATGCCCTTAGTTGGTTGCATTCATGCCGGTGTTGATTGACATGATCAACAACCCTTTAGGGGCATCTCCAATAATTGTGAGATAGGTGTTGATAGAATTTGCTACTTTTTTTGATGATGTGCCATAGAATGAACTAGGAGAGAGAAGACGTACATAAGCCAACACAAGCTTCAAGGTGATGAGAGAATCCCAACCTTGTCATTTGTATTCATGTAGCACATTCATCCTAATTACTAAACAAGTTCGAGATGCCCCTCGGTTGACGTCGTACTCCCCTCATCCGGGTTTAGTTAGTCTCCCTCATATTTTGGGTCAGGGTTTGCAAAATATGATTTATATAAGTAAAAAAAATAATACCACTAGAAACTTCTTTCAAATATGAATTCAACAATATAACTTTTAGGGCATATACTTTATATTTGTTTAATCAAATCAATGATCAAAGTTTGACCCAAAATACGAGGGGACTAATAAACCGAAATGGAGAAAAAGAACACACTGAGCATGGCATTTTGTTTGGTCATAATAATATGTTACTAATGACCATTGACTCAAAAGGAGTTCCTCATGGAGGGATCCCATTGCGGTAATTAACGGACCTCGGGTCCTATTTCTACTTGTCCATGGTTTCCTTTGGTTTAGATATAAATATCCATCGGTTCTTTGATTTATGTGAAGGCATGTATTCTTCCGCTTTGGTATATATGATCTGGTTAATACAAGCCACCATTTTCTTAAAAGAAAAAAAACATAAAGCATACATGCCATTTGGTCCATGTGTATATCACACACGAACACATTCACTACCGCGGGCACCTTGATGAAAACAAATATTCTTCTTCCCGGCTATATTGTCTGCTAACCTCCTCAGTGCTTCCATCTTCAATCATTTTATAACCTTGTGCATCAATAACACCCATCACAACATTTTCATGGGGTACTTGAAGACTCTCGAGTGTCATCTCCACTTGCCTCATGGTTGGTCGTTGACCTCCTTCCATCCTGACGCATGCCGCTGCCAACATAATTACTTCTTCAATCTTCTTGCCACCTTCCATCACGACCTGAGGGTCTAACACACTTGAGAGGTCACCTTCTGCGAGCAAACTAGTGAAATAGGCGACGAGGCTTTTCTCCCCGGATGATCGATATGAGCATGGTTTTTTCCTGGTGAGCAGCTCCATTAGGAGAACGCCGAAGCTATAAACATCGCTCTCCTCGGTGAGCTGTCCTGAGTAGCAATACATAGGGTCTAGGTACCCAAATGTCCCTTGGATGGCGGTTTCATCCCCTGTTTGATCTAGCGGAATGCACCTTGAAGCTCCAAAATCGGACACCTTTGCTATGAGAGTGCCATCTAACAGAATGTTTTGAGACTTGATATCCCTGTGGACTATAGGGAATGACACGGCCGAGTGAAGATACGCGAGAGCTCTTGCGGTCTCTGTTGCAATTCTTAGCCGATCCACCCATGGCAATGAAGCTTCAGGTTCTTCGACATGAAGATGATGGTAAAGTGTCCCGTTGGAGATGAACTCATATACTAGCAACGGCACCTCTGTCTCGAGGCAGCACCCGAAGAGCTTCACCACGTTCCGATGATTTATCTGCGAGAGGATTGCCACCTCGTTGATGAACTCGTTGATCTCCTTCTGGATTGCGGCCTTGGACTTCTTGATCGCCACGACGTGAAGGTCTGACATGATCCCTTTGTACACCATGCCATGACCTCCTCCGCCGATCTCACGAGCTTTGTCGAAGTTGTTGGTTGCCTTCTCCAGCTCCACCAAGGGGATGATCATCCTCTCAGCGATGTCTGCCTTTTGCGACACTAATTGCTCTAGTAGATGTCCCCTGTTTTGCTTGAAGAATTTCTGCTTGGATACTTTTGCCCTCTGACGCTTCAGCTTCCGGGTCACAAAAATGGCACCAAGCACCAAGAAAAGAAGGGCAGCACCACTGCCGATTCCTATGCCGATACTTAAACCTGAAAAGAAATGTCAGAGAAAATGTGTCATGGTTCAGGAAAATTCCCTGATATGAAGCAGAGGAACATTCTATGTCTCCTGGTGTGCAATCTCACATGCTATGTTCCCATACTATGTACCATCAATGGTGTTGTATATTCTCACCTAGACTTAGGGATGATTTGAGGCAGCCATCTTTGATCCGAGGGTCGCCACGAGAGCGGGGCGGACACACGCAGTGGTACCCTCCGGGCGTGTTGGTGCACACGCCGGAGCACATGAACTTATCAGGCCGCGCGCACTCGTTGACGTCTTGGCATCCTCCGGCGCCGGCGAGGTACGGGTTGCCCTCGTAGCCCTCCTGGCAATGGCACACGTAGCCAGTGCGGTAGTTGTTGGTGACGTTGCTGCATGAGCTGTGGCTGCTCCGGCACTCGCTCGACCCCGCGTCATTGGGGCAGCCCGTTGCCGCCCACCCCGGGGGATCCCGAGGTTGCCGGAGCCGCTTGGAGTCCAGCACCCACTCCAGCACCAAGGGCATCGCCGTCGTCCCGCGGGAGGAGTTCGCGCGTGCGGCCGACGTGTCGAACCAGCCCGTCTCCGCGACGCGCACCGAAACCGTAGCCAGCAACGAGTCCATCTCCTGGGCCGGGTCCATCCCCGTGAAATTAACGCGGTAGTAGGGACGGCCGATGGTGATGGGCGTCTTGCAGCAGCCGACGCCGGCGCACTCGGCGACGTCCTCGGCGGAGACGGTGTTGTTCAGCCCGTCGGTGACGGCGCAGAAGGCGGAGCAGCCGACGATGACGTTGTCCCTGTCCCCGATCAGCTTGGCCAGCACGTTGCACCCGGTGAGCACGAACCTGTTGCGCGATGCCGACACCACGAACGGGCCGCCGGCGGCGCCGGCGCCAAGGCCGCCCCACGTGCCGACGGCTCGGGTAGGGCCGCTTACCCTGCTGCCCTCGAGCTGCACGGCGCCAGCGGTGTTCCTGACGCGCACCGTGGATTTGGCCAGTGAGATCTCCATGACCTCGAGGGTGCTCCCGGCGCCGCCGATGAGCAGCCGCTCTTGGCCGTTCCTCCGGTCGCAGGTGAGGTTGAAGCCCGGCAAGTAGCACCCTTCCTTGATGCCGAATGGGTACGGCACGCTCACGCCAGCGCAGATGGTCGGGCAGCCCGGCGCAGCTCCGGTGACCTGAGCCGCCGCCGCGGCCACGAGGGAGAGCTGCAACAGAAAGGGCAACAGCGCCGCCGCCGGAAGCTTCATCCTATCTTCTGCGTGCGCGCGTATACACCGTCGATACCCACCCACTGCGTACTCTGCTAAATATATCGATCCGTGGAGGTGCATGCGTTACTATTCAAGCGTTGACTGACCGAAATATCCGTGCAGGTGCATGCGTTACTATCCGTACAGGGGATGGAAGCTTGGCTTTATCTACTAACAAGAAATATCTCATACAAGGACCGAGCAAAAAAATTATATGATTTTTTTCTTGCTAAGAATATCAGTACAGATGCCCAAGTTGGACTATTCAAAAACATAAGTACAACTTAAATTGGATTCTCCAAAATTACAAGTGCGAATTTATCTAAAAGAATACATATATGTTTTCATATTTTAAATCAACTTTTCTTGTTAATGGTCAAACTTGATTTGTACGTAAGATCAATGTTCAAATTACGGTTTCAAGATGACCAACAACCCCATTTTTGTAGTGGGTAATAGATTGATGTCCCTTATTGTTATCTAAAGAATTTCTGCCTTAGCGTTTTTGCCCTATGATGCTCCCGTTTTTTTTAATGAGAAACACTAGCGTTGTATTTTATTAGGTTATTAAGGAAAATATAGTAGAACATATATGAAGGCTCCAAGAGTTATATGAAGGCTCTGAAGGTTAGATGAAAAGAAACCAAAACTTCATGGTGGTTGCCAATCGGTCCACTCGAACCGAAGAAGTTTACAAGTCATCTCATTGATATAGCAAGCTAAAAAAAAGTCATACCCGATGATTTGGCACAACTCTTAAAGAGTCTTCAGTTCATCTTCTACGAAATTGACACCAAAGAGGGAAGCAAATGGTGTTCTATGGCTCACACAACTTATGAGGTTAGAAAGAATTGGCGTTCATCCCTCCACCAACAACCATAGAAGGGGTCTGGTGTTGATGGTTTCAGGGGCAGCGGTGGGAAGTTTGAAACGCGCAACAGCCATGGACCAAATCGAGCGTCAATAGGAACAGTCAGCGAAGAGGTGGACCAGTTTGCGGTTGGGCAGTTTCACAAATAAGGACAACCCAAGCGTACGTGATGCTACAGTTTAGGCGGGACCCTGGTGGACTAAATCAAATCCTCTAGGTCCGAACGAGTTCTCCCTGCGAACTGGACGAGATATGTGGGAATTATCGAGCTTTTAGCTCATTTTATCATTTCCAGTAATTCTTAATACTCCCTCCGGTCTTTTTTACTCTGCATATAAGAATTATCTGAAGTCAAACTTCATAAAGTTTGATCATATTTATATGAAAAAAAATCAACATCTGTCATGCTAAAGTTATACAATATGAAAATTAAGTCATGACGCATCTGCTGATATTGTTTTCACATTGTGAATGTTGGCATTTTTTTTCTATAAAATTGGTCAAACTTTACAAGGCTTGACTTCAGATAAATCTTATATGCGAACTAAAAATGATCGGAGGGAGTAATTCCTACAAAATCCAGGGCGTGGAAAGCTCATTACTAAGAGCATCTTCAACAGGCGCGCAACCGCGTGATGCGTTAAAATATTTTTACAGCGCCGAAATAGCTTTTTTTTGCGCGCAGCAGGGCGCTGCAAAATATGGCGCGGCGCTATAGCTCCAGCAGGCGCTGCAAAATGTAGCGCGCGCCTAGCACAATCAACATTTCGCACTGAATATAGAACCAAGAAGATCAAACACACAAAAGATAAATCAACAATTAAATAGTTCATTTATTACAACTCAAACAAATAGTTTATCTTCCAATACAACAAATAGTTCAACAATATAACATCAAACATACAACATCAAATTAGTTTTTCGGCCATTTCATGCCCACCACTCCTCGATTAGGTCTTTTTGAAGATCATCATGCGTTTCGGCACGTCGAATGGCATGATAGGAGGCAATAAATCGGGCCACCCTCGCAGCTCTCCTCCGCACTCGCACGGGACGGCCCAACAACTCATACTGAAAATAGTCTAAATTTTGCCCACGCTCATTCTCAATGATCATGTTATGCATGATCACACAAGCATTCATGATGTACCAAGGGTCTTTTGAGAAGTAAAAGCATTAGAGGTCCTAGAACTTGTCCAACATGTGATGGTTTAGTCATAGAACTTGTAAAAGTGAACTATATAGTCCTAGAACTTGCACACAATGTACAAATTTAGTCCAGAGCCAATCAGAGGTGACCAAGCGGTGCCAGCTGATCAGTCCGGTAATTGCGTCACATTTTACAAATACCCCCTGCTTTTTTTCAAATTAACATTCGAAAACAGCTCCCTGAGGCGGCCAAGTCGTTCCTTTAGTATGCGTGCTCGTTTCAGCTATCAAATTAACAGTCAAAATGGAAATAGAGTGCGTTTTTTTCTGGAGGGGACGACCGATCGACTTCCATGGATGACTGTGTGCATCATAGAGTCATACGTACAAACGCAAAAACGTTGCATCCGCGTATGCATGGCGGTGCCAGGTACTGCATGCACACGGGCGCGCCGGTCCACAGCTGCTGATCAAAGGCGTCGCTGACATGTTGGTGGCCGGAACCATACAAATGCACGTACGTAGCGATAAAGGTCCCGGGCCTGCTGCCGAATTCAGTGTCGATATATCCATCGACAGCCATACGAGCCATTAATGAAATCCCAAGCTTCACGCTGTTCATTACGAACGCCCCCCCGCCAGTCAGTACTAGTATCGATCGTGCATTTCACTGCCTCGTCGGTCATCGGTCATCTTTTCGTAGAGCGAGTGTGGTCCAAAACCAAACCAAAAGGCTGCTCGTAGGAAGAAGATCATCTGGTTTTTTTCTTTCTCGAAAGGGAGGTTGAAACTCCCGGCCTCTGCATTCAAGGATGCACATATCCATTTTTATTAACTTATTAAATAGAGTCTGGCAAAGCAAATACATGGATCCCCAAAACCACCTTTTTGACTACCTCTGTCTGCTATATCGACAAGTATGATGAAGTGCCAGACGTCGTGCCAAAGAACCATCTAGTCCGGTGGCCTCCCCAAATCGCCCGCCGGCGAGTCGATAGTACCATCCGGTTGTAGCAGGCGTTCGGTGTGCATCGCATGCGCACGCTCTAGTCTTTGTTGTCGTCATCTTCCGCTGCCAATCTTCAGGAGGGATGACCTTGCCTGACCTCTCTGTCGTCGACGCCATCATGACGTCAGACAACACCATACTCCTGCGCGAGTCCGTCTACGAGGAGGATCGTTGGAAGGCTGGTGGCTAGGGTTTGGGTGCCCTTGGCATCGCCTGCGGGGAGGCGACGCGAAGGGGTACGCGGTACCGAGGATGGGAGGCTGAAGGATGTGTTGATCTGGGTTTGGGTGTGTTCTAGCTTTGTGCTAGTGGCTGTGCATTCATTGATTGGACCGACCGGGCTCTCAAAGTAGACATGCACCAGCAAGCTAGCAGCTGTAGCAGCAGCAAGACACAGTGGGCTACGCCGAGTACGTTCGTATTGCGGACACCTCACTATATATAGCTTTTTTTTTTAGAAAAGGAGGATGATCCCCGGCCTCTGGCATCTGGGAGATGCATACGGCCACTTTATTGATTATTCTCGAGGACCTTACAAAGTATTACAACAATATACCTGAATCCACCATTTTGGCAATATATGCCGCTACTCCTATCCAAATGATGAAGGAGTGCTAGCTGGGCCACTACCCAGACCACTCACCTAAGCCTAACATCAAAAGCCGGAAGCCCCAGCCGAGCCACATACCGGGTCTGGGGCACAATCCGGTCAGACGCACTCGTGTGTCGTCGCCGCCATCTTTCACAGGTCCGTCTTCAGATCATATTGAGGTTTCTACCTTGTCTGGCCACTCTGCCATCGACATCACCATGACGCCAGACAACAACCTCCTCCTGCGTGAGTCCATCTCCGTGCATCGGACGCCGAGCCTCCACAGCGCCATGCCGCCGATATCCGCCGCCATCAACGTGTGAGATGAAGCACCGCTCCACCATCCCCCAGCCATCACTCACTCAAAAACAATGCCCCGAGGAGGGAAAGCGAGAAAACGCCATCATCGTCCGATCCGGAAGACCCAGATCTAGGGTTTCCCCCGGAGCATCCCGAGCCTGATGACGCAGACTGCAACGACGATGCCTCGACAAGGGAACGACATCTAAGACGCCGCCATCGTCCGCCATGACCGTAGTCGGCGCGATTTTCATCGGCAGTTGCTCCACCAGACGTGCGCCACCGACGTCGCTGGTCCCTTCAACCGGAGCAAACTCCAAAACAATGCCCTAAAGAGGGACTACGACGCAAAAGCGCCGCCATCGCTCGATCCCGAGGAGATCTAGGGTTTCCCCCGGAGTTGCCCGCGCTGTCAAGGACCAGACAAGGGTAGAATCCCGGCGGATCTGCCCAGCTGCCGACGAGTCGCACCCGCCACCTTGCCGACGGTAGACGAGCGATCAAGGCCCACGCTTGGGCATAGATCCGGCCGCGCCGCCGCGAACCGATCCTGTCACGCCGCCGCCGTCCCTGGCGGCCGCGACGCACCAGATCGCGAGGCCTCCTGCCGCGGGGAAGCGAAGTCGCCGAGGCGCCGCCACCACCCGCCGTGGCGTCCGGCCCGCCGCCACGCTCCGGCCCGGGGGCGCCGGCCCGTGCCAGCCCCACCCGAGCGAGAGGGCCCGAGTCCCTGCCGGCGCCGGCGACGGCAAGGCTTCACCTGGCCGCGCCCTTGGGCGGCGGCGAGGGAGGAGGAGGAGTGGGGGAGGTCCGGCCGACGGGATCTGGGGGCCTCCCAGTCGCCGACGCGGGGGGCGGCTCGGGAGGGGGAGGGGGAGGGGGAGGGACCTCACTATATATAGCTAGCCATCTGCTGCCTATCCTCCTCTCCGCGGACGTACCGTCCTACACTACGTGCATGCAATTGCAAATGCCCCTTTCGGTCGATCGAATGCCCTAGCACCAACCAACATTGTTGGACCGGGATGGATGGATCGAGCTGGGGGGTGGATCCAATCGATGGAGAGATCGAGTTCGCTGGACGCAGTGGCGTGTCTGGCTTAATTCTGCGTATGTGAAAAAGATCAGACGAGATCCGCTCCCCTCCCCTCCCCTCCCCGCGCCGCCACCCGCGAGGCGGCCGGCGAGGGCCCCCAGATCCGCTCGCCGCGAGCCTCCCCTCCTCCTCCCTCGCCGCCGCCAGGGGGTGCGGCCGGGCGAAGCCCGACCGACGCCGGCGGCGGCAGGGCCAGCTCTTCCCCTGGCGTGACGGGGCGGCGCGGGCTGCTTCTTCGGGTGCGGGCGCGGTGTGGACGCGGGGCACCGCGGTGTGGCGGTGCGCGGCCTCTCCTGGCGGGCGTGGCGCGGCGTGGCCGGCTGCGCGGTGGTGCGCGCCTCGCCATGGTGGCAGGATCTGTCCGGCAGGCGGCGCCGGCGGCGGCTGGGGTCCGGCTTCGGGCCCCCGACGGCTGCGTTGGTTCCTCTCCATCTCGGGCGTGCGGTGGTGGTGTGGCTCGGCCGGTGGCGGTCCGGCGACCTGGTGGTGGTGGCCGGCGGTGCACGTGGTGGTGGTGCTTCCACTTGGCGGCTCTCTGTGCAGGGAGGCAGGGGAGCGGCTTAGACAGGGGCGGCAGCGTCGACGGCGTGCCGGCTGCAGCGCGAAGGCGGGAACTTTACGGGCCTTGGAGATCCCGGCCGGGCCTGTGCGGCCACGGGCCTGGTATGTTCCTGCTATTGCGTCCGGTTAGCTACCGTCTTCGACGGTGGAGGTGGGGCCTTCCCGCGTGCCGACGGTGCTGCTGCCCTAGTCCCGGCTCCTCTCCCTCTTTGTGCGGACCATGCTTCACGGTGCCGTGGTGAGACGGCGTGGGAAGCTTCGTGACCGGGTTGGCGCAGGGTGAGGGTCTGTTTGGTGGCGAGCTCTGAAGTGCCTGAGGTGGAGGTTGGGATCGGGAGAAATCCCTGTTGGCTTGGCCGACACCGACGCGGTGGCGCTTGTGGGTACCGCCTGACCTTCCTGAAGGGCGTCGGGGCTATCCTTCCTCTCTCCTCACAGCGTACCAGGGGAAACCCTTGGCAGCAGTGTCGTCATCGTCGCGTACCTTCTTGGAGGTGCTGATTGGTACCGGTGCTTCGGAGGCTCGGAGCTTGGTGGGCGATCTCCGGTGGGTGCAGCGGTCACAAGGCTTCTTCGTTTTTTGTCGATCCGCCGTTGTTGGCATTAGTTTCTCTTGTATTTTCTTTTTATTTTTGACGTGACTGTGTTGCTTCCGCCCCAGCAACTATCGTTGGTTGTATCGGTTGGTTACTTTGTATACAAAGCGGGGAAACCTTTTTCGGTAATTCTGCGCATGCGTCTACACTGCACACATGACTGAACAGGTCTTTCCCAGCTCGTACATTGGTACTGGTACGCACATGCATTGATCGATCAAACGATCCAGCGTCGGTGGCGGTGCGTGTAGGCCAATACGTGGTGTCATGTCCTTGCGGAGGCGACCCGTGTGCACGCACATACACACTAGTTAGAGAAATCTAATTCAGATGAGTGTACTGCTGGTTAATTTGACAAAAAAGCAGGAGGTATCTGCAAAATGCGACGCAATAACCGGACCAGGGCAGCTGGCGCCACTTGGCCGCCTCTGATGGGCTCTGGACTAAATTTGCACATTGTGTGCAAGTTTTTGGACTACATAGTTCACTTTTACAAGTTTTAGGACTAAACCATCACATGTCGGAGAAGTTATAGGACCTTTCTTCTTATCCCAAAATCTATACGGTCCTCTCACAATAGCAAATTGGTCTTGCAAAATCCCAAAAGCTCTCTCCACATCTTTCGTAGCCACCGCCCGAGCATTGTGGAAATCAAGTTTTTCCTTACCTTTCGGTTTCATCAACGGCTCCACAAATGTTTGCCACCTTGGATAGATACCACTACTACAAAAACAGCTATAGCCAATACGGACACTAATGGTGCACTGTACATGTGGTGCGCCATCACTAAATAATAATGGCGCACCATGTGTTGGTGCGTCATTAGTAAAAAAAAATTTATTTTTTCAAAACTACTAATGGCGCATTGTGGGATGGTGCGCCATTACTAGTTCAACTAGTAATGGCGCACCACTCCCACGGTGCGCCATTAGTAATTATGTTTCAAAAAAAATTCAAATTTTTTTTATTTTTATTTTTGAAACTACTAATGGCGCACCGTGGGAGTGGTGCGCCATTACTAGTTCAACTAGTAATGGCGCACCACTCCCACGGTGCGCCATTAGTAACTTGGCCACCACTTCCACCGAATGCACCCCCCTACCGCCTTTTCAGTTTAAAAAAAAAATAAAAAATGATGGAAATGTCAAAAAAATAAAAGAAAATAAGTTTTCCATGTGATATGTGGTCTAGTTGTTGTGAAAATTTACAAATATGAATTTTGACTTTATTTGCAAAATCTCTCGAGAATTTGTAAAATGGGCATAACTTTTGCATACGAACTCGGATGAAAAAGTTTTTTATATGAAAAATCATCTACTTGAAAAGTTACGTCCGAATTTAACTGGGGGAACCCTGTTAAACATTTTCAAAATCCTTAAAAACCTAACAGAAAAAAGATACGGGGCTTTTAAGATCTAAAGAGGCAAAAAAATCAAAAAAATTCAAACTTACTAATGGCGCACCTGCCCATGGTGCGCCATTACTATCTTCCCTCCTTCAAAATTCAAAATAAGTCAAAAAAATAAATAAAAAGTTACTAATGGCGCACATGCCCGTGGTGCGCCATTAGTATCTTCCCGCCTTCAAAATTCAAAAAAAAAATAGTAATGGCGCACCTGCCCACGGTGCACCATTACTATGCCGTATATATGGCTGGGCGTGGTCCTCTCCTCCTTACCTCTTCATTCTTCTCCTCCACTCCACCTCTCCTCCACTCCATCTCCTCCTCTCCTCCACTCCATCTTCCCTTCTCTCCTCCACCATACTACCCTCCTCCTCTCCAGCGATCTCCTCCTCCTCCTCCTCTCCGGCGACCTCCTCCTCCTTCTCTCCGGCGACCTCCTCCTCCTCTCCGGCGACCTCCTCCTCCCTCCTCTCCTCCCCTCCCCTCCCCTCACGGTTTCTCCTCCCTCCTCTCCTCCCCTCCCCTCCCCTCACGGTTTCTTCTCCCTCCTCTCCGGTGAGCTCCTCCTCCCTCCTCTCCTCCCATCCCCTCATGGTTTCTCCTTCCTCCTCTCCGATGCTCCGGTGAACTCCTCTCCGGCGATGTAGGCGAGCGCCTCTCCGGTGACCTCCTCCTCCTCCTCTCCGGCGAACTCCTCTCCGGCAAAAGAACGTACAAGATCCAAAAACAAGAACAAAATTTGAAATAATATCGTGCAAAAAAAACGAGCAAAAAAAAGAGCAAAAATGGGCAAAAAAATCGCGATCCAGATCCAAATTCAAAATTCAAAAATAGCAATGGCGCACGATGGGGGTTAGACGGTGCGCCACTACTATTTTCCCGCCTTCAAAATTTAAAAATACTAATGGCGCATCGTGGCCTATACTAATGGCGCACAGTGGCCTATACTAATGGCGCACCAGTGGTGCGCCATTAGTAAAAAAATACTAGTGGCGTGGTACTATTGGCGCACCAGTAGTGCGCCATTAGTAGGCAAAACTGGTGCGCCACTAGTAGGCCTTTTCCTAGTAGTGTACCATCCGCAAGATAGTAGCCATAGTCTTATGTATGGCCATTTGCTACAAACTCATGAGTGGTGACCGATTAAGAACGTTGATGTCATTCAAAGATCCCAGCATTCCAAAAAAAGCATGCAAAATCCAAGTCTCTTGATCGGCCACCCCTTTTAGAATTATAGTGGAACCCTTTTTCTGGTCGTGGAATTGTCCATGCCATGCCTTACGACAGTTCTTCCAACTCCAATGCATGCAATCTATTGAGCCAAGCATACCTAGGAACCCGCGACCTTTGTTCATCTCCAAAAGCCTTGCGGTGTTCAGCATTAAGAGCTCTCAAATATTCTGGATCAAACACTTGCACAATTCCGACTGCGAAGCGCTTGACACACATGATGGCTTGACTCTCACCCATGGCCAAGTGGTCATCAACGAGATCCGAATACCGTACGCCAACATATGCAAAGCGGCTGTCACCTTTTGAAAGGTGCTATGCCGGAGTTCTCGGGCGGCATTCCTCTTTTGCTGAAAAAACAGATCATGTCTCGCCAGTTTCTCCGCAATGCGTTTGAACAACTCGATGTTCATCCTAAAATGGCGCCGAAAGTCGGACTCGGGGTATTTGAGATTCTCCGCAAAATAGTACCACATCAATCTGTTGTGGGCATCGATCTTATCCCTCCATAAATTCAATATTGTTCGTCGTACGTTTCTTCCGACGAAGAATTTGATATTCAAGAGGAGGAGGACTTCGCAATGATCCTAGCTAATATTGAATTTAAACTAGTTTATTAAAACTACAAACAATATGCACCAAATCCATCTACAAAATATAAAGTTGAAGCAATCCATACCTTGCAAGCGTTTTGTCAAACACCTTGTGCGCTGTTCGTCGGAGGAATGGTGCGCTCGAGGGGCGGCGGCGAGGAGAGGAGGTGGAGGAAGCAGCGACGGTGCACGGGGATAGGCGGGGGAAGCACCGACGGGTCTTAGATCTGGCGGTTGGTGAAGTCACGCGCGAATCGTCGCTGTCCAACGCGCGGGAGCGGGCGCAGCAAATACACCGCGTGCGATGCCGTTCTCCTCCGCGCGCTGAACCAATTTTACCGTGTGCGTGATTATTGCACGTCTGCTGAAGCGTCCGTTTCAGCCACGCGCGCAATAATGCGGTTTTTTTCAGCGTGCCACTTATTCCAGCGCATGTTGGAAATGCTCTAAGATATTAAATAAGGATGCATATACACAGTCCTCTGGCACCCGCTTTGCCTCGCACGCGCGTCGTGTTTTGTAATTGTCGAGCTTCGCTACGACCTATGCCATGTGTATAAAACAAAACTGAACAGCTTATTCGGCTGCATGAACGATGCCACCATCTGCCTCCTAGCTTGTCTGCGGTCAGTCATGTTCTACCTGTCTGACTTTCTGATGGTGTTTTCTCTTTTTGAAAAAAGTGGTTAAACCACCGGCATCCACATCATTGTGATAACGCATTCATGTTTTATTATAGTTGACGCAAAGCAATGAGGCCAGAAGATGAGGATCATCTAAGATTACACACCCCTAATAATTATTCTTGCTCATTTTCATGTAGGCAATGACTAATAATACCGTCTACTTATTTTTTATAAAGATGATGATCATCCCAAAAGTAATATCTCAAGTCATAGTTTTTTTGTTGGTAGGTGAAAGTGCGTGGAATGTATTTTGCAATAATGTAATTAGCATAATCAACAAATCAAGGCTTAGCAATTGTGATAACAACTGGTTGTTCATCATGAAAAATATCATTGATAGGTATTTAATCGTCATATATATTTCCGTTCTATACAAATGATCACCTAATGTATTATCCTCACCTTTCTTTACCAACAATCTCAACATAAGAATGTAGTAGAGAGCAGATCGGCCCACATATAAGACTGGAAATAGATGGATAGATGTGTGATGTGAAGTTGTGGTCTCACCTCGCCCTCAACACGAGACAACAGGAGCCTCCACTCCCAAGTTGGGTGGTCACCTCTCCCATAACTCCTGACTCACTGGATTCAACGGTTAACTGACTTATGGCATGTGGGGGAGGAGCGGAGGAGGGGTTAATAGCGAGCAACCTTGGGGTCCCTCTCGGTTCTGGTCGGGGGCGACATGGGCCAAAGAAATGTGGTGATGGAGGAGAGGCGCGGTGATGGTCGGAGCTAGGTGGCGGCGGTGGCAGTTGTTGGAGCTTAGGGGGCGGCGACTGGCTGGACCTAGGCGGGCGGCGGCGAAAACCATGGAACGAAGGGAGCACTGAAGGAAATATGCCCTAGAGGCAATAATAAAGTTGTTATTTATATTTCCTTATACCATGATAAATGTTTATTATTCATGTTAGAATTGTATTAACCGGAAACTTAGTACATATGTGAATACATAGATAAAATAGAGTGTCCCTAGTATGCCTCTACTTGACTAGCTCGTTAATCAAAGATGGTTATGTTTCCTGACCATAGACATGTGTTGTCATTTGACGAACGAGATCACATTATTAGAGAATGATGTGATGGACAAGACCCATCCGTTAGCTTAGCATAATGATTGTTAAGTTTTATTGCTATTGCTTTCTTCATGACTTATACATATTCCTCTGACTATGAGATAATGCAACTCCCGAATACCAGAGGAACACCTTGTGTGCTATCAAACGTCACAATGTAACTGGGTGATTATAAAGATGCTCTACAGGTGTCTCCGAAGGTGTTTGTTGGGTTGGCATAGATCAAGATTAGGATTTGTCACTCCGAGTATCGGAGAGGTATCTCTAGGCCCTCTCGGTAATGCACGTCACTATAAGCCTTGCAAGCAATGTAACTAATGCGTTAGTTGCGGGACGATGCATTACGGAATGAGTAAAGAGACTTGTCGGTAACGAGATTGAACTAGGTATGATAATACCGACGATTGAATCTCGGGCAAGTAACATACCGATGACAAAGGGAATAACGCATGTTGTTATTGCGGTTTGACCGATAAAGATCTTCGTAGAATATGTTGGAACCAATATGAGCATCCAGGTTCCGTTATTGGTTATTGACCGGAGATGTGTCCGTTATTGGTTATTGACCGGAGATGTGTCTCGGTCATGTCTACGTAGTTCTCGAACCCGTAGGGTCCGCACGCTTAACGTTCGATGGCGATTTGTATTATGAGTTATGTGTTTTGGTAACCGAAATTTGTTCGGAGTCCCGAATGAGATCATAGACATAACGAGGAGCCTCGAAATGGTCGAGAGGTAAAGATTCATATATTGGAAGGTAGTATTCGGACATCGGAATGGTTTCGAGTGGTTCGGGTATTTTACCGGAGTACCGAGGGGTTACCGGACCCCCCCCCGGGAAGTATTGGGCCCACATGGGCCTTAGTGGAGAGCGAGGAGGGCCGCAAGGGGTGGCCGCGCCTCCCCATGGCAGTCTGAATTGGACTAGGGGAGGGGGCAGGGGGCACCCCATAGCACATTGATACGTCCATTTTGCATCATGTTTTCTTACTGTTATTTATAATGTTTTTATCCATAATAATTTACAAGGAACACACAAAGAGGAAGAATGTCGGCAACTAAAAATCTGGACCTGGAAAAGCTACGTCAGGCCACCTATTCTGCACAACTCCAAACAAGCTGAAACTTCACGGAGATTTTTTAGGATTATTTAAGAATTATAGGAGCAAATAACTACTAGAGGGGGCCCACCAGGTGGGCACAACCCACCTGGGCGCGCCAGGGAGCCCAGGCGCGCCCTGTTGGTTGTGCCCTCCTCGGCCCACCTCCGGTGCCCATCTTCTGGTATATAAGTCATTTTGACCTAGAAAAAATGAAGAGAGGGCTTTTGAGATGGAGCGCCACCGTCTCAAGGCGGAACTTGGGAAGGAGCACTTTTGCCCTCCGGCGGAGCGATTCCGCCGGGGGAACTTCCCTCCCGGAGGGGGAAATCATCGTCATCATCATCACCAACAACTCTCCCATCTTGGGGAGGGCAATCTCCATCAACATCTTCAACAGCACCATCTCATCTCAAACCCTAGTTCATCTCTTGTATTCAATCTTGTTACCGGAACTATAGATTGGTGCTTGTGGGTGACTAGTAGTGTTGATTACATCTTGTAGTTGATTACTATATGGTTTATTTGGTGGAAGATCATATGTTCAGATCTAATATGCTATTTAATACTCCTCTGATCATGAACATGTTTATCATCTGTGAGTAGTTACTTTTGTTCTTGATGTCACGGAAGAAATCATGTTGCAAGTAATCATGTGAATTTGATATGTCTTCGATATTTTGATAGTATGTATGTTGTTATTCCCTTAGTGGTGTCATGTGAACGTCAACTACATGACACTTCACCATATTTGGGCCTCAGAGAATGCATTGTGGAGTAGCAATTAGATGATGGGTTGCGAGAGTGACAGAAGCTTAAACCCCAGTTTATGCGCTATTCCGTAAGGGACCGATTGGATCCTAGAGTTTAATGCTATGGTTAGAATTTATTCTTAATACTTTTCTCATAGTTGCGGATGCTTGCGGGAGGGTTAATCATAAGTAGGAGGTTTGTTCATATAAGAACATCACCTAAGCACCGGTCCACCCACATATCAAATTATCAAAGTAGCGAACACAAATCAAACCGACATGATGAAAGTGACTAGATGAAATTCCCGTGTACCCTCAAGAACGCTTTGCTTATCATAAGAGACCGTTTTGGCACGTCCTTTGCCTCAAAAGGATTGGGCTAACTTGCTGCATACTTGTTACAATTATCGTTACTTGCTCGTTACAAATTATCTTGCTATCAAACTACTCGCTACTTACAATTTCAGCACCTGCAGACATTACCTTACTGAAAACTACTTGTCATTTCCTTCTGCTCCTCGTTGGGTGAGGGAGTCCTGGACTAAGGGGTCCTCGGGCGTCCGTCCTGTTGGACATGGGCCGGACTGATGGGCTTTGAAGATACGAAGGTCGAAGACTCCACCCGTATCCGGATGGGACTCTCCTTGGCGTGGAAGGCAAGCTTGGCGACCAAATATGAAGATTCCTTTCTCTGTAACCGACTTTGTACAACCCTAGCCCCCTCCGGTGCCTATATAAACCGGAGGGCTTAGTCCGGAAAGGGAGATAGTCATATAGGCTAGACTTCTAGGGTTTTAGCTATTACGATCTCGTGGTAGATCAACTCTTGTAATACTTATATTCATCAAGATCAATCAAGCAGGAAGTAGGGTATTACCTCCATAGAGAGGGCCCGAACCTGGGTAAACATTGTGTCCCCCATCTCCTGTTACCATTGACCTTAGACGCACAGTTCGGGACCCCCTACCCGAGATCCGCCGGTTTTGACACCGACATTGGTGCTTTCATTGAGAGTTCCACTGTGCCGTCCCCAAAAGGTTTGATGGCCCCTTCAATCATTAGCAACGATACTGTCCAAGAGGAAACCTTCCTCCCCGGACAGATCTTCGTGTTCGGCGGCTTCGCACTGCGGGCCAACTTGCTTGGCCATCTGGAGCAGATCGACAGCTACGCCCCTGGCCATCAGGTCAGATTCGGGAGCTTGAACTACGTCACGGACATCCGCGGAGACTTGATCTTTGACGGATTCGAGACCATGGCAGCCGCCCCCTATCCCTAGATGAACATGATTTAAATCTGTCATCGGACCATACTCAGGAAATTGCACCTGTAACCGCTCCGGCCTCAGATCCAGAGCAGACTGCGCCATCCGAGGACGGGAGGATCAACCCCACCACGGAGGCCGCAGATTCCACGGCGTTGGAGCCGCACACAGACTTAACCTCATGTGATGTCTATGTCACCGGAACTTCGGACTCGTCTCCGGCTATAAGCTCCGAACCATGTGCGTCCGCGGACGCTGAGCTAGATCAGTTATCGATCTTCCAATTCAGCGCCGCAGATATCTTCCGGCACTCACCTTTGGGCGATGTGTTAAACTCATTAAGAAATCTGTCCTTAGCGGGGGGACTCACAGGCGAACTATATCCGGTTCGAACCGGAGGCTGATGACGGGGAATTTCGCTTCCCACCCGCCACCCACTACATAGCCACTGTCGAGGACTTAACCGACACGCTCGATTACGCCTCCGAAGACATCGACGGTATGGACGACGATGCAGAAGAAGAGCATGGCCAAAACCCATCGTTTACCGGACGCTGGACAGCCACTTCATCGTCTGACATATACATGTTGGATACAACCAAGGAAAATAGCGGCGAAGACAAGGAGAACCCGGTGAAGGATGACCCTCCTAGGACACAACCAAAGCGCCGTCGTCAGCGGCGCCGCCCTAAATCGCACCGCAGCAAGGACAGAAACACCGGCACAGGAGATGATAACACTCCGAAGGGTGCCGAAGACACAGAAGACCCCGACGAAAAACTGCCAAACAAGACAATCGGGAAGATGGGCAAGTCAGCCCTGATGAACAGGCCATAGAGGAAGACTCGGAGGACGGTAGTTATCATCCCCCCTCCAAGGAGGAGGTAAGCCTCGGCAACGAAGACTTCATCGTGCCTGAGGAACCTCTCGAGCAGGAGCGCTTTAAGCTTCAGCTAATAGCCACTGCGAGGTGTCTGAAAAAGAAGCAGCAGCAGCTTCAAGCTGATCAAGACCTGCTCAATGACAGATGGACCGATGTCCTGGCAGCCGAGAAATACGGCCTTAAACGCCCAGCCAAAAGTTACCCAAAGCGCAAATTGCTACCTCAGTTCGATGACGAGGCGCTAGAGCCCGCACCAGCATCGCGCAATGCGGCCGACTGACCGCCACGCGGTCGGGATAAAACGGCAACTCGGGCCGAAAACCAGACTGTCCCACCTCGCCATAAAGGCAGGGATAAGATAGCTCGGGGTCATACATACGACCTTCACCAAGACCTGGACAGTAGAGCAGGACATACAAGATCGATCTACGGATCGCGAGAGCGTGCCTCGACACGCGAGGACGGCTATCTATTCGGACGTAACAAACCTAGTCACGCCCGGGCCGAAAACCGCAGACGGACTCCATCGGAGCTACCTCGCGAGGCGGCCCGATATAGAGGCGCCGCACACCCTCTTTGCTTCACTGACGAAGTAATGGATCATGAATTCCCAGAAGGGTTTAAACCCGTAAACATCGAATCATACGATGGAACAACCGATCCCGCGGTATGGATTGAGGATTTTATTCTCCACATCCACATGGCCCGCCGGGATGACCTTCACGCCATCAAATACCTCCCACTAAAACTCAAAGGGCCAGCTCGGCACTGGCTAAATAGTCTGCCTGAAAATTCCATTGGTAGCTGGGAGGACTTGGAAGAAGATTTCCTCGACAACGTCCAAGGTACATATGTCCGGCCACCTGATGCTGATGACCTAAGTCACATAGTCCAACAACCTGGAGAGTCAGCCAGGAAATTCTGGACTAGGTTCCTAACTAAAAAGAACCAGATCATCGACTGTGCGGATGCCGAAGCTCTACCGGCCTTTAAACATAGCATCCGTGACGAATGGCTCGCCCGCCACCTCGTCCAGGAAAAGCCGAAGTCCATGGCAGCCCTCACGGCACTCATGACCCGCTTCTGTGCGGGTGAGGATAGTTGGCTGGCCCGCAGCAAAAACACAGCAAGCAAAATAGGCACCTCCAAGGGCAAAAATAGCAATGGCAAGCTCCGACGCAACAGACACAAACGCCGTAGCAATGGCGACAACACCGATGACATGACAGTCAATGCCGGATTCAGCGGCTCCAAGTCCGGTCAGCGGAACAAGCCATATAAAAGAAACAGTCAGGGACCATCCAGCCTGGACCGCATACTCGACCGCCCGTGCCAGATCCATGGCACCCCAGACAAACCAACAGAGATTGTTGGGTTTTTAAACAGGCCGGCAAGTTAAATGCCGAAAACAAAGAAAAGGGATCGCAAAGTGAGGACGATGACGAGGAGCCCCGGCAACTGAACATAGGGGGACAAAAGAAGTTTCCTCCTCAGGTCAAAACGGTGAACATGATATATGCTACACACATCCCCAAAAGGGAGCGCAAGCGCGCGCTTAGGGACGTCTATGCGATAGAGCCAGCCGCCCCAAAATTTAATCCATGGTCGTCATGCCTGATCACTTTTGATCGACGGGATCATCCGACCAGTATCCGTCATGGCGGTTTAGCCGCATTGGTCCTTGACCCAATAGTTGACGGATTCCACCTGACGCGAGTTCTTATGGACGGCGGCAGCAGCTTGAACCTGCTCTATCAGGATACAGTGTGCAAAATGGGCATTAACCCATCACGGATCAAGCCCACAAGGACTACCTTTAAAGGAGTCATACCGGGTGTAGAGGCCCACTCTACGGGCTCAATTACGCTAGAGGTTGTCTTCGGATCTCCGGACAACTTCCGAAGTGAAGAATTAATCTTCGATATCGTCCCTTTTCGCAGCGGCTACCACACACTGCTCGGACGAACCGCATTCGCTCGATTCAATGCGGTCCCACATTATGCTTACCTCAAGCTCAAGATGCCCGGTCCATGCCGCGTCATAATAGTCAATGGAAACACGGAACGCTCCCTCCGCACAGAAGAGCATACCAGTGCCTTAGCAGCAGAAGTACAGAGCGGCCTCCTCAAGCAGAACCTTAATTCGGCTGCCGAGCCTCCGGACACCGTTAAGAGGGTCCGGACTATTCTGCAGCAGGACAGCTCGGCTCGTCAGGAGCTCCACTAGCAATTCGGCCTCCGTCCCAGTCCTGATCAAATGGTGGCATTGGTATCGCGTGTACATAACTACGCACTCAATTCCATGGGGAGAGACGGAGGCATACCTACCCTGTGATCCACAATATGGCTTGACCGCTCCCGGACACATTTACTTTCACTGTTTCCCTTTTTCCTTTTCAGGTTCCTTTTCACAGGCCTTCCTTGATGGCTTGATCGCAGTTCCTTTCGAAGGACAAAAATACACCAAGACGGCAGTCAGTCTGGACGTAGAGGGGAACTTCTAGGTGGTCTCTTTAACAACCACTCTACCTGTTTTCAGGGCCCACACACAACTCTCCCTTCGTGATGGCATGTTAAATAGCCTATTGCTTATCACACTATTTGTATCAATGCGCTTGGACGTATTAATCAAATTATAACGGAAACAGTTTGCGGCCCAACTTTTAGGGCCCCTGCCTATTGCATTTACCACTTTTCTGTTTCCCCTTTCTTTTAATAAACTTATCAGATAGCACCCGTACACTGTGGTACGTTTCAATTTGCCAGGGGCTTCATAGCGCCCCGCTCTACGGTACAAAAAGCCCGAACACTTTCTACGATACAGTTCGGCACCCTGAATTTAGCATTATATCCATTGGCTCCGAATCATGTCTTTGGTCAATAGTTGGGTTGTCCGGCTCCTGTGTTTGCTACCTTACGTTCCGCTACGTCGGCTAAGGTAGTAAAGGGAGCACTACTGCGATTGTGCCCTGGTTTACCCAATGGAGCACCTCAGTAGAGAAAGCCAAAAACTGGCTGTCATGATGCGGCGAAAGCCGGTCAGCTCTTCCGAGGTCTCAAATCGTTGGAGATTTTTTCCGCATTACGCGAGGGGTCGGTACTTGCCCGATCAGGTGTTTATAGCATCCTAGCTCGGATACTAGGGGTTGCGCCTATGTTTTTATTGTCAAACTCCTATGGCTAAGTGAGGGTGTTCAAGCCGTATAGTCTGATTGCCTAGTTCATTACGCTAAAGACCTCCATCAAGGACCAAACAATTGGATCAAGAGTGTTTAGATTCTATCCCGAACACCCCCATACTACCTACGTGGGGGCAGAAGCCGATGACTGGCCAACCCTCAGATTTTATAACACACGGCCGCACAAGAGGTAATTTTTTTTATAAAAACAAAAATTATATTATATAACAGCTTTGTTTCATCTTACAAGGCACGGAAAACTTGAATATATTCATTCAAGGATAATGTCTTGTGAACACTACGCCGCTACAAGGCGGGACCCCTCCAGGACGTCTCCAAAATACCGCTTGGGTGTGCGGTGCTCCTTGCCCTCGGGCGGCCCCTCGGTCACAAGCTTGGCGTCCATCTTCGCCCATCACGCCTTGACTCGTGAGAAGGCCGTCCTCGCTCCCTCGATGCAGACCGACCGCTTGACGACATCCAGCCGAGGACAGGCATCCACCAGCCGCTTCACGAGGTCGAAGTAACTGCTGGGTATAGCTTCGGCTGGCCACAGCCGGATTATTAAATCCTTCATGGCCAGTTCGACCACCCTGTGCAGCTCGACCAGCTGTTTCAGCTGATCGCTGAAGGGCACCGGATGTTCTGGCACAAGATATTGCGACCAGAACAGCTTCTCCGTGGAGCTCCCTTCTTCGGCTCGGAAGAACTCCGCAGCGTCGGACACACTGTGTGGCAGATCAGCAAAAGCCCCTGGAGAACTCCGAATCCGGGTTAGTAAAAGATACTTTCTCTTTACATATTTGCTTTTCATGCTAAAAGCCTTACCCGCCGCGATCGTCCTGGCCTCCTGGATCTCCTGGAGGGCGCCCTGGGCCTCATTCCGGGACGTTTCTGCGCTTTGACGAGCCTTGGCGAGTTCGGTCTCTTGAGCCGACGCATCGCGCTCCAAGGTCTCGCACTTCTTCACCGCGTCTTGGAGCTCTTGTTGAATCTCGTTGACCCGGGCCTTGAGCTTCTTACGGGCGGCCTGCTCCTTGATAGCCTTCTCCTCGGCTTTGGCCAGGGCCTTTTTTAGGGCCTCGACCTCGGTCGTCGCTCCTACACATATCATGACACTCCGGTCAAAATATATCATCTACTCTTTCCGAATATATAGCAGGTTATTACATACCTTGCTTCTCCTGGAGCTGCCTCCTCGCCTGGCTGAGCTCCTCCTCGGCCTGCTCCAGTCTCTGCCTCAGTCTGGAGACTTCAGCAGTATGTGAGGCTGCGGCGAGCAGCGACGCCTGCATATTCATTTCAGACATATTTAGTTAGTTTCCTGCAATAATGGATTGATCCTCTGTACGGACTTTCTTTCCGAACACCGGACAGTGTCTCAGGGGCTACTGTCTATATTTGAATTTTCTCTTTTTGCGTCGCTTACCTCGAAACCTGTCAGCAGGCTGCTGCAGGCTTCGGTTAGTCCGCTCTTGGCAGACTGAACCCTTTCAATTACCGTGCCCATAAGGACACGGTGCTCATCCACAATGGAAGCGCCTCACAGTGCTTCCAGCAGATTATCCGGTGCCCCTGGTTGGACAGGGGTCACCGGTGGAATGGGCATACCCCCCTCTTTCGAAGGAGGTTGCACACCAGACTCCAGAGCCGTATTGCTCTCTGGAATCGTATTCGGCTGAGGACCGAACTGAATACGGCTCTCATCACCTGTCTCCATGGGGATGTGCTCTCCCTGGTGTCCGGCGACGGAGGTTTCGCCTTCTGGCGCCTCCTGAACCTCCCCCTGGCCTGGGAAGGTCCTTCAGGACAGCACCTCGGCGTCACCCTTGGCCTTGGGAGAATAAGCGGCCGGTGGCGACTCGCTGCCATCGTCCTCGAGTCCAACGAACCTCTTGATGAGGATCACTGGGAGCTGTCATGGGCCGGACTACAATTACACAATTAATCAAGTTAATACAATGAGGAAGAAAGGCCAAATACACGGGCAAGTACGGGTCAGGCAGCACTTACGATGCGGCCAGGGGCTTTCTCCGAGGGCGCCGCTCCGGCCTGCTGTCGATGTCCCACGCGGCATTATCCGCGAGGGACCCTTTCCCCTTCTTAGGCGCCTCCGCCTCCAGACTTGTGGAGGCCGCCCTCTTCTTCCTCCCCCCATCAGGGGGAGGGTTGCTTTCCTCCTCCTCTTCATCATCGTCTTCGGTGATGGAGGAGTGAGTCTTGTCTTCGAACATCACGTCCCCCCTTGGCCTTCTTCGTGGCCTTCTTCTCCGGTGGCTTATAGGGCGCCGGGACCAGCATCTTCGCTAGAAGCGGGATGACTGGTTCTTCGGGCAGCGGAGCCGAACTGTGAATTTGCTCCGCTTTCTCCATCCATTCCTGAAAGGATAAATTAGCAAAGTTTAGTTATCCTCCTAGGACAAACAGATAGAGAGTACACCTTGAAATGTGAAGCACTTACGGCACTGGCGGGGTGGGTAAGATTGTGCCCACGATCCGAGTCTATGGCAGGCGGCTTCTCGTTGCCCTTGAAGAGCAGCTTCTAGGCGTCTTCGTGAGTGGTGCCGAAGAGCTTCACCAAGGTCTGGTGCTTCTCCGGATCGAACTCCCACACAGGGGAATTTCGGCTTTGGCAGGGGAGGATCTGGCAAACCAGCATAACCTGGATCACGTCGACGAGCTTGACGTTTTTGTCCACCATGCTTTGGATGCGCGTTTGCAGCGCCATTAGCTCGTCCGACGAAGACCAACTTGGGCCCTTCTTCATCCAGGAGGTCAGCCACATTGGAGCCCCAGACTTGTATTCGGGGGCTGCGGCCCAGGTGGCATCGTGGGGCTCTGTGATATAAAACCACAGCTTCTGCCACTCCTTGACAGTCTCCACAAATGTACCTTTGGGCCATGTGACGTTGGGCATCTTGCTTACCATGGCCCCTCCGCACTCCGCGTGCTGGCCATCCACCACCTTCGGCTTCACATTGAAGACCTTAAGCCACAGACCGAAGTGGGGTTGGACGCGGAGAAAAGCCTCGCACACGACAATGAATGCTGAGATGTTGAGGAAGGAGTTCGGGGCTAGATCATGGAAATCTAGCCCGTAATAGAATATAAGTCCGCGGACGAAAGGGTGGAGTGGAAACCCCAGTCCGCGGACGAAATGAGGGAGGAACACCACCCTCTCGTTGGGTTTTGGTGTGGGGACAACTTGTCCCTTGGCCGGGAGACGGTGGGCGATCTCTTTCGCCAGATACCTGGCCTCCCGCAGCTCGGCGATGTCCTTCGCCGTGACGGAGGAGGCCATCCACTTGCCATGTCCTCCGGATCTGGACATGGTTGAAAGTTGTCTCGGGGTGGAAGAAACTAGAACTTGAGCGCTGGAGCTCGAGAGTGGAAAGGCAGAGGATGAGAGAAGGTGTGGGCAAGGAGATGGAATTCTTATCCCCTTATAAAGGCAGTGAATATCGAAACGCCTCCCCACTCGCCTCTAAACTCGCCTATTCCCAAGGGCTGTTTAAACGACATGGTTGGATTACCCATACCCGTATTGATGCGAATCCCGCGTAAGGGGACACGATCTCTGCTTTGACAAGACGTTTCAATGGAAACCGCATCTCGAAACGTGGAACGGCCGAAGGAAACGGTTCGAAATAATGACCGGGCAGGCGTGATGTCATCTCGCCAAAAGTTGTCAGCAGAAGGGGACTTGTGAAATATTATACTCTCTATGGACTGTGTTTGCGGTACTTGTGTTACAGATCCGGACACGTTCGTTGCGTCCGAAGACTATCTTGGAGTGTTCGGGAAGGAGAACCCGTCTTGCAATGTCGAAGACAATCTGCGCCCCGGACACCTCGTCATTGAAAGCCTAGTTCAGGGGCTACTGAGGGAGTCCTGGACTAAGGGGTCCTCGGGCGTTCGGCCTGTTGGACATGGGCCGGACTGATGGGCTGTGAAGATACGAAGATCGAAAACTCCACCCGTATCCGGATGGGACTCTCCTTGGCATGGAAGGCAAGCTTGGCGACCAAATATGAAGATTCCTTTCTCTGTAACCGACTTTGTACAACCCTATCCACCTCCGGTGTCTATATAAACCGGAGGGCTTAGTCCGGAAAGGGAGATAGTCATATAGGCTAGACTTCTAGGGTTTTAGCTATTACGCTCTCGTGGTAGATCAACTCTTGTAATACTTATATTCATCAAGATCAATCAAGCAGGAAGTAGGGTATTACCTCCATAGAGAGGGCCCGAACCTGGGTAAACATTGTGTCCCCCGTCTCCTGTTACCATCGACCTTAGACGCACAGTTCGGGACCCCCCACCCGAGATCCGCCGGTTTTGACACCGACATTGGGTTCGACACTCTTACTTATCGAAAAGAGCTACAATTGATCCCCTATACTTGTGAGTCATCAAGGCTATTTTCTGGCGCCGTTGTCGGGGAGTGAAGCGCCTTTGGTAAGTGGAATTCGGTAAGGAAACATTTATATAGTGTGCTAAAATTTATTGTCACTTGTTACTATGGAAAACAATCCTTTGAGGGGTTTGTTCGGGGTATCTTCACCTCGTCCGGAACCACAGTTAGTTACCCCTCAAACTACTGCACCTACTGAAAATATTGAATATGAAATTCCTTCGGGTATGATAGAACAACTGTTAGCTAATCCTCATGCAGGAGATGGAACAGAACATCCTGATATGCACTTGATATATGTCGAACAAATTTGTGGATTGTTTAAGCTTTTAGGTTTACCCGGAGATGAGGTGATGAAAAAGGTTTTCCCATTATCTTTGAAGGGAAAAGCATTGGCATGGTATAGGCTATGCGATGATATTGGATCATGGAATACGAATCGTTTGAAATTGGAGTTCCACCAAAAAATTTATCCTATGCATCTAGTTCATCGTGATCGGAATTATATATATAATTTTTGGCCTCGTGAAGGAGAAAGTATCGCTCTAGCTTGGGAGAGGCTTAAGTCAATGTTATATTCATGCCCCAATCATGAGCTCTTAAGAGAAATTATTATCCAGAATTTTTATGCTCGGCTTTCTCGTAATGATCAAACCATGCTTGATACTTCTTGTGCTAGTTCTTTTATGAAGAAGACTATTGAATTCCGGTGGGATCTTTTGGAAAGAATTAAACGCAACTCTGAAGATTGGGAACTCGACGAAGGTAAAGAGCCAGGTATTAAGCTTAAGTATGATTGTGTTAAATCTTTTATGAATACCGATGCTTTTCAAAAGTTTAGCACTAAATATGGACTTGACTCTGAGGTAGTAGCCTCCTTTTTCTAATCATTTGCTACTCATGTTGAACTCCCTAAAGATAAGTGGTTTAAATATCACCCACCTATTAAAGAAGAAATTAAAGAACCGGTACCAACTAAAGAAGAAACTATACTTTATAATGTTGATCTAGTTGTTCCTTCTGCTTATATTGAGAAACCACCTTTTCCTGTTAGGATAAAGAAACATGCTAAAGTTTCAACTGTGGTTAACAAAAGCTATATTAGGACACCTAAACCTGATGAACAAATTAAAGTAGAACCTAGCATTGCTATGGTTAAAGATCTCTTGGAAGAAGATATTGATGGGCATGTTATTTACTTCTGTGAAGAAGCTGCTAGAATTGCTAAACCTGATAGAAAAGATAAACATAGACATGTTGTTGGCATGCTTGTCATTTCAGTTAAAATATGAGATCACTGTTATCATGGTTTATGTGACATGGGTGCTAGTGTGAGTGCTATTCCTTACACTTTATATCAAGAAATTATGAAAGGCATAGCACCTGCTGAGTTAGAAGAAATAGATGTTACTATTAAACTTGCTAATAGAGACACCATATCACCAGTTGGGATTGTTAGAGATGTTGAAGTCTTGTGTGGAAAAATAAAATACCCCACTGATTTTCTTGTTCTTGGTTCCCCACAAGGTGATTTTTGTCCCATTATCTTTGGTAGACCTTTCTTGAACACAGTTAATGCTAAGATAGATTGTAAGAAACAAACTGTTGGTGTTAGCTTTGGTGATGAGTCTCATGAGTTTAATTTTTCCAAGTTTAGTAGAAATCTTCATGAAAAAGAATTGCCTAGTAAGGATGAATTAATTGGTCTTTCTTCTATTGCTATGCCACCTACTGATCCTTTAGAACAATACTTGCGAGACCATGAAAATGATTTACATATGCATGAAAGAAATGAAATAGATAAGATTTTCTTTGAACAGCGTCCTATGCTTAAACACAATTTGCCTATTGACACTCTTGGAGGTCCTCCTCCACCTAAAGGTGATCCTATGTTTGAATTAAAACAATTTCCAGACACTTTGAAATATGCTTATCTTGATGAAAAGAAGATATATCCTGTTATTATCAGTGCTAACCTTTCAGAACATGAAGAAGAAAGACTATTGAAAGTTCTAAGGAAGTACCAGGCTGCTATTAGATATACTCTTGATGGTTTAAAGGGCATTAGTCCCACTCAATGTCAGCACAAAATTAATATGGAACCTGATGCTAAACCCATTGTTGATCACCAACGTCAGTTAAATCCGAAGATGAAAGAGGTGGTAAGAATGGAAATATTAAAACTTCTGGAAGCAGGTATAATCTATCCCATAGCTGATAGTAGATGGGTAAGTCCTGTTCATTGTGTCCCTAAGAAAGGAGGTAAACTGTTGTTCCTAGTGATAAGAATGAACTTATTCCACAAAGAATTGTTACAGGCTATAGAATGGTAATTGATTTTACAAAATTAAACAAAGCAACTAGAAAAGATCATTACCCTTTGCCTTTTATTTATCAAATGCTTGAAAGATTATCTAAGCACACACACTTTTGCTTCCTTGATGGATATTCTGGCTTTTCACAACTAGAAAAGACCACTTTTACTTGTCCTTTTGGAACCTATGCTTATAGACGTATGCCTTTTGGTTTATGTAATGCACATGCTACCTTTCAAAGATGTATGATGGCTATATTCTCTGACTTTTGTGAAAAGATTGTTGAGGTTTTCATGGATGACTTCTCTGTTTATGGGAAGTCTTTTGATGATTGTTTAAGCAATCTTGATCGAGTTTTGCAGAGATGTGAACAAACAAATCTTGTCTTGAATTGGGAGAAGTGCCACTTTATGGTTAATGAAGGCATTGTCTTGGGTCATAAATTTTTTGAAAGAGGTATTGAAGTGGACCAAGCTAAGGTTGATGCAATTGGGAAAATGTCATGTCCTAATGACATCAAAGGTATTCGTAGTTTCCTAGGTCATGCTGGTTTCTATAGGAGATTTATCAAAGACTTCTCTAAAATTTCTAGGCCTCTTACTAATCTTTTGCAAAAGGATATCCCTTTGTTTTTGATGATGATTGTCATGAAGCCTTTGAAACACTCAAGAAAGCCTTAATTTCTGCACCTATTGTTCAACCACCTAATTGGAACTTGCCTTTTGAAATTATGTGTGATGCTAGTGATTATGCTATTGGTGTTGTTCTAGGGCAAAGAGTTGATAAGAACTTGAATGTTATTCATTATGCTAGTAAAACTTTAGACAGTGCTCAAAGAAATTATTCTACTACTGAAAAAGAATTCTTAGCAGTGGTGTTTGCTTGTGATAAATTTAGACCATATATTGTTGATTCCAAAGTAACTGTTGACACATACCATGCTGCTATTAAATATCTTATGGAAAAGAAAGATGCTAAACCTAGACTTATTCGTTGGGTTCTCTTGTTACAAGAATTTGATTTACATATTATTGATAGAAAAGGAGCTGAGAACCCAGTAGCTGATAACTTGTCTAGGCTTGAAAATGTGCTTGATGACCTACTACCTATTGATGATAGTTTTCCTAATGAGCAGTTAGCTACAATAAATGTTGCTAATGGTACTCCTTGGTATGCTAATTATGCTAATTACATTGTTGCTAAATATTTACCACCTAGCTTTACATACCAACAAAAGAAAAATTTCTACTATGATTTAAGACATTACTTTTGGGATGACCCACATCTTTATAAAGAAGGAGTAGATGGTATTATTAAACGTTTTGTACCTAAGCATGAACAGGGACAAATCCTATGGTAATGTCACTCTGAGGCTTATGGAGGGCATCATGCTGGAGATAGAACTGTTCACAAGGTATTGCAATCTGGATTTTATTGGCCTACTCTCTTCAAGGATGCCCATAAGTATTTCTCATCTTGTGATGAATGTCAAAGAATAGGTAATATCGGTAAGCGTCAAGAAATGCCTATGAATTATTCACTTGCTGTTGAACCATTTGATGTTTGGGGATTTGATTACATGGGACGTTTTCCTTCCTCTAATGGGTATACACATATTTTGGTTGCTGCTGATTATGTTACTAAATGGGTAGAAGCTATTCCAACCAGTAGTGCTGATCACAACACCTCTATTAAAATGCTTAAGGAAGTTATTTTCCCAAGGTTTGGAGTCCCTAGATATTTAATGACTGATGGTGGTTCACACTTTATTCATGGTGCTTTCCGTAAAATGCTTGCTATGTATGATGTTAACCATAGAATTGCATCACCCTATCATCCTCAGTCTAGTGGTCAAGCTGAACTTAGCAATAGAGAAATCAAGTTAATTTTTCAAAAGACTGTCAATAGGTCCAGGAAGAATTGGTCTAAGAAATTAGATGATGCACTTTGGGCTTATAGAACAGCATATAAAAATCCTATGGGTATGTCTCCTTATAAAATGGTTTATGGAAAAGCTTGTCATTTGCCTCTTGAGTTAGAACATAAAGCATTTTGGGCAGTTAAAGAACTCAATTATGATTTCAAACTTGCTGGTGAAAAGAGGTTATTTGATATTAGCTCATTAGATGAATGGAGAACCCAAGCATATGAAAATGCAAAGTTATTCAACGAAAAAGTTAAAAGATGGCATGACAAAAGAATCCAAAAGCGTGAGTTTAAAGTCGGAGAATATGTTCTTTTGTATAACTCTGGTTTTAGATTTTTTTGCAGGGAAGCTCCTCTCGAAATGGGAAGGCCCATATGTCATCGAGGAGGTTTACCAGTCTGGAGCCATCAAAATAAATAATTCCGAAGGTACTAACCCGAAGGTTGTCAATGGGCAACGAATAAAGCATTATATCTCAGGTACGCCTATTAATGTTGAAAGTAATATTTTCCAAACTTTGACACCGGAAGAACACATAAAAGAGTCCTTCCAGAACACTCCAGAATCGTCAAAATAAGGAGGTACGTGATACGGTAAGTAAACGGACTCCGAAAAATCCACAAAAATATTTTTTATCAGTTTTGGAATATTTTAGAATTTTGGAAATAAAGAAATTTCCAGGAAGCATCCCCTGGTGGGCACAAGACACCAGGGCGCGCCAGGCCCTGGCGCGCCAAGGTGGGTTGTGCCCACCTGGGACACCTTTCGTACTCCGTTTTTCTTCCGTATGCTTGTCCTCCAAGATAAAAAAATCTATATATACTTCCTGAACCTGTTAACCACAGTATCGTGGAGAAAATCCTCTGTTCTCTTTTCTTGCTGTTTCCGGACAGATTTATCAAGCTAGGCATCATGTCTTCCTGCTCCTCCAACCACATGGAAGAAGATGCTTGGCCGATGAAGATTGAGACGAAGACGGAGGAGCCTACGGATGCCATCAAGGGAGAGAAGGGCAAGGAAGCCACCGTCGATCCATCCCCGGTGGCAACACAAGCACTGTTGGCCGAGGAGGAGGAGGAAGATATCCTTAAACCCTACCTTACTCACCTTACTCCTGCTGAGATTGAAGCTTTTCACGTCATTGAAATAGTTCGCATACAAAATAAGTATCTCACTCGCGAAAATATTCTGCATCAAGAGCATATCACCTATCTCTGGAGCATCATCCGTCGGTTGGAGAACCTCTTGATCCTCAAGGATAGGATTTCTTCATCACCACCACCATCTTCTTCACCACCAAAGGAGAACTGAGTATCGGGTATGGGCACTCCCCTTGGCTTCCGCCAAGCTTGGGGATATCGTGTCATCCCACTATCTTTTTGCTTTTACTTATCTTAGTTCGATCTTTTTGCTTTAGATGAAATAAAGTTTAGTTCGATCCTTTCTTCTTTGAGAGTTTGCTTAGTGATCTATCATTGTAATTGTGTGCAAGTTATATAATAAAGTTTAGTTTGAGTTTTTGCTTTCTTTACTTTCATGTTGCAAATAAAGAAAAGAAAGAAAGAAAGAAAGAAAAAGAGAAAGGAAAGAAAGGAAATAAAACAATAAGATTATATACTAATCCTATGGTAGATGATGGCACCACATAAGGAAAATTATAAGTAGGAAATTTTATTAGATATTGACAAACATAGCATTAGTCAATGATGCAACTCATGAAAGAATTAATAAGGGAAGAGCAGATTCACATATAAATATACTATCCTAGAAATCTTTTGTGATTGTGAACCCTCATCAAAATATTATATGCCAAATTTTTTGACGTTGGACAAGGAAGACAACTTAATGGTTTATGTTTGTTTATATTCACATAGAAGTCATATTGTCATAGATCCTTTAACATGTGATGCTTGCCCCAATCTTTGCTAGCCAAAAATTCCGCACTAAGTAGAGATACTACTTGTGCATCCAAAAACCCTTCAAACCAAATCTTTTTCAAGTGTCCACCATACCTACCTATGGATTGAGCAAGATCCCTCAAGTAAGTTGTCATCGGTGCAAAAAGGCAATAAAAATTGCTTCCAAATATGTGAGATCATTAAGTGTAAGAGAAAATTGAGCGTTGTACGAACTTGGATGACAAAGAATAAAAGCGACAGACTGCATAATAAAGGTTGTCATCTTAAGGGGTAATACAACGTGACGTTCTCTTGCACTAAGGGATTGAGCTTGCAAACAAATAAGCGCATGGCAACCTTTGCTTCCCTCTGCGAAGGGCCTATCTTTTACTTTTATGTATTTACCTTTATGCAAAGAGTCAAAGTTTTCCTCCTATTCCTTTTTATTTTTCTCCTTTGGAAAGCATCATGTGGTGAGGAAAGATCTAGGCACATATGTCCAGTTGAATATAGATAGCATGATTTATTATTGTTGACATCACCCTTGAGGTGAGTATGTTGGGAGGCGAAACTATAAGCCCCTATCTTTCTATGTGTCCGGTTGAGACGTTTTGCTCATGAGTACGAGGTGAGTGTTAGCAATCATAGAAGACTATATGATGGTTGAGTATGTGAACTTGCCTAAAAGGCTCCGACACATGACTCTTCCTGAAAAGATGATGAATTGTAGTTGCAAAGTTGACTGAGAACATAGTTTGTTGGTTTCTAATAGAGTTTTTGCTTTATACTTCGATTGTGTGATGAACTGTTACTTATTCATGGGAAATATATGATGCAAGTTCAATGATAAAAGTCCTATGTTTAATTTTGTTGTTGTTATAATAATCAACATGATGCTTCTATGTCTGTATTTTTGTTTTGATCGACACCTCTCTCACAAAGCATGTGCACATGTTTTTCGATTTCGGTTTTCGCTTGAGGACAAGCGAGGTCTAAGCTTGGGGGAGTTGATACGTCCATTTTACATAATGTTTTCTTACTGTTATTTATAATGTTTTTATCCATAATAATGCTTTTTGGAGTAATTCTTGTGACATCCCATTGTCACCACACATAAGCACATGCAAGACATACATCAAGTGTTCTCAAATCCTTAAAGACTCAATCCGATAAGATAACTTCAAAGGGAAAACTCAATCCATTACAAGAGAGTAGAGGGGGAGAAACATCATAAGATCCAACTATAATAGCAAAGCTCGCGATACATCAAGATCGTGCCAAATCAAGAACACGAGAGAGAGAGATCAAACACATAGCTACTGGTACATACGCTCAGCCCCGAGGGTGAACTACTCCCTCCTCGTCATGGAGAGCACCGGGATGATGAAGATGGCCACCGGTGAGGGATCCCCCCTCCGGCAGGGTGCCAGAACAGGCCCCCGATTGGTTTTTGGTGACTACAGAGGCTTGCGGCGGCGGAACTCCCGATCTATTCTGTTCCCCGATGTTTTTAGGGTATATGGATATATATAGGCAAAAGAAATACATCAGGGGAGCCACGAGGGGCCCACGAGGGTGGAGGGCGCGCCCAGGGGGGTGGGCACCCCCCTGCCTCGTGCCTCCCTCATTGCTTCCTTGACGTGCACTCCAAGTCCCCTGGATTGCTTCCGTTCCAAAAATAACTTTCCGAAGGTTTCATTCCGTTTGGACTCCGTTTGATATTCCTTTTCTGCGAAACACTGAAACAAGGGGAAAACAGAAACTGGCACTGGGCTCTGGGTTAATAGGTTAGTCCTAAATATAATATAAAAGTGCATAGTAAAGCCCATAAACACCCAAAACTGATAATATAATAGCATGGAACAATCAAAAATTATAGATACGTTGGAGACGTATCAGCATCCCCAAGCTTAATTCCTGCTCGTCCTCGAGTAGGTAAATGATAAAAACAGAATTTTTTATGTGGAATGCTTCTTAGCGTAATTCTTAATGTAAATCTTTTTATTGTGGCATGAATATTTAGATCCGAAAGATTCAAGATAAAAGTTTAATGTTGACATAAAAACAATAATACTTCAAACATGCTAACCAAGCAATTATGTCTTACCAAAATAACATAGCCAAAGAAAGCTTATCCCTACAAAATCATATAGTCAGGCTATGTTTCAATATTGCCACACAAACGTTCTCATCTTACATAACCCCGATGACAAGCCGAGCAATTGGTTCATACTTTTAACGCGCTTCAGCCTTTTCAACTCTTACGCAATACATGAGCGCAAGCCATGGATATAGCACTATGGGTGGAGTAGAGTATAATGATGGGGGTTATGAGAGAAGAAAAAAAGGTAGAAAGTCTCACATTGACGCGGCTAATCAATAGGCTATGGAGATGCCCATCGATTGATGTCAATGAGAGGAGTAGGGATTGCCATGCAACGGATGCACTAGAGCTATAAATATGTGAAAGCTCAACAAAAGAAACTAAGTGGGTGTGCATCCAACTTGCTTGCTCACGAAGACCTAGGGCATTTTGAGGAAGCCCATCATTGGAATATACAAGCCAAGTTCTATAATGAAAAATTCCCACTAGTATATGAAAGTGACAACATAGGAGACTCTCTATAATGAAGATCATGGTGCTACTTTGAAGCACAAGTGTGGTAAAAGGATAGTAGCATTGTCCCTTCTCTCTTTTTCTCTCATTTTTTTTATTTGGGCCTTTTCTTTCTTTTTTTCTCTTTTTTTATGGCCTCTCTTTTTTTTAGTCCGGAGTCTCATCCCGACTTGTGGGGGAATCATAGTCTCCATCATCCTTTACTCACTGGGACAATGCTCTAATAATGATGATCATCACAATTTTATTTACTTACAACTCATGAATTACAACTCGATTCATAGAACAAAATATGACTCTATATGAATGCCTCCGGCGGTGTACCGGGATGTGCAATGACTCATGAGTGACATGTGTGAAAGAATTATGAACAGTGGCTTTGCCACAAATACAATGTCAACTACATGATCATGCAAAGCAATATGACAATGATGGAGCATGTCATAATAAATGGAACGGTGGAAAGTTGCATGGCAATATATCTCGGAATGGCTATGGAAATGCCATAATAGGTAGGTATGGTGGCTGTTTTGAGGAAGATATAAGGAGGTTTATGTGTGATAGAGCGTATCGTATCACGGGGTTTGGATGCACCGGCGAAGTTTGCACCAACTCTCAATGTGAGAAAGGGCAATGCATGGTACCGTAGAGGCTAGAAAATTGTGGAAGGTTGAGAGTGCGTATAATCCATGGACTCACATTAGTCATAAAGAACTCATATACTTATTGCAAAATTTTATTAGCCCTCGAAGCAAAGTACTACTACGCATGCCCCTAGAGGGATAGATTGGTAGGAAAAGACCATCGCTCGTCGCCGACCACCACTCATAAGGAAAGCAATAAAAGAACACCTATGTGTCAAAATTGTCACACAACTTTTACCATATGTGCATGCTACGGGACTTGCCAACTTTAACACAAGTATTTCTCAATTTCACAATTAATCAACTAGCACACTCTAATATTACCACCTTTATATCTCAAAACAATCATAAGGAATCAAACTTCTCATAGTATTCAATGCACTTATTATGAAAGTTTTTATTATATCCCTCTTGGATGCCCATCATATTAGGACTAACTTCATAACCAAAACAAATTACCATGCTGTTTAGGACTCTCAAAATAATATAAGTGAAGCATGAGAGATCATCTATTTCTACAAAATAAATCCACCGCCATGCTCTAAAGGATATAAGTGAAGCACTAGAGCAAATGACAAACTACTCCGAAAGATACAAGTGAAGATCAATGAGTAGTCGAATAATTATGCAACTATGTGAAGACTCTCTAACATTTAAAAATTTCAGATCTTTGTATTTTATTCAAACAGCAAGCAAAACAAAATAAAACAAAATGACGCTCCAAGCAAAACACATATCATGTGGTGAATAAAAATATAGCTCCAAGTAAAGTTACCGATGAACGAAGACGAAAGAGGGGATGCCATCCGGGGCATCCCCAAGCTTAGGCTCATGGTTATCCTTGAATATTACTTTGGGGGGCCTTGGGCATCCCCAAGCTTAGGCTCTTGCCACTTCTTATTCCATAGTCCATCGAATCTTCACCCAAAACTTGAAAACTTCACAACACAAAACTCAACAGAAAATTCGTAAGCTCCGTTAGCGAAAGAAAATAAAACACCACTTCAAGGTACTGTAATGAACTCATTATATATTTATACTGGTGTTAAACCTACTGTATTCCAACTTCTCTATGGTTTATAAACTATTTTACTAGCCATAGAGTCATCAAAATAAGCAAACAACACACGAAAAACAGAATCTGTCAAAAACAGAACAGTCTGTAGTAATCTGTAACTAACGCAAACTTCTGGAACTCAGAAACATCTACCAAAATAGGATGACCTAGATAATTTGTTTATTGATCTACTGCAATTGGAATCAGTATTTTATCACGTTCTGGTGATTTTTAACAATTGTTTTCGTGAACAGAAAGTTTCTGGAATTTTCAGCAAGATCAAATAACTATAATCCAAGAAGATCCTATAGGTCTTACTTGGCACAAACACTAATTAAAACATAAAACCACATCTAACCAGAGGCTAGATAGATTATTTATTACTAAACAGAACCAAAAAGCAAGAAACTAAAATAAAATTGGGTTGCCTCCCAACAAGCGCTACCGTTTAACGCCCCTAACTAGGCATGATGATTTCAATGATGCTCACATAAAAGATAAGAATTGAAACATAAAGAGAGCATCATGAAGAATATGACTAGCACATTTAAGCCTAACCCACTTCCTATGCATAGGGATTTTGTGAGCAACAACTTATGGGAACAATAATCAACTAGCATAGGAAGGTAAAACAAGCATAACTTCAAGATTTTAAGCACATAGAGAGGAAACTTGTTATTATTGCAATTCCTACAAGCATATGTTCCTCCCTCATAATAATTTTCAGTAGCATCATGAATGAATTCAACAATATAACCAGCACCTAAAGCATTATTTTCATGATCTACAAGCATAGAAATTTTATTACTCTCCACATAAGCAAAATTCTTCTCATTCGGAATAGTGGGAGCAAACTTAACAAAAAAACTATCATGTGAAGCATAATCCAATTGAAAATTAAAATCATGATGACAAGTTTCATGGTTATCTTTATTCTTTATAGCATACGTGTCATGAAAATAATCATCATAAATAGGAGGCATGCTTTCATCATAATAAATTTGCTCATCAAAACTTGGGGGACTAAACATATCATCTTCATCAAACATAGCATCCCCAAGCTTGTGGCTTTGCATATTGTTAGCATCATGAGTATTCAAAGAATTCATACTAACAACATTGCAATCATGCTCATCATTCAAATATTTAGTGCCAAACATTTTAATGCATTCTTCTTCTAACACTTTGGCACAATTTTCCTTTCCATCATACTCACGAAAGATATTAAAAAGATGAAGCGTATGAGACAAACTCAATTCTATTTTTTTGTGGTTTTCTTTTATAAACTAAACTAGTGATAAAACAAGAAACAAAAAGATTCGATTGCAAGATCTAAAGATATACCTTCAAGCACTCACCTCCCCGGCAACGGCGCCAGAAAAGAGCTTGATGTCTACTACACAACCTTCTTCTTGTAGACGTTGTTGGGCCTCCAAGTGCAGAGGTTTGTAGGATAGTAGAAAATTTCCCTCAAGTGGATGACCTAAGGTTTATCAATCCGTGGGAGGCGTAGGTTGAAGATGGTCTCTCTCGAACAACCCTGCAACCAAATAACAAAGAGTCTCTTGTGTCCCCAAGACACCCAATACAATGGTAAATTGTATAGGTGCACTAGTTCGGCGAAGAGATGGTCATACAAGTGCAATATGGATGGTAGATATAGGTTTTTGTAATCTGAAAATATAAAAACAGCAAGCTAGCAAGCGATAAAAGTGAGCGCAAACGGTATTGCAATGCTAGGAAACAAGGCCTAGGGTTCATACTTTCACTAGTGCAAGTTCTTTCAACAATAATAACATAACCGGATCATATAACTATCCCTCAACATGCAACAAAGAGTCACTCCAAAGTCACTAATAGCGGAGAACAAACGAAGAGATTATTGTAGGGTACGAAACCACCTCAAAGTTATCCTTTCTGATCGATCTATTCAAGAGTCTATAGTAAAATAACACGAAGTTATTCTTTCCGTTCGATCTATCATAGAGTTTGTACTAGAATAACACCTTAAGACACAAATCAACCAGAACCCTAATGTCACCTAGATACTCCAATGTCACCTCAAGTATCCGTGGGTATGATTATACAATATGCATCACACAATCTCAGATTCATCTATTCAACCAACACAAAGAACTTCAAAGAGTGCCCCAAAGTTTCTACCGGAGAGTCAAGACGAAAACGTGTGCCAACCCCTATGCATAAGTTCACGAGGTCACGGAACCCGCAAGTTGATCACCAAAACATACATCAAGTAGATCACCTGATATCCCATTGTCACCACAGATAAGCACATGCAAGACATACATCAAGTGTTCTCAAATCCTTAAAGACTCAATCCGATAAGATAACTTTAAAGGGAAAACTCAATCCATTACAAGAGAGTAGAGGGGGAGAAACATCATAAGATCCAACTATAATAGCAAAGCTCGCGATACATCAAGATCGTGCCGAATCAAGAACATGAGAGAGAGAGAGAGAGATCAAACACATAGCTACTGGTACATACGCTCAGCCCCGAGGGTGAACTACTCCCTCCTCGTCATGGAGAGCATCGGGATGATGAAGATGGCCACCGGTGAGGGATCCCCCCTCCGGCAGGGTGCCGGAACAGGGTCCCGATTGGTTGTTGGTGGCTACAGAGGCTTGCGGCGGCGGAACTCCCGATCTATTCTGTTCCCCGATGTTTTTAGGGTATATGGATATATATAGGCGAAAGAAATACATCAGGGGAGCCACGAGGGGCCCACGAGGGTGGAGGGCGCGCCCGGGGGGTGTGGGCGCGCCCCCTACCTCGTGCCTCCCTCGTTGCTTCCCTGACGTGCACTCCAAGTCCCCTGGATTGCTTCCGTTCTGAAAATAACTTTCCCGAAGGTTTCATTCCGTTTGGACTCCGTTTGATATTCCTTTTCTGCGAAACACTGAAACAAGGGAAAAACAGAAACTGGCACTGGGCTCTGGGTTAATAGGTTACTCCCAAAAATAATATAAAAGTGCATAGTAAAGCCCATAAACACCCAAAACTGATAATATAATAGCATGGCACAATCAAAAATCATAGATACGTTGGAGACGTATCACCGATCCTTGTGAAGGTTAAAACAGCACACTTGACAAAAAAATCGTTGTGGTTTTGATGCATAGGTAAGAACGGTACTTGCTAGAAGCCCGTAGCAGCCATGTAATACTTGCAACAGCAAAGTAGAGGACGTCTAACTTGTTTTTGCAGGGCATGTTGTGATGTGATATGGTCAAGACATGATATAAGCTATTGTATGAGATGATCATGTTTTGTAAAAGTTATCGGCAACTGGCAGGAGCCTTATGGTTGTCGCTTTATTGTATGAAATGCAATCGCCATGTAATTGCTTTACTTTATCACTATGCGGTAGTGATAGTTGTAGAAGCAATAGTTGGCGAGACGACAACGACGCTACGATGGAGATCATGGAGATCAAGGTGTCAAGCCGGTGATGATGGAGATCATGACGGTGCTTTGGAGATGGAGATCAAAGGCACCAGATGATGATGGCCATATTATGTCACATACTTTGATAGGATGTGATGTTTATCTTTTATGCATCTTATTTTGCTTAGTACTGCGGTAGCATTATAAGATGATCCCTCAGTAAATTTCAAGGTATAAGTGTTCTCCTTGAGTATGCACCGTTGCGAAAGTTCTTCATGCTGAGACACCACGTGATGATCGGGTGTGATAGGCTCTACGTTCACATACAATGGGTGCAAGACAGTTTTGCACGTGCAAAATACTCGGGTTAAACTTGACGAGCCTAGCATATGCAGATATGGCCTCAAAACACTGAGACCGAAATGTCGAACGTGAATCATATAGTAGATATGATCAACATAGAGATGTTCACCATTGAAAACTACTCCATCTCACGTGATGATCGGACATGGTTTACTTGATATGGATCACGTGATCATTTAGACGACTAGAGGGATGTCTATCTAAGTGGGAGTTCTTAAGTAATATGATTAATTAAACTTTAATTTATCATGAACTTAGTCCTGGTAGTTTTTGCATATCTATGTTGTTGTAGATTAATGGCCCGTGCTACCGTTTCCCTGAATTTTAATGCGTTCCTAGAGAAAGCTAAGTTGAAAGATGATGGTAGCAACAACATGGACTGGGTCTATAACTTGAGGATTATCCTCATTTCTTCACAGAAGAATTACGTCCTGGAAGCACCGCTAGGAGCAAGGCCTACTGCAGGAGCAACTGCGGACGTTATGAACGTCTGGCAAGCTAAAGCTGATGACTACTCGATAGTTCAGTGTGCCATGCTTTACGGCTTAGAATCGGGACTTCAAAGTTGTTTTGAACGTCATGGAGCATATGAGATGTTCTAGGAGTTGAAGTTAATATTTCAAGCAAATGCCCGAGTTGAGAGATATGAAGTTCTGACAGTGAACAAATACTCGGAATGTCTGGATACCATAACCACTTGACTCAGCTGGGAGTTAATCTTCCTGATGATAGTGTCATTCACAGAGTTCTTCAATCACTGCCACCAAGCTATAAAGGCTTCGTGATGAACTATAACATGCAAGGGATGGAAAAGACAATTCCCGAGCTCTTCGCGATCCTAAAGGCTGCGGAGGTAGAAATCAAGAAGGAGCATCAGTGTTGATGGTTAACAAGACCACTAGTTTCAAGAAAAAAGGGCAAAGGGAAGAAGGGGAACTTCAAGAAGAATAGCTAGCAAGTTGCTGCTCAAGTGAAGAAACCCAAGTTTGGACCTAAGCCGGAAAATGAGTGCTTCTACTTCAAAGGGACTGGTCACTGGAAGCGGAACTGCCCCAAGTATTTGGCGGATAAGAAGGATGGCAAAGTGAAAGGTATATTCGATATACATGTTATTGATGTGTACCTTACTAATGCTCGTAGTAGCGCCTGGGTATTTGATACTGATTCTGTTGCTCATATTTGTAACTCGAAATAGGGGCTACGGATTAAAGAAGATTGGCTAAGGACGAGGTGACGATGCACGTCGGAAATGGTTCTAAGGTCGATGTGATCGCCATCGGCATGCTACCTCTACATTTACCTTCGGGATTAGTTTTAGACCTGAATAATTGTTATTTGGTGCCAGCGTTGAGCATGAACATTATATCTGGATCTTGTTTGATGCGAGACGAATTTTCATTTAAATCAGAGAATAATAGTTGTTCTATTTATATGAGTAATATATTTTATGGTCATGCACCCTTGATGAGTGGTCTATTTTTGTTGAATCTCGATCGTAGTGATACACATAATCATAATATTGAAGCCAAAATATGCAAAGTTAATAATGATAGTGCAACTTATTTGTGGCACTGCCGTTTGGGTCATATTGGTGTAAAGCGCATGAAGAAACTCCATGTTGATGGGCTTTTGGAATCACTTGATTATGAATCACTTGATACTTGCGAACTATGCCTCATGGGCAAGATGACTAAAACTCCATTCTCCGGAACAATTGAGCGAGCCACTGACTTATTGGAAATAATACACACTGATGTATGCGGTCCGATTAGTGTTGAGGCTCGTGCCGGGTATCGTTATTTTCTGACCTTCACAGATGATTTGAGCAGATATGGGTATATCTACTTAATGAAACACAAGTCTGAAACATTTGAAAAGTTCAAAGAATTTCAGAGTGAAGTGGAAAATCATCGTAACAAGAAAATAAAGTTTCTACGATCTGATCGCGGAGGCGAATATTTGAGTTACGAGTTTGGTCTTCATTTGAAAGAATGTGGAATAGTTTCGCAACTCACGCCACATGGAACACCACAGCGTAATGGTGTGTCCGAACGTCGTAACCGTACTTTATTAGATATGGTGCGATCTATGATGTCTCTTACCGATTTACCACTATCGTTTTGGGGTTATGCTTTAGAGACGGCTGCATTCACGTTAAATAGGGCAACATCTAAATCCGTTGAGACGACACCGCATGAAATGTGGTTTGGCAAGAAACCTAAGCTGACGTTTCTTAAAGTTTGGGGTTGCGATGCTTATGTGAAAAAGCTTCAACCTGATAAGTTCAAACCCAAATCGGAGAAATGCGCCTTCATAGGATACCCAAAGGAAACTGTTGGGTACACCTTCTATCACAGATCCGATGGCAATATATTTGTTGCTAAGAATGGATCCTTTCTAGAGAAGGAGTTTCTCTCGAAAGAAGTGAGTGGGAGGAAAGTAAAACTTAATGAGGTAATTGTACCTTCTCCTGAATTGGAAAGTAGTTCATCACAGAAATCAATTCTAGTGATTCCTACACCAATTAGCGAGGAAGCTAATGATGATGATCATGCAACTTCAGATCAAGTTACTACCGAACCTCGTAGGTCAACCAGAGTACGATCCACACCAGAGTGGTACGGTAATCCTGTTATGGAATTCATGTTACTAGACCATGACAAACCTACGAACTATGAGGAAGCGATGATGAGCCCAGATTCCCCGAAATGGCTCGAGTCCATGAAATCTGAGATGCGATCCATGTATGAGAACAAAGTATGGGCTTTGGTTGACTTGCCCGATGATCGGCAAGCCATAGAGAATAAATGGATCTTCAAGAAGAAGACTGGCGCTGACGGTAATCTTACTGTCTACAAAGCTCGACTTGTTGCAAAAGGTTTTCAACAAGTTCAAGGATTTGACTACGATGAGACCTTCTCACCCATAGCGATGCTTAAGTCTGTCCGAATCATGTTAGCAATTGCCGCATTTTATGATTATGAAATTTGGCGAATGGATGTCAAAACTACATTCCTTAATGGATTTCTTAAAGAAGAGTTGTATATGATGCAACCAAAAGGTTTTGTCGATCCTAATGGTGCTAACAAAGTGTGCAAGCTCCAGCGATCCATTCATGGACTCGTGCAAGCCTCTCGGAGTTGTAATATACGCTTTGATAGTGTGATCAAAGCATATAGTTTTATACAAACTTTTGAAGAAGCCTGTATTTACAAGAAAGTGAGTGGAGCTCTATAGAATTTCTAATATTATATGTGGATGACATATTCTTGATTGGAAATAATACAGAATTTCTGGATAGCGTAAAAGGATACTTGTATAAGAATTTTTCAATGAAAGACCTCGGTGAAGCTGCTTATATATTGGGCATCAAGATCTATAGAGATAGATCAAGACGCTTAATTGGACTTTCACAAAGCACATACCTTGATAAAGTTTTGAAGAAGTTCAAAATGGATCAGTCAAAGAAAGGGTTCTTGCCTGTGTTACAAGGTGTGAAGTTGAGTCAGACTCAATGCCCGACCACTACAGAAGATAGAGAGAAAATGAAAGTTATTCCCTATGCCTCAGCCATAGGTTCTATCATGTATGCAATGCTGTGTACCAGACCTGATGTGTGCCTTGCTATAAGTTTAGCAGGGAGGTACCAAAGTAATCCAGGAGTAGATCACTGGACAGTGGTCAAGAACATTCTAAAATACCTGAAAAGGACTAAGGATATGTTTCTCGTTTATGGAGGTGACAAAGAGCTTGCCGTAAATGGTTATGTCGATGCAAGCTTCGACACTGATCTGGATGACTCTAAGTCACAAACCAGATACGTATTTATATTAAATGGTGGAGCTATCAGTTGGTGCAGTTCCAAGCAGAGCATCGTGGCGGGATCTACGTGTGAAGCGGAGTACATAGCTGCTTCGGAAGCAGCAAATGAAGGAGTCTGGATGAAGGAGTTCATATCCGATCTAGGTGTAATACCTAGTGCATCGGGTCCAATGAAAATCTTTTGTGACAATACTGGAGCAATTGCCTTGGCGAAGGAATCCAGATTTCACAAGAGAACTAAACACATCAAGAGACGCTTCAATTCCATCCATGATCAAGTCAAGGAGGGAGACATATAGATTTGCAAAATACATACGGATCTGAATGTTGCAGACCCGTTGATTGATACGTCTCCAACGTATCTATAATTTTTGATTGTTCCATGCTATTATATTATCCATCTTGGATATTTTATATGCATTTATATGCTGTTTTATATGATTTTTGGGACTAACCTATTAACCTAGAGCCCAGTGCCTGTTTCTGTTTTTTACTTGTTTTTGAGTTTTATAGAAAAGGAATACCAAACGGAGTCCAATTGACGTGCCAATTTTTGACGATTGTTTTGCCAAAAGAAGCCCCCGGAGTAAAAGAGTTGGGCCAGAAGAGTCCCGAGCCATCCACAAGGGTGGAGGGCGCGCCCTACCCCCTGGGCTCGCCCCCCTATCTCGTGGATGACTCGGAGACCCCCCCCCCCCCCGACGTGAGACCGACGCCAAAAATTCCTATAAATACAGAAACCCCCAGAAAGAAACCTAGATCGGGAGTTCCGCCGCCACAAGCCTCTGTAGCCACCAAAAACCAATCGGGACCCTGTTCCGGCACCCTGTCGGAGGGGGGATCCCTCACCGGTGGCCATCTTCATCATCCCGGCGCTCTCCATGACGAGGAGGGAGTAGTTCACCCTCGGGGCAGAGGGTATGTACCAGTAGCTATGTGTTTGATCTCTCTCTCTCTCGTGTTCTTGATTCGGCACGATCTTGATGTATCGAGAGCTTTGCTATTATAGTTGGATCTTATGATGTTTCTCCCCCTCTACTCTCTTGTAATGGATTGAGTTTTCCCTTTGAAGTTATCTTATCGGATTGAGTCTTTAAGGATTTGAGAACACTTGATGTATGTCTTGCATGTGCTTATCTGTGGTGACAATGGGATATTCACGTGATCTACTTGATGTATGTTTTGGTGATCAACTTGCGGGTCCAGTGACCTTGTGAACTTATGCATAGGGGTTGGCACACGTTTTCGTCTTGACTCTCCGGTAGAAACTTTGGGGCACTCTTTGAAATTCTTTGTGTTGGTTGAATAGATGAATCTGAGATTGTGTGATGCATATCCTATAATCATACCAACGAATACTGGAGGTGACATTGAAGTATCTAGGTGACATTAGGGTTTTGGTTGATTTGTGTCTTAAGGTGTTATTCTAGTACGAACTCTAGGATAGATCGAACGGAAATAATAGCTTCGTGTTATTTTACTATGGACTCTTGAATAGATCGATCAGAAAGAATAACTTTGAGGTGGTTTCGTACCCTACAATAATCTCTTCGTTTGTTCTCCGCTATTAGTGACTTTGGAGTGACTCTTTGTTGCATGTTGAGGGATAGTTATATGATCCAATTATGTTATTATTGTTGAGAGAACTTGCAGTAGTGAAAGTATGAACCCTAGGCCCTGTTTCAACGCATTGCAATACCGTTTGTGCTCACTTTTATCAATAGTTACCTTGCTGTTTTTATATTTTCAGATTACAAAAACCTATATCTACCATCCATATTGCACTTGTATCACCATCTCTTCGCCGAACTAGTGCACATATACAATTTACCATTGTATTGGGTGTGTTGGGGACACAAGAGACTCTTTGTTATTTGCTTGCAGGGTTGTTTGAGTGAGACCATCTTCATCCTACGCCTCCCATGGATTGATAAACCTTAGGTCATCCACTTGAGGAAAATTTGCTACTGTCCTACAAACCTCTGCACTTGGAGGCCCAACAACGTCTACAAGAAGAAGGTTGTGTAGTAGACATCATCGACTAAGCCTCTTCCAGGAGCAAAACATGATCAGCACCAAGACTCCATGGGTGTTAGAATCATTACTATGTAATCCTAGATTATTGACTCTAGTGCAAGTGGGATACTGGAGGAAATGTGCCCTAGAGGCAATAATAAAGTTGTTATTTATATTTCCTTATATCATGATAAATGTTTATTATTCATGCTAGAATTGTATTAACCGGAAACTTAGTACATGTGTGAATACATAGACAAAACAGAGTGTCCCTAGTATGCCTCTACTTGACTAGCTCGTTAATCAAAGATGGTTATGTTTCCTGACCATAGACATGTGTTGTCATTTGATGAACGGGATCACATTATTAGAGAATGATGTGATGGACAAGACCCATCTGTTAGCTTAGCATATGATCGTTAAGTTTTATTGCTATTGCTTTATTCATGACTTATACATATTCCTCTCACTATGAGATATGCAACTCCCGAATACCGGAGGAACACCTTGTGTGCTATTAAACGTCACAACGTAGCTGGGTGATTATAAAGATGCTATACAGGTGTCTCCGAAGGTGTTTGTTGGGTTGGCATAGATCAAGATTAGGATTTGTCACTCCGAGTATCGGAGAGGTATCTCTGGGCCCTCTCGGTAATGCACATCACTATAAGCCTTGCAAGCAATATGACTAATGAGTTAGTTGCGGGATGATGCATTACGGAGCGAGTAAAGAGACTTGCCGGTAACGAGATTGAACTAGGTATAATGATACCGATGATCGAATCTCGGGCAAGTAACATACCGATGACAAAGGGAATAACGTATGTTGTTATAGTGGTTTGACCGATAAAGATCTTCGTAGAATATGTAGGAACCAATATGAGCATCCAGGTTCCGCTATTGGTTATTGACCGGAGATGTGTCTCGGTCATGTCTACATAGTTTGCAAACCCGTAGGGTCCGCATGCTTAACGTTTGATGACGATTTGTATTATGAGTTATGTGTTTTGGTGATCGAAGTTTGTTCGGAGTCCCGGATGAGATCATGGACATAACGAGGAGCCTCGAAATGGTCGAAAGGTAAATATTCATATGCTGGAAGGTAGTATTCAGACATCGGAATGGTTTCGAGTGGTTCGGATATTTTACCGGAGTACCGAGGGGTTACCGGAACTCCCCGGGGAAGTATTGGGCCAACATGGGCCTTAGTGGACAGAGAGGAAGGCCGCAAGGGGTTGCCCCCCCCCATGGCAGTCCGAATTGGACTAGGGGAGGGGGCGGCGCTCCCCTTTCCCTCTCCCTCTCCCTCTCCTTCCTTTTCCCCTCCGGTAAGAAAGAAAAAAAGGGGGGTGAATCCTACTAGGAGTGGAGTCCTAGTAGGACTCCCCCCCATGGCGCGCCCCTCCTGGCCGGCCGCCTCCTCCTCCCCTCCTTTATATACGGGGGCAGGGGGCACCCCATAGCACATCAATTGTTCTCTTAGCCGTGTGCGGTGCCCCCCTCCACAGTTTACTCCTCAGGTCATAACGTCGTAGTGCTTAGGCGAAGCCCAGCGGATCACATCACCATCACCGTCACCACGCCATCGTGCTGACGGAACTATCCCTCGACCCTCTGCTGGATCAAGAGTGCGAGGGACGTCATCGAGCTGAACATGTGCTGAACTCAGAGGTGTCGTACGTTCGGTACTAGTTGGATCATGGAGACGTTCGACTACATCAACCGCGTTAACCTAACGCTTCCGCTTTCGGTCTACGGGGGTACGTGGACACACTCTCCCCCTCTTTTTGCTATGCATCTCTTAGATAGATCTTGCGTGAGCGTAGGATTTTTTTTGAAATTGCATGCTACATTCCCCAACAAGCGCCAACTACGAAACACAAGGAGAGAGATCAGGAGATCCCGGACAAAGAAACATACAAAGGCAGAGCCAATGAAACACACACCCAAACGACACAATTCACATGAGAACCGACCATCAAAGTCAAACAAGCGGTCCAGACACTGACATGCATATCACCACGAAGGCACTAGCCTCAATGTAGGAGAACATAGGCTTTTCCAGGAGGTTAGGGTGTGTTTGGTTTGTGTCACGAGGTAGGATGGAACGGGTCCAACCCCCTCACCCGCGTTCTCGTGTTTGGTTGGGATGGGAGGAGAACCGAAATGTCTTGATTCCTAGGAAGAGAAAATTTCGCTGATATGCTGAACCAACACGTTCCTCCAGATCAGAGGTACCACGTAGAACCGCTCATATCTCTCGTCTATCGTCTGTGTCGTCTCCATCACAGCCGCCACTGCTCCATCTCCCTCTCCCTTCCCTTGTCGTCTCTCTCCCTCTCCTCTCGTCTCTCTCAGGCAACTGGTTTAGCTACCGGCGGCGAACTGGCGGCGGACTAGCTGCGGAGAGGATGTGCGGTGCGGGGCAAGCGGCGCTAGGGGCGGAGCACTTCTCGGCGACGGATGGGATCGATCTTGGGCGTTGTGGCTACAACAACCAAGAGCATGAGGCTGCGGTGGCAAGCAGCGACTTCTCGTTCTAGCAGGGATGGGATCTTGAGCAGCGTAGCAGCAACAACAGGTCAGCTACAAGCAGAGCAGTGCAATGGCGGCTGAAATTGGGACAGCTCATGGGTGGTGGCGATGATTTGGCAGGAAGCTCGGTTGGATTTGGTGGCCACACCTTTCCCGGCCAGATCAGGATGTATGCAACACTCTCATTGTTTTGTACTTGGCTGATTAGTTTGCTGCTCATGTGTAAATAGAACTTAAAAAAGGAAGTGCTGAATACCAATGAAATACGACTAAAATTGTATATATTGCAACTGAAAATGCAAAGGAGTTAATGTGAAAAATTTAATATATCCTACATGAAACATCACTATTTCTATCTAGCATCAGATCCATCCCATTCCATCGAAAATGTTTTACGGAACCATGGTTCAGCCGAACCTATACTCGACACCATTGATTTCTAGACACTATTCATAAGGATCCATGCATGGTTGATTAAAAAATGCAATTGGCATGCATGTCTATTCATAAGGATCCATGCATAGTTGATTAAAAAATGCAGCTGGCATGCATGTCACAGATCCACATGTAGTATGATGTTAAATCGTACGGCATAGACCATAGGTTCGGGTGAACCATGGTCTTGAATCACGTCTCTCTTCTCCTCAACTAAACACCAAGTTGAAACCATTCCATTCCATCTCGCGCCTCTACCAAACACAGAAACGGAACCGTTCCATTTCGGTTGAACGGAACCATGCCATTCCACACTGCTTGGTTACTCAACTAAACACACCCTTGAGAGTTTTAGGCAATTCATACAGCACATTCATTCTAACTACTCCTATATATCATGTCATTTTTAGCTTTTGGTTGACTTCGACCTCGATCAATTTATAGCCGTGACATCAACTAGCATTGCTAGCAGGAGAAATAATGTCTTACCATGCACGGGGCATCCTGTGCATAGCTAAGCCATCCATTTCTTGGAGATTCAGACACATGCAGGTCTGGCCCGCTGTATTTCACGCATGTTGCTTATTCAATTGAATTTTATTCCCCTGCATTCCACCAATCTTGTCACATCAATCATTTACTATCTTCATCCATAATACCTTTACCAGAGATTGCATAAATGTTTGTAAGTTAGAAATAAATTTATCTTATAAACCAAAATTTTAATTGAAGATCCATTTGCATATTTGTGCTTCTAGTGACGAGGGCTTTCAAACAATGTCATCCTCGTGTATACTAGAAGGGTTGGGCGCGCTTTGCTGCACCGTTGAATTTGTTGGGATTCTTAAATTTCTTTACTCACTCTATTTCAAAATATATGATGTATTAATTTTTTTGAAAAGTCAAACCTTTTTAAGTATGATCAAATTTGTAGAGAAATATATCAAAATTCATAATATCAAACTGGTGTTATTTGATTCATCATGAAATGAATTTTCATATTTCTTTTGTTTAATATTGTGGATGTCGATATTTTTGCCTCTGAACTTGGTCAAAATTAAAGAAAAACGACTTTCCAAAAAATAATAACCCTTATATTTTGAAACTGATGGAGTATTTAGTTTGACCGGTGGGGGAGATGATGGAGTGTGTTTTATGTTTATTTATAATGCGGTTATTTGGTGGGCCTTTCGCGGTGCGATTTTGTGTTCTCCGCTAATCAACCCATATTTATGTGAGGATATTTTTTCATCGTTGGTTGCATGTACTATATTCGTGCTATAGTATCACATGGTGGCGCTTTTTTCTGGGTGATAGGAGTTGGTGAGGAGTTGATACATGTTTTATAGGCCGGTTACTACTGATTCATTTGAAAAATCGTTGACCGATCAAAATCGCATACCAAATCCAGAATTGAATACCTCAATCGAATAAATGAGCTTTAAAATTAGGGAACATAGAGAGCTAAAATAATTAAATGGGAGAGCTCCTTGAGATATTGTTGACCCAGTCAAAATCTGGTGGACCAATCCTAAATTGAAGCCTCAATTAATTATAAAGATTTAAAAATTAGGAAGCATAATATATTATGTAAAAAATTAAATAAGAGAGTTTTGAGAAATTGTTGACCCGATTAAAATAGGGTGACCAAATTCTAATTGGAGACCTTAATTAATTGTGAGGCTTTCAATCCTAGGGAGCTTAGTGATATGGTGTATATATATATATAGATGAGTCGATGTGAGTATATGCAAGTGTGTGCTACTGCTTACTCATGGCCTCTTGCTACCACTTGATAGAGAATCCTAATTAAGCAACTCATATCTATCTATCCAATCACAAGGTGCATGCATCGACTTTACTATGCAAGTCCCGCGTCGTCTCTCTGTTTTGGGCCTGTAATATTGCCACCCCAATCAAGGGCATAGGACAACGACAATCGGTTAGCATAGACTAGTCACAACTTGCACACAACCAGTTGGCCGCATGCATGCATGTATTGACTGACCCGATCAACGTCCCTTCGTTGCCATCCAATGGTCTTATCTTTCCTATTCTTTTTTTTTCTTGCATTCATCATGCTACTATTCCTGCTTGTCTTCTTTGCTGTATACAAGCCTCACTATTTCCTTACATGAAAAAGAAGAAAAAACATAAAGCATACAAGCCATTTGATCCATGTGCATATCACACAGGAACACAGTCACTACCTCGGGTATCTTGATGACAACAAATATTCTTCTTCTTGGCTATATTGTCTGCTCACCTCCTCCATTCTTCCACCTTCGATCATTGCATAACTTGGTGCATCCATATCAGACATCGCGACATTTTCATGGGGTACTCGAAGGTTCTCGAGTGCCATCTCCACTTGCCTCATGGTTGGCCGTTGGCCCCCTTCCATCCTCACGCATGCCGCTGCCAATAGAGCTACCTCTTCAACCATCTTGCCTCCTTCCTGCGCAACCTGAGGATCTAACAAACTGGCGAGGTCGCCTGTCGCGAGCAAGGCAGTGAAATATGCAACAAGGCTTTTCTCCTCAGATGATCGATATGAGCATGGTTTTTTCCTCGTTAGCAGCTCCATGAGGAGAACGCCAAAGCTATAAACATCACTCTTCTCGGTAAGTTGTCCGGAGTAGTAGTACATGGGGTCTAGATACCCAAATGTCCCTTGGATGGCAGTTGCGTCCCCTGTTTCATCGATCGGAATGCACCTCGAAGCTCCAAAGTCTGACACCTTTGCTAGAGAGTGCCATCTAATAGGATGTTCTGAGATTTGATATCCCTGTGGACTATAGGGATTGACACGGCTGAGTGAAGGTACGCGAAAGCTCTCGCAGTCTCCGTGGCAATTCTCAGGCGCTCCACCCATGGCAACGATGCTTCAGGCTCTTCCACATGAAGATGATGATAAAGGGTCCCATTGGAGATGAATTCATACACCAACAATGGCACCTCCGTCTCGAGGCAGCACCCGAAGAGCTTCACCACATGTCGATGGTTGATTTGCGAGAGGATTGCTACCTCGTTGATGAACTCGTCGATCTCCCTCTGGACGACGACCTTGGACTTTTTGATCGCCACAACGTGCAGGTCAGACATGATCCCTTTGTACACCGTGCATGCCCTCCACCGCCGATCTCGCGAGCTTTGTCAAAGTTGTTGGTGGCCTTCTCCAGCTCCACCAAGGGGATGATCATCCTCTCAGCGATGTCCGCCTTCTGCGACACCAATTGCTGCAGCAGATGTCCCCTGTTTTGCCTGAAGAATTTCTTCTTCAGTACTTTTGCCCTCTGCTGCTTCAGCGTCCGGCTCACAAAAAAGACACCAAGTACCAGGAGCAGAAGGCCAGCACCACAGCCGATTCCTATGCCGACACCCAGACCTGAAAACGTGAGAGAAAATGCGTCATGGTTCAGAGCAAGGACCGATGCAATCCCTGTCTCCCTGACGTGCAAGCTCACATATGTACCATCATCAATGGTCTTATATATGCTCACCTAGAGATGATTTCACGCAGCCATCTTTGATCCGGGGGTTGCCACGGGAGCCGGGCGGGCACCGGCACTGGTACGCTCCGGGCGTGTTGGTGCACACGCCGGAGCACATGAACTTGCCGGGCATCGCGCACTCGTCGACGTCTTGGCATCCGCCGGCGCCGGCGAGGTATGGGTTGCCCTCGTAGCCCTCCTCGCAATGGCACACGTAGCCAGTGCGGTAGCTGTTGGTGACGTTGAGGCATGTGCTGCGGCTGCTCCGGCACACGCTCCTCGCCGCCTCCTGTGGGCAGCCCGTCGCTGTATCCTGGGGTTGCAGGAGCCGCTTGGACTCCACCGCCCACTCCAGCACCACGGAGATCGCCGTCGTGCTGGAGGAGTCCTGGAGCGACTTGTTGAGCAGCCCGGCGGAGTTGCCCTCGAACCAGCCAGTCTCGGCGATGCGCACCGCGATAGGCAGCTGGAGGTCCATCTCCTGGTTCAGGTCCAGCCCCGCGAGCTGCACGCTGTAGGAAGGGCGGCCGATGGGGATGGGCGTCTCGCAGCAGCCTACACCGGCGCACGCGGCGACCTCCTCCGGGGAGATCGTGCTCAGGAACGTGTCGGTGACGGGGCAGAAGGCAGAGCAACCGACGATGACGTTGCCGCCTTCCCCGAGCAGCGTGGCCTGCTGGTTGCACCCCGTGACCACCAACCGGTTGCGCGTCCCCGACACCACGAACGGGCCGGCGAAGGCGTCAGCGCCGAGCCCGCCCCACTGGCCGCTGGACGCGAGCCTCGCGAGGCCAGTGCCGTTCCCGCTGCCTGTGAGCTTCACGGCGCCAGCGGTGTCCATGACGCGCACCATGGAGTTGGCCAGCGAGATCTCAGCGACCTCGAGGGTGCCGCCGGCGCCGCCGATGAGCAGCCGCTCTCGGCCGAGCGCCCGGTCGCAGGTGAGGTTGAAGCCCGGCAAGTAGCACCCCTCCCTGACGCCGAATGGGTACGGCACACTAACGCCCGCGCAGATGGTCGGGCAGCCCGGCGCAGCTCCGGTGACCTGAGCCACTGCCGAGGCCGAGAAGCAGAGCTGCAACAGCAACACCGTCAACGCTGCTGCCGGCATCGCCATCTTCTATCTTCTGCGGGCGTGTTGGCTACCACCGATCCCGCCACCTATATGGTACTACTACCATCTATCCTCTCGCTTCACCAAACAGGTGCACGCATCACTATTCACACGTTGACTGACTAGCCTTGTCTACTTGCAAAAGAATATATATCTCATTCAAGGACAGTACTGTTGTATTTCATTGTATTAAGAAGATAAGAATGTACTCCCTCGGTTCACAAATATAAGATGTTTTAAGTTTTAGTGTGTTTGTTCATTTATTTTAGTTTGTATGTAGTTCATATTAAAATAATAAAAACATCTTATATTTGTGAACAAAGGGAGTAGATGTGTTCGTGTCCAACGAGTTATATGAAGTCTCTCGAGGTTACATGAAAACTAGATCTTGAAGGCGCGCGTTGCCGCGCCCGTCCATCTTAGGAAAGAAACTACAAAAAAATATTCGATGACTTTGGAACTATAGCATATGATAAATTTGTATTGTCTAAATTATTCTGCATAGATAGAGAGATTCGCTTACAAATTTGAACATCTTCACAAAATGGGGAATCAGTGATCACAACTATAACATGTCAAGTAAATACAAATCATGAATACCATCACTTGAATATTTTATGAACACTTCAAGGTGCAATCACATATCCAGTTATGATTTACATCTCTACTAATTCCTGGCACCAAGATACCAAATTGTTTAAAAGAGAAATATAATATATACTGTACAATATCATGCACATAACATTAATTTTATGCTAATGTTTGGGGATTTCATCTTCATAAAGAGGCTAAATCTCTACTGCACAACACACTGTTATATACTTATATGAGTGAATGACAATGGCGGCACAAATTACCAAGAATCTGGCGAGTCGGTATATGATCTCCTTCTCAATCAGTAAAATTACGAAAGCATGGCCCACCAGAGTAGTTGTCGACATTGCATGATCACATGACGACGTTCCTTCTAACCGCACAAACATGAACATAACTGAAAGAATTACCAGCACACGATGAATACTGAGATGAACTAATTGATGGTCGTCAAGGGTAAAAGTGTGGGGTAGCCTATGTTGTATGTCATCTTCTTGCTGCCTCTCGCCATGCTAGTTCCAACTACTAAAGTCCCGAACAAATTGTAAGCAATCAAATAGAAGGAAAACAATATAAATGAGCAAAGAACCTTAGCTATATACATTTGTACCACTGGGTCAGCCGAGCCTATCTCTGGGTCAATCCACTAAACTTACCCCTTGGTGTCTGTGGTAAGAGAGCGGTTTTTCCTAGCTGGGGCTACACGGTACCCATTATCACAGCCATCCACTAGTTCCCATGTTTCATGTGGATGTGTGCACACTGTTGTTGGCGCCAGTCGCTTAAGCTTAATTATCTGCCGTGAAGCCTACCAAATTCGGCTACTGTGCGTGACATGATGTGACATGCATGTGTCCTGACTTCTTAGACGAGACATGGTGGAGGATTTTGTCCACAAACTCTCTCACATGTTCTCTCTCTGACAAAACAAGTTATTCTCTCTCTCTCTTTCTCCTCTCTCTCACAGCCTCCCTCGGTCTCTCTCCTACCAAGATTTTCCTCGTTCGTTATCTCTCATGATACACAGTAGCTGTTTTTTCTCCAATGGAAGACAGTAGTTCTTTTCTCTCTCTTATCTCCCAAACTCTTTCACAAATGAGAATAATCTTCTCTCTCGTCCTCAAATTTATTTTCTTCTCTCTTTGCCTTTTCTCTTTTCTCTTCTTAAACATGCTCACAAAAAGAAATACTCTATCTCTCTCCTCACCTTCCCCCTCTCTCACCCACATGCGTGAAGAAACAAGAGAGCAGACAGCGTGCGGTCCATGTCACATGGCTACAGTGACAGAACCAACAAACAATGACAGGATCGACAGGTGCAGGACCTACAAGGGAATCTTGTTACTGTTCATGTAGCTATGCCTTTTCAGCCAATCACTGTGGCTACAGGGAATATTGCTGCTGGTGCTAGTCGTAGCACAGATCTCCACGGCGTGCCCAACGGTACAGATAATGGGTACCGTGTAGGACGAGCTAGGAAGGAATTTTGCGCTGTGGTAAGGGGAGGGTCACTGGATCAACCCACCAAACCCCATGTCTGTGTCTACGCCAAAGGGAAGGTTAACAAACACTCAAACCAGACGGTAAAAAGTTTAAGTTTATCCACTTAGGAAAAGGGGGGGTCACACCACATGGACTACAATGGGAACTGCCGCTCGTTTAGGAAACAAACATGAAATTTTCTGTTCTTTCCTTATTTAGTCCTACATCTGCAAGGGCAATAGTAAAACTGTCCTCCTAATTCTGCAACAATTTTAGCAGTTGCGTTAATGTCAAGTTGTAAAACAAAGAATGAAGAATGGCTGGAAATCTGAAAAAAAAACTGAGAATTTTATTAACTATAATAGGTATGACTATTTTTTGTTAGTGCCATTATCACTTGCAGCTTGCATACTTATCTTTATCATGTAAGACAAAGCAAGATTTCACACAATGTAATATAGTTCTCTCATGCGGACCCACAGAAAACAAATATATAACAACCAAGTTTAGCCTTTGCAAGTGATGAATATGGTTAACTACAGGAGAACAATTATCTATTTTTTTCATGCCGCTATGATACCATGATGCAAATATATATATATATATATATATATATATATATATATATATATATATATATATATATATATATATATATATATATATATATAGTGTTACTATTCAGCACCCAGGGTGCAGAATAAGTTATTCTTCACCCGAGTTAATCTTACGATCATTTCATAATTAAATTACGTTTGGAATTCAAATAGTTACATTTTTATTGATTCACTACGTAAAATTTGGCATGAAAAATAAAAATATAGGGCATAAGACAAGAAATTTTGCAGTTTATGTGTATTTTACATTATGTTTTTACGTTTGTAATTTTATATAACATAAAATATTTTTTACGACGATTATATTTTTTTACGGTCTCTTTTTACGTCAGAAATAAGACAAAATTTACAAAACGTAAAATTACGGTGTATTGATGGTAAAATAAAGGGGGTGAAGAATAACTATTCCTCATCCAGGGTGACGAATAGTCAATCCCCATATATATATATATATATATATATATATATATATATATATATATATATATATATAGACAAAAGCAAACTTATGAAACTTCACTATGGTGGCTGCAATCATGATCACACACTCGTGTTGGGATCTGGTCCCTCTCCTTACCTCGTTTGTATTTTCCTCTTATAAGTCATTTGATTGTTATTTCCTTTTATAGAAGAAGTTGGACCACGTTTGCTGCATGTGACCTGTAGTGCACAGCACTAGGCTGGCACGATGCCAGATCGTGGGGCAAGGACCACCCCGCATCCGGCTCGAAGGGTTCCAAGATGGATTTTGAGAAGGCACGTGTTCGCTGTCAACCAGCTTGACCGCCGTTGGGCTAACCGTTGCATCCGCTTGAGCACTTTCATGAACGGTGGACCACGATTCCTTTCCTTTGTAATCCCTGTACGCTCTCTCTGTTGCTGCGCTAGCAGCCCACACCACTGTTTCCTTCCCTCTCTAATAACTATATCTCTCTAGGGTGTACGTGCTGCTCAACTAGCTTATATTCATGGTAAGTAACACCTTCTTGGGCACGAAAGTCCACATGCTGCTCAACTAGCTTATGTAGTTGTGCCCAGAGTTGTCGCATGGAAGACCGCATTGCTAGTCGAGCTCACTAGCTCCTCCATGGAGCCCGGCGGCGTCGAACACCTGTTCAGCAACGTCGGCCTCTTCGAGCTGGCCTCGACGCCCGCCGAACGCTGCCCGGCTCCGCCCGCCGCGCCGGCGTCCTCTGGATCCACCTCGACATCCCCTCACCATGCAGCTTGGCGGAGGAACTACGTTAATCTTCTTCTTGATGCAAGTGGGCAGCGTGTTCATACATGGCCGTGGCTCCGTGCATGGTGTGTACGTGTTATTGAGCTGGCCATCTCCCCGGCCGGTGAGCATATTTGCCTTGCAGTTCCTAAATGCATTATTTTTTTTGCTGACTTTTGCAGTTTCTGTACACATTTACTGTTGAACCATGGCCTTCGTGCTGGCCCCTGGGCTTCCGTGCAGGGCTCCGCGCAGCGTTGGATGTGCCTGTCGCGGCCTCTTTTCTGCTGTTCTTGCTTCTTCCCTATGATTTTTTCGTTCGTTGTCTTGGAGAGGGAACGACAAGCTGCAGCGGCCAGAGTAGTAGGAGCAGCAGCTTCAACTCCAACGAAATGCTCTACATTTTTCTGCACTGATGTATTCGTTATGGTCCAACTGAATTAGTTTTGACTGAATCTTACTCTCTGCAGTTTGTGAGATTTGTTCTCCAGTTCATACTGCGCGTCAACTGTTTGATAGAATGTCTTTGAAAAAAATGTTTGATGGACTGCCAGAAAAGAATGCACGACCGCGAAATACTACGACTGCTGTTGCTGGATAGAGGCAGCCTGAAATACTACGACCGCGAAAGGTAGAGCAGGTTCGGACACTACTCGCACCGAGAAAATTACTTTGTCCTGCACTCGTGGCGGGTATCCGATGTGCTGGGTCGCCTACACATACGACGCGTTGAGGTTTTGTAAAGCAATCAAGCGCCATTCTTTATTTATTAAGACCCATGTACTCTAGAGTAGCGAACCAGGCCATGGCCGCCGGCGACGGCAACGACCGCGGTTACGGTCGATCAGGGATAATTAATGCGTGCATGGTCAAGTGGCTTTATTTTCTAGCGCGAGCGGTGCCCAACCGTGTACACTGAGTTAGACCCCCATGCACGCGGGCGGATGGGCGTGGGACGTACTGCCACACACGCCAAACAGATCCACGCATTGGAAGAGGTGCATATCAAAAGACGTACACCCGACGACCCTTCATGTACGAGGGGTGACACCCCGACCCCCAAACCCCCACCTTTCCTGGACAATTAGAGGCGCTCGACCAACCATGCCACGAGCATACGACACCATCATAGACATGGTCACAACCTTCACCCTGTTGCGCATGCATGGCAGCCTCTGTTTACTGTGCAGATTGCAGTTAATAATCCGGCAGGCCATTAGTAAAAAGGAAGGCCAGACCCGTATTGAACTCGCATGCACTAAAAAAGGCAAAGCCCTACCACCCTTTACAAAGCCCGGTAGAGTAAATGCTGCTTCTTACCAACGGTGCCAGCCACTTCACAGCTTGCTAGACGAAAATAGCAGTTTTTAAAACAGTAGACATGACACGGCGCCGTGGAACTTTTGACAAATATCCGAAATTAGCCGTTGTCATATGCTTGCCGAAATCAGCTACTGCCGCACACTGCTAACTCATAAAGCGGCGAGGTCACTTGCCCTGAATACACCTGCAAAAGCCAGGTAGTAGGCTTCCATTTTCGGCCACTGACAAGCAAAAGGTCCGTCGAAGCTTTCCTCTATTGCAGTGGCGAAATTCAACAAATCATAAAATCACAACCTTATCCACTCAAAAGTTCGGATCTCAAAGCAAACGAATGGTTCTGATAGGCACCATCCGAGCTAGTGTGGGTAGCAAATCCATACTCGATCATAAGTGTCGGTCATGAGTGTCGGTCATGATGAACTTCGACCTTAGATCATGCTCTCACCATCTGACTATGCACTTTCCCCGCAACATCGAAATGGGACTAACACATGAATGTGTTCTGATCACGTCTTTTCAACCAAACTTGTATATGTTGTAGCATCAAATCATGAATAGGTCTGAGCAACAGTGTTCAAACCTAAGATATCCACGCACTGCAGCCACTCTAGGTACCCTGACGTTTATCACTCAAGGGCAACTAAGACAAAAGAAATTAAGGTCATCTCATAGTTTCTTGGAAGGAGAGTTTAATAGAAGGTGAAGTATACACAGCACGTGAAGGGCACTACAATACGATGTCACATGCTCACCTGGATCTAAACGGAACGGAGTAGAGCAGAAGTGCAGAAATATAGCCCCAATGTTGTATTCGCGTGTATCATCTGGCCGATGTTTCCTCGCACAGAAGGAGAGAAGGCATCCTGATCCCGTCGCCTGCCATCCACTTGTCTTTGCTTGGGGTTTCGTGAGAGGGATCGGATGGCGGATGAACCACATGAGGCATGTTCAATTGGTCTGGGCCACTGTGTGAAAAGGTTGCGGCCGTTGAACATGGGGTTTCAGCTTCGGTTACAGGAAGGGAAGGGGCGTGTGGTACAGCTGCAAGGCATGGAGGACGATGCAGCAGTAACGCAGGATGACAGCCGGCGGTGAAAACCGACGGCGCAGGTGGCCGCCTCAGCCGCCATACATGACGATGCAAGACAGGAAATAACTGCAAGGAAGGGCTACGGAGGAAGAGTAGCGGGCGGGTGGACTGTACCCACCATGGAATGACGACGGATCAAGGAGGAAGGAACGCCGTCACATCGAGGAGGAAGGAACGGCGGCGCAGAGGAACGAAGAAACCGTTCGTTCGGGGTGGGATATCGCTGAAACCTGGACAACTTGGGCAGTTGGCGTTGGAATGGAAAGAAGTGGGCCTTAACGGCCCGATTACTGCGACGAACGTGAGGTCGTTCCGCAGAGCAGCGGCCCGCGAGACGGGGCGCGACGCGCGCGGCGTCCTGGGATGCCTGACTTTGATCTGCATCGTACGCTCGAGGATCCGACGGCTCAGACTGTCAAATCGCTATGGAGGCTCCTAACTAGCTGTGTTATACTGTTTTTCAATAAATCAAAGAAGCTTCATGGCTCATGGTGGTTGCTAGTCGGAGATGGGATCTCCCAAATCATGTCCAGGGAGGAGGAAGCCGATAGTTGCAGAGCGCCCCAAACTTGCATGATAGTCAGGCAGTGCAAATGTCCTTTACGGACGCGTCGCATCTTGGGCGGAGGCTACTGGGAGCTATAGTCCTCCTGTTGAGGTTGTGCTTGGTGTTGAGGCGGTTTCTGAACAACAACCAACCAAAGTTATATACCTTGATATGCACTTAAGAGGACCAAATTAGGTGGCCGGTGGGGTCCTTGACTTTTTCAGTAGTGAGAAGATCATAGGTCTTCCTAGAGGAGAAGTTCGCCCCATGAAGCAGGACTCTGTCATCGTTGTTGTCGTTAGGACCAAAGTCCTACAATGAAGACAACACCTCATCGAGCTCTCTTGAAGCAACATTAGTAAAGAGAACCAACTTTTTTTTAAACTCGTCTTGAGGCAAAGTTGGTTGCGTAGCAGGTGATGCATCAATATGATTATAGCATCGTTGCGCCCTTTAGGCCCACCATCTTCCAAGCATGAACTGTTGAAATATATTGCCCGCCACTCTCCATCAGTTCGGACTTTTGGATGAGTTGGCCGGAGCATGAATTCGATATGGTATCCGAGCTAGGAGGTCTTGAGTTCAAGACCCTGCCAACGCAGTATTAAAAAAAAAGATTATGCGACCTACATAAATCCCCCGTCTAAGAGCTAAATAAGCCTAGAAGTGAGGAGGAGTGTCGAAATATATTGCCCGCCTCCCTCCATCAGTTCGGACTTTTGGAGCAACTGGCTGGAGCATTAATTCAATATGGTATCCGAGCCAAGAGACCTTGAGTTCAAGACCCTGCCAACGCAGTGTTAAATAAAACGATTCTGCGGACATCGATCCCACGTCTAAGGGCTAAAATAGCCTAGACGTGAGTGGGAGTGTTGAAATATATTGCCCGCCTCCCTCCATCAGTTCAGACTTTTGGATGAGTTTGCTGGAGCATGAATTCAATATGAACCTCACTGATAGCAAGCTGGAAAGTCGCACCATATGATTTGGCTCAACTCTTAAAGATCCTTCTATCGCTTTCTTGCCAAATCGACCACCAAAGGAGGCAAATGGTGTTCTATCATTCACACAACTTTTGATGTTAGAAGAACTAGCGGTCCACCCTTCACCCACAATGAAGGGATATGGTGTTGATGGTTAGAAGGGAAACAACAGGAAGATTGAAATTCATAGCAGCCATAGAGTAAATCGAGCACAAGTAGGAGTACTGAGAGAAGAGGTGGAGGGTTGTCTCTGAGTGACAATGATAGAGAAAACTGATAGCGGTGTTGGGTCATCCCTAGCGATCAAGTATGTCATGGTTTTCGAAATAGGCTTTCATCCAACATTATATATAAAGTCCAAACAGTCGAACCGATACAAGGTGGTGAGAAAGTACCCAAACAAGCAGACCAAAACATAAAAATGACAGCCGAGATAAAGATGAGAACACCTCAACTCTAATCATTAAAATATGAATCACCACACCTAGCAAATGACATCTAAACTATTGAGCAGGAGTGAACCACACTGCATTGGAAAACCACTGGACCCTGATGCACCGAACACACCAAGCCATTGCCGGATAGGGTAGTCATATGCCCTCTCGCTCCTAGCTGTGAAGCACCAATCCTGCATGTGGATAGCGAGGACCGAGGATGGTGACTACAAGGGCACTTGTAAAGCTAGGAGACCAAAGAATCCACCCCATGCCAGACTTGAAGAAGCTTCATGCCAGGATCAAAGCAAGTCTGAAGACGTCTACACACTGCAACACCAGATGGCACATGAGTTCCTTGACAAACGCCCCAAAGATGGTAACGACAAAGTCACCGCCGCCGAGCCCGAAATGACAGGCAAGGGGTTTTACCTGGAAGGCTGGAACGGATAGGATACCCCCCCCCCCCCCCCCCCGAGAGGTAAGTGACACCCATAGGTATCATCGTCACTGGCGTAAGCGCAGAACAATCACTCGGACCCTCCCCTGTGTCACCCGAGGTACCAAGGCCGATCCAACCCGAGGGGAAGGCCACCTAGCCAACACGTGCCCTCTAGGTCTTGGTCAGGGAGTCGCGACGACACCATAAATCGTCCTCCACTCATACGCCTACTACCCTCATATCCAAGAGGAATTGCCACCACCGCTACAGCTCCGCCCGCCAACAAGCCACCCGCACAGCCTCACCTCTCGGGGCTGCCGGCATCCATGGCCCCAAGCCAACATCCCAATCCGCACCCGCATTGCCACCCACCAAAGGCACTAGCGGGAACGCCACTCCTTCCCACCCTAAGGCAACCCCGAACCCTGAACAACATGGCAAAACCGACGGAATCTGAATGAAGGAGAGTATAACCCTGCGGTCGCCCACCAACAACTACGGTGGCAGTCATTGGGCTTTGGATCGGCCCCATCGCCTAAGGCAGCTGGATCTTTTTTTAGGACTAGGCAGCTGGATCTAGGCTAGCACAATGCTCTCCGCTACTCCTCTCCTGGGAGCAACCAACACAACTCTGGCTACCGGCGATTCGAGAATGTCACTGCCCTACCAGCCGTAGGGCCCCAACCACCAGAAGGAAGCCCAGAGCTTCTGGCACCACAGGCTCCTGAAACCAACTCCTAGGGCATAGATCTACCACAACATGCATGCACAGCTCCTTCAGCACAGCAGCCCGCTGCTACGCCGCTGGGAACCGTCGCTCCACCCGACATCAAGAAATATATAACACATAGAATAGAGAGTGGGTTTTCAGCTCCCGGGTGCCTAGGCACCCTCTATGAACAGTAAAATGAAAACAAAATAGAAAAAAATCAAAAAAAATCTGAAACTTTCCAACATCAAAGATGATCAAACTTTGTAGGTGCTTGCAAGTTTTCATGCAAAAAAACCCATTCGAGGAGCTCTACACACGAAAAAGATTTCCGCGCTTGAAGTTTTGAGCACTTTTAGTACCGAAATCTGAAACTCGTTTGTACACCTTTCTCTACATGATATTTTGGCGTAAGAACCTACAAAGTTTGATCATTTTTTATGTTGCAAAGTTTCATATTTTTTGAATTTTTTCTATTTTTTTGAATTTATTATTCATAGAGGGTGCCTAGGCACCCGGGAGCTGTTACACCTTTCTGCATAGAATATTGCCTCCAATGACCGTTTGTGTGCATATGAAAATTGTAGTTTCTGAGTTGATTGACTTTTTTGCACACAAAGAGCGACTTCAATTACCGTAAGTGACTTTTACTCAAAGAGTTTATGTAGATTTGGGAGAGGCTATTTTGCCTAGAAAAAAATGTTGTTCATCGATTCCACGTGACGTCTTCTATCGCCTTCATCTTCCTCCTTGTACCCTCATCGATGCGCCCTCTTGCCGCCGTCTCCCGTAGCAGGCGTGCCTGTTGCGCCGCCCTTCCCCACCCGTGCGGCCGTGTCGCCTCCTCCATCTAGTTGTTGCATGTTGTCCCTCTAAACCTCATTCTTCGGCGCTAACTGATGTACTTGCACAGTCAGCCCTCTTGCTCACCTCTGTCGGCAACGCCGCCTCCCGTCTCCGGCAGGGCTTCATGCCTCGCATCAAACTAATTGACGAGTGAATTGAGGTCTTACCAATATTTATTTTGTGCCAAATAAAATGGTATGTTTTTTTCTTTCTTTCTTTCTTTTCTACTTTTAAGTGTACCATGAGAAGGAGTAGATTTTTGGAGGCAAGAAAGGCAAACTACCCGCTACCCACTCCTTTGCTAAAAGCAAAAAACAAAAAAAAAAAACTGGCTACCCACTCCACTCCACTCCACTGGCCTTAGCTCGTCTGTCTGGGATGAGAAAGGAAAGCGGCGTTCGTTTGTTTTTCAAGAAAATTCCGATGTACGCTGCGTGCCAAAGCCGACCGAATGGCGCGCCGCACTAGGCGCTAGGCGGTGAGATAAGGCGCCGAGAGAAAGTCGCGAGCTGCGCTTCTCGCTGTCTCCACATTGCACTCTCGTCTTCCTCACTCACTCCCTCCTCGCGTGCTTCTGTGCGACGACCGATCCATGGAGAAGGCGGCGTCCTTCCTCTCGTCCCTCCTCGGCGGCGGCGGCGGGGGCGAGGAGCCGTCCGGAGAGCCGGCGGCGACGGTGGCGTCCATCCTCATATACCCCGTCAAGTCCTGCAGGGGCGTCTCCGTGCCGCAGGCCCCCGTCACCTCCACAGGTATCATTTTCTCGTGTGCCCCTCTCGTGTCCTGTGTCGTGTTGAGCTATGATCTGATGGCGGCGGCCGATGGACTGCAGGGTTCAGGTGGGATCGGCAGTGGTCGGTGGTGAACGGCAAGGGCAGGGCCCTCACGCAGCGGGTGGAGCCCAAGATGGCGCTTGTCGAGGTGGAGTTGCCGCCGGAGGCCTTCGACGAGGAGTGGCAGCCCGCCCTCGACTCCTACATGGGTATGCCATGCTCTTACTGTTTTCTTTTGGTTTAGCCGGCGGTTTGATCACACTAATTTAGTTTCCAGCAAATTCTTCTGTTTCCAGCAAATTGGTCAAGCAATACTGCCCGATCTATGCACTAGCAGATTTTTATTTTATTTTTGCGGGGATATGCGCTACCAGTAGATTTCATCAAAAGTAATTGTGTTTTTCTTCTCACAAAATTGGTTTCCAACCTTTTTGTCATCAAGTAACTGCGGTTATAAGTGCACCTGGGATGTGAACTGTGGTGTCCTTTCATTTTTTATACGTATATGTTTCAGAGTTAATCTCCACAAGATCAATTTTATTTGACCTTCTGCTGATTGCAGTTATAAGAGCGCCTGGAATGGACACGCTGAAGGTCCCTCTTGTTGCGGAACGCGCCACGCTCGATGATGTCTCCGTGTGGGAGTGGTCTGGTTCTGCCTATGATGAAGGAGCTGAAGCAGCCGAATGGCTCTCCTCCTATTTCGGGAAGCCAAGTCGCCTTGTGAGGTTTAAGGAAGGTGTATACCTTGTGGTGTTCTTTAACAGTCACAAAAAATACATTGGATGTCTGTCTATTTGTTCAGAAAATGTTTTCTCGATCAGATCATCTATGGTACTGAGTGAGAATGTCTGTTTCTATGTTTTTGGCAGAGTCCGAAATCAGGCCGACTGATCCAGAGTATGCTCAAGGTTACAAGCTCATGTTTACGGATGTCTTCCCTTTCCTGATGGCCTCCCAGGTAGTACCTTCATACTTCACCGCTCAGACTGTTTGCCTATGTATGAACTATGAAGGCTATGTGCACTGCTGATAAACACAAAGCTCAAGCTGACAGTTCAAATAATTTGTAGGGCTCACTGGATGCACTGAATGAGATTCTTAAGGAACCTGTACCGATCAATCGCTTCAGACCAAAGTAAGCAGGACACTGTATTTTCTGAAAAACCTTTTTGCCGGGGGTTTATGTATTAAAAATTATCATACCAGGTTGCTTAATATTCACCTATCTTTTGTGTTCTTACAAACATGGTTTGCTTTGACAGTATTTTAGTTGATGGATGCCACCCATACTCGGAGGATCTGTGGAAAACCATAAAGATAAACAAGCTGACATTTGACGGGGTGAAGTTATGCGACCGTTGCAAGGTAAAACTTTCAAGATCTGTTTCTGTGGTTGACATGCAAAGTACCACCAGGCATGCAACTCAACGACGGACGCACGATGGGGATTAGTTTCATTTATGAAGTTGTTCGTTTGTTTCATATAAACCTTACACCACCATAATTCAGTAGTATGATGTGCACTAAACATTCACACCGCACAATATAAATAGTTGAATACTCTATGCTTAGTTTCTCTGTTTGCTGATTCAGGTGCCAACCGTTAATCAAGAGAACGGAATACTTGGCACCGAACCAGCAGAAACTATGCTGACATTCCGGTCCGGTGAAGTGATCCGTCCGAGCCACAAGAATAAACACAAGGTAATTAATTGTCTCTTTCAACCTATTCTACTTTTGGCAGTAGAACAAGCCGTTTACTGCTCGCATTTTTATCTTGTTTTGCAGGTGTACTTTGGGCAATATCTGGTCTGCAAGGAAGCGGTATCAGCAAAGGGAAAAGGGAGGATCGTCAAGGTCGGCGACCCGGTTTACGTTCTTCAGACATACCCTTCTTCGGACGAAGTTCCAGCCTGAGCAAGGGCATGGTAGCACCTACCATATACTCCCTCCGTCCCAAAACAAGTGTCTCAACTTTAGTACTAATGTTACTAAAGTTGAGACATTTTTGGGACGAGGGGAGTATGTTTTATGTGTGTTTCAAAGAGACGGCCTGTTGGTTGAATTTGTGCACGCATTGCGTAAATTCAACTTTGCAATAAAGTAAATTCAGCTTAGCAATAAAATCTTGACGAGCGTGACCGTCATGATTGTTGGGGAACGTAGCAGAAATTCAAAATTTTCTACGCATCATCAAAATCAATCTATGGAGTAATCTAGCAACGAGGGGAAGGGGAGTGCATCTACATACCATTGTAGATCGCGATGCGGAAGCGTTGCAAGAACGCGGATGAGGGAGTCGTACTCGTAGCGATTCAGATCGCGGTTGATTCTGATATAAGCACCAAAGAACGGTGCCTCCGCGTTCAACACACGTGCAGCCCGGTGACGTCTCCCACGCCTTGATCCAGCAAGGAGAGAGGGAGAGGTTGGGGAAGACTCCGTCCAGCAGCAGCACGACGGCGTGGTGGTGGTGGAGGAGCGTGGCAATCCTGCAGGGCTTCGCCAAGCACCGCGGGAGAGGAGGAGGAGGAGGTAGGGCTGCGCCAGGGAGAGGAAAACTCATGTGTTTGCAGCCCCCAATGCCTCAACTATATATAGGGGAGAGGGAGGGGGCTGCGCCCCCTCTATGGTTTCCACCCCAAGGGGTGCGGCAGCCCCAAAACCCATCTAGGGTGGCGGCCAAGTGGGGGGAGAGGGAGGCGCACCAGGCATGGGCCTTAAGGGCCCATCTGCCCTAGGGTTTGCCCCCTCTTCTCTCCAGGCGCATGGGCCTTGGTGGGGAGGCGCCCCAGCCCACTTAGGGGCTGGTCCCTTCTCACACTTGGCCCATGTATGCCTCCGGGGCCCCGTGGCCCCTCCCGGTGGACCCCCGGACCCCTCCGGTGGTCCCGGTACACTACCGGTGATGCCCGGAACACTTCTGGTGGCCAAAACCATACTTCCTATATATAAATCTTTACCTCCGGACTATTCCGGAACTCCTCGTGACGTCCGGGATCTCATCCGGGACTCCGAACAACATTCGGTAACCACGTACATACTTTCCCTATAACCCTAGCGTCATCGAACCTTAAGTGTGTAGACCCTACGGGTTCGGGAACCATGCAGACATGACCGAGACGTTCTCCGGTCAATAACCAACAGTGGGATTTGGATACCCATGTTGGCTCCCACATGTTCCACGATGATCTCATCGGATGAACCACGATGTCGGGGATTCAATCAATCCCGTATACAATTCCCTTTGTCCATCGGTATGTTACTTGCCCGAGATTCGATCGTCGGTATCCCTATACCTTGTTCAATCTCGTTACCGGCAAGTCTCTTTACTCGTTCCGTAACTCACATCATCCTGTGATCAACTCCTTGGTCACACTGTGCACATTATGATGATGTCCTACCGAGTGGGCCCAGAGATACCTCTCCGTTTACACGGAGTGACAAATCCCAGTCTCGATTCGTGCCAACCCAACAAACACTTTCGGAGATACCTGTAGTGCACCTTTATAGCCACCTAGTTACGTTGTGACGTTTGGTACGCCCAAAGCATTCCTACGGTATCCGGGAGTTGCACAATCTCATGGTCTAAGGAACTGATACTTGACATTAGAAAAGCTCTGAGCAAACGAACTACACGATCTTGTGCTAGGCTTAGGATTGGGTCTTGTCCATCACATCATTCTCCTAATGATGTGATCCCGTTATCAACGACATCCAATGTCCATGGTCAGGAAACCGTAACCATCTATTGATCAACGAGCTAGTCAACTAGAGGCTTACTAGGGACATGGTGTTGTCTATGTATCCACACATGTATCTGAGTTTCCTATCAATACAATTCTAGCATGGATAATAAACGATTATCATGAACAAGGAAATATAATAATAACCTAATTATTATTGCCTCTAGGGCATATTTCCAATAGTCTCCCACTTGCACTAGAGTCAATAATCTAGTTCACATCACCATGTGATTAACACTTACAGGTCACATCACCATGTGACCAACATCCAAAGAGTTTACTAGAGTCAACAATCTAGTTCACATCACTATGTGATTAACACTCAATGAGTTCTGGTTTAATCATGTTATGCTTGTGAGAGAGGTTATTAGTCAACGGGTCTGAACCTTTCAGATCTGTGCGTGCTTTACGAATATCTATGTCATCTTGTGGATGCTACCACGCGCTACTTGGAGCCATTTCAAGTAATTGCTCTACTATACGAATCCGGTTTACTACTCAGAGTCATCCGGATTAGTGTCAAAGTTCGCATCGACGTAACCCTTTACGACGAACTCCTTTTCACCTCCATAATCGAGAAAATTCCTTAGTCCACTAGCTACTAAGGATAAGTTCGACCGCTGTCACGTGATCCATTCCCGGATCACTATTGTACCCCTTGACCAACTCATGGCAAGGCACACTTCATGTGCGGTACACAGCATAGCATACTGTAGAGCCTACGTCTGAAGCATAGGGGACGACCTTCGTCCTTTCTCTCTCTTCTGCTGTGGTCAGGTCTTGAGTCTTACTCAATATTCACACCTTGTAACACAGCCAAGAACTCCTTCTTTGCTGATCTATTTTGAACTCTTTCAAAATCATGTCAAGGTGTGCGTTCTTTGAAAGTATCATCGGGCGTCTTGATGCCCAATATGTAAGCAGCTTTTATCCAGGTCTTCCTTTGAAAAACTCCTTTCAAACAACCCTTTATGCTTTCCAGAAATTTTACATCATTTTGAATCAACAATATGTCATTCACATATACTTATCAGAAATATTGTAGCGCTCCCACTCACTTTATTGGAAATACAAGTTTCTAACAAACTTTGTATAAACCCAAAAACTTTGATCACTCCATCAAAGCGTATATTCTGACTCCGAGATGCTTGCTCTAGTCCATGGAAGGATCGCTGGAGCTAGCATACCTTTTAGCATCCTTAGGATCGACAAAACCTTTCTGATTGTATCACATACAACCTTTCCTTACGAAAACTGGTAAGGAAACTTGTTTTGACATCCATCTGCCAGATTTCATAAATGCAGCTAATGCTAACATGATTCCGACGGACTTAAGCATCGCTACGGATGAGACAATCTCATCGTAGTCAACTCCTTGAACTTGTGAAATACTCTTTGCCACAAGTCGAGCTTCATAGACGGTAACATTACCGTCCACGTCCGTCTTCTTCTTAAAGATCCATTTATCTCGGATTTCATGGCTTCTAACCATTTGTCGGAATATGGGCCCACCATCGCTTCTCCATAGCTCGTAGGTTCAGTATTGTCCAACAACATGATATCTCAGACAGGATCACGTACCACTCTGAAGTAGCACGCATCCTCGTCGTCCTACGAGGTTTGGTGGTGACTTGATCCGAAGTTTCATGATCACTATCATAAGCTTCCACTTCAATTGGTATAGGTGCCACAGGAACAACTTCATGTGCCCTGCTACACACTAGTTGAAGTGACGGTTCAATAACCTTATCAAGTCTCCACCATCCTCCCACTCAATTCTTTCGAGAAAAACTTTTTCTCGAGAAAGGACCTGTTTCTAGAAGCAATTACTTTTGCTTCCAGATCTGAAATAGGAGGTATGCCCAACTGTTTTGGGTATTCTATGAAGATGCATTTATCGCTTTGGGTTCGAGCTTATCAGCCTGAATCTTTTCCACATAAGCATCGCAGCCCCATACTTTTAAGAAACGACAACTTAGGTTTCTCTAAACGGTGTCGTCTCAACGGAATTGCGTGGTGCCCCTTTTAAAGTGAATGCGGTTGTCTCTAATGCCTAGCCCATAAACGATAGTGGTAATTCGATAAGAGACATCATGGTATGCACCATATCCAATAGGGTGCAGTTATGATGTTCGGACACACCATCACACTATGGTGTTCCAGGTGGTATTAATTGTGAAACACTTTCCACAATGTCTTAGTTGTGTGCCAAACTCGTAACTCAGATACTCATCTCTATGATCATATCACAGACATTTTATCCTCTTGTCACGACGATCTTCAACTTCACTCTGAAATTACTTGAACCTTTCAATAATTCAGACTTGTGTTTTACCAAGTAAATACACTCAGCATCTACTCAAATCATCTGTGAAATAAGAACATAACGATATCCACTGCATGCCTCAGCACTCATTGGACTGCATACATCAAAATGTATTACTTCCAATAAGTTGCTCTCTTGTTCCATCTTACTGAAAACGAGGCTTTTCAGTCATCTTGCCCATGTGGTATGATTTGCATGTCTCAAGTGATTCAAAATCAAGTGAGTCCAAACGATCCATCTGCATGGAGTTTCTTCATGCATATATACCAATAGACATGGTTCGCATGTCTCATTCTTTTCATAAACGAGTGAGTCCAAAGATCCATCTACATGGAGCTTCTTCATGCGTTCTATACCAATATGACTCAAGTGGCAGTGCCACAAGTATGTGGTACTATCATTTCTATCTTATATCTTTTGGCATGAACATGTGTATCACTACGATCGAGATTCATTTTAGGTGCAAGACCATTGAAGGTATTATTCAAATAAACAGAGTAACCATTATTCTCCTTAAATGAATAACCGTATTGCGATAAACATAATCCAATCATGCTCAACGCAAACACCAAATCTCGATGGTAGAGGGAGCATGCGATGCTTGATCACATCAACCTTGGAAACACTTCCAACACACATCGTCATCTCACCTTTAGCCAGTCTCCATTTATTCCGCAGCTTTTATTTCGAGTTACTAACACTTAGCAACCGAACCGGTATCTAATACCCCGGTGCTGCTAGGAGTACTAGTAAAGTACACATTCATATAATGTATATCCAATATACTTCTGTCGACCTTGCCTGCCTTCTCATCTACCAAGTATCTAGGGTAGTACTGCTTCAGTGACCGTTCCTCTCATTACAGAAGCACTTAGTCTCGGGTTTGGGTTCAACCTTGGGATTCTCCACTAGAGCAGCAAATGATTCGCTGTTTCATGAAGTATCCCTTTTGCCCTTGCCCTTCTAGAAACTAGTGGTTTTACTAACCATCAACAATTGATGCTCCTTCCTGATTTCTACTTTCGCGGTGTCAAACATCGCGAATAGCTCAAGGATCATCATATCTATCCCTGATATGTTATAGTTCATCACGAAGCTCTAATAGCTTGGTGGCAGTGATTATGGAGAACCATCACTATCTCATCTCGAAGATTAACTCCTACTCGATTCAAGAGATTGTGGTACTCAGACAATCTGAGCACATGCTCAACGATTGAGCTTTTCTCCCTTAGTCTGCAGGCTTAAGAAACTTGTCAGAGGTCTCATACCTCTTGACGTGGGCACTAGTCTGAAATCCCAATTTCAGTCTTCGGAACATCTCATATGTTCTGCGACGTTTCAAAACCGTCTTTGGTGCCACAATTTTAAACCGTTAGCATTACGCACTGAACTATCACGCAGTCATCAAAACGTGTATGTCAGATGTTTCGCAACATCTACAGACAACGCTAAGGTTCAGCACACCGAGCGGTGCATTAAGGACATAAGCCTTCTGTGCAGCAATGAGGACAATCCTCAGTTTACGGACCCAGTCCGCATAATTGCTACTACCAACTTTCAACTAAATTTTCTCTAGGAGCATATCTTAAACAGTAGAACTAAAGCGTATGACATAATTTGCAAAGACCTTTTGACTATGTTCATGATAATGAAGTTCATCTGATTATTTAATGAACTCCCACTCAGATAGTCATCCCTCTAGTCATCTAAGTGATACATGATCCGAGTCAAACTAGGCCGTGTCCGATCATCACGTGAGACGGACTAGTCATCATCGGTGAACATCTACATGTTGATCGTATCTTCTATACGACTCATGCTCGACCTTTCGGTCTCTTGTGTTCCGAGGCCATGTCTGTACATGCTAGGCTCGTCAAGTCAACCTAAGTGTTTTGCATGTGTTCCGAGGCCATGTCTGTACATGCTAGGCTCGTCAACACCCGTTGTATTCGAACGTTAGAATCTATCGCACCTGATCATCACGTGGTGCTTCGAAACAACGAACCTTCGCAGCGGTGCACAGTTAGGGGGAACACGTCTCTTGAAATTTTTAGTGAGGGATCATCTTACTTACTACCGTCGTTCTAAGCAAATAAGATGCATAACATGATAAACATCACATGCAATCAAATAGTGACATGATATGGCCAATATCATTTTGCTCCTTTGATCTCCATCTTCGGGGCACCATGATCATCTTTGTCACCGGCATGACACCATGATCTCCATCATCATGATCTCCATCATTGTGTCTTCATGAAGTTGTCACGCCAACGATTACTTCTACTTCTATGGCTAACGCGCTTAGCAATAAAGTAAAGTAATTTACATGGCGTTATTCAATGACACGCAGGTCATACAAAAAATAAAGACAACTCCTATGGCTCCTGCCGGTTGTCATACTCATCGACATGCAAGTCGTGATTCCTATTACAAGAATATGATCAATCTCATACATCACATATATCATTCATCACATCTTCTGGCCATATCACATCACATAGCACATGCTGCAAAAACAAGTTAGACGTCCTCTAATTGTTGTTGCAAGTTTTTACGTGGCTTGTATAGGTTTCTAGCAAGAACGTTTCTTACCTACGTAAAACCACAACGTGATATGCCAATTTCTATTTACCCTTCATAAGGACCCTTTTCATCGAATCCGTTCCGACTAAAGTGGGAGAGACAGACACCCGCTAGCCACCTTATGCAACTAGTGCATGTCAGTCGGTGGAACCTGTCTCACGTAAGCGTACGTGTAAGGTCGGTCCGGGCCGCTTCATCCCACAATGCCGCCGAAACAAGATAAGACTAGTAACGGCAAGTAAATTGACAACATCGACGCCCACAACTACTTTGTGTTCTACTCGTGCATAGAAACTACGCATAGACCTAGCTCATGATGCCACTGTTGGGGAACGTAGCAGAAATTCAAAATTTTCTACGCATCACCAAGATCAATCTATGGAGTAATCTAGCAACGAGGGGAAGGGGAGTGCATCTACATACCATTGTAGATCGCGATGCGGAAGCGTTGCAAGAACGCGGATGAGGGAGTCGTACTCGTAGCGATTCAGATCGCGGTTGATTCCGATCTAAGCACCGAAGAACGGTGCCTCCGCGTTCAACACACGTGCAGCCCGGTGACGTCTCCCACGCCTTGATCCAGCAAGGAGAGAGGGAGAGGTTGGGGAAGACTCCGTCCAGCAGCAGCACGACGGCGTGGTGGTGATGGAGGAGCGTGGCAATCCCGCAGGGCTTCGCCAAGCACCGCGGGAGAGGAGGAGGAGGAGGTAGGGCTGCGCCAGGGAGAGGAAAACTCATGTGTTTGCAGCCCCCAATGCCTCAACTATATATAGGGGAGAGGGAGGGGGCTGCGCCCCCTCTAGGGTTTCCACCCCAAGGGGTGCGGCAGCCCCAAAACCCATCTAGGGTGGCGGCCAAGTGGGGGGAGAGGGAGGCGCACCAGGCATGGGCCTTAGGGCCCATCTGCCCTAGGGTTTGCCCCTCTTCTCTCCAGGCGCATGGGCCTTGGTGGGGAGGCGCCCCAGCCCACCTAGGGGCTGGTCCCTTCTCACACTTGGCCCATGTATGCCTCCGGGGCCCCGTGGCCCCTCCCGGTGGACCCCCGGACCCCTCCGGTGGTCCCGGTACACTACCGGTGATGCCCGGAACACTTCCGGTGGCCAAAACCATACTTCCTATATATAAATCTTTACCTCCGGACCATTCCGGAACTCCTCGTGACGTCCGGGATCTCATCCGGGACTCCGAACAACATTCGGTAACCACGTACATACTTTCCCTATAACCCTAGCGTCATCGAACCTTAAGTGTGTAGACCCTACGGGTTCGGGAACCATGCAGACATGACCGAGACGTTCTCCGGTCAATAACCAACAGCGGGATCTGGATACCCATGTTGGCTCCCACATGTTCCACGATGATCTCATCGGATGAACCACGATGTCGGGGATTCAATCAATCCCGTATACAATTCCCTTTGTCTATCGGTATGTTACTTGCCCGAGATTCGATCGTCGGTATCCCTATACCTTGTTCAATCTCGTTACCGGCAAGTCTCTTTACTCGTTCCGTAACTCACATCATCCCGTGATCAACTCCTTGGTCACACTGTGCACATTATGATGATGTCCTACCGAGTGGGCCCAGAGATACCTCTCCGTTTACACGGAGTGACAAATCCCAGTCTCGATTCGTGCCAACCCAACAGACACTTTCGGAGATACCTGTAGTGCACCTTTATAGCCACCCAGTTACGTTGTGACGTTTGGTACACCCAAAGCATTCCTACGGTATCCGGGAGTTGCACAATCTCATGGTCTAAGGAACTGATACTTGACATTAGAAAAGCTCTGAGCAAACGAACTACACGATCTTGTGCTAGGCTTAGGATTGGGTCTTGTCCATCACATCATTCTCCTAATGATGTGATCCCGTTATCAACGACATCCAATGTCCATGGTCAGGAAACCGTAACCATCTATTGATCAACGAGCTAGTCAACTAGAGGCTTACTAGGGACATGGTGTTGTCTATGTATCCACACATGTATCTGAGTTTCCTATCAATACAATTCTAGCATGGATAATAAACGATTATCATGAACGAGGAAATATAATAATAACCTATTTATTATTGCCTCTAGGGCATATTTCCAACAATGATCTCCATCTCAAACAATATCATCATCTGGTTCTTTAGCCTGTCGATCAGCCGAACAGTAGAATATAGTCACTCACTGATGTTCGTTAGGGAAGCCTTTGTCAGAGACTTATCAACTGACTGACGAACATGGTCACCATTATGAAATTCAGAGCATGAGACATTCCAATAATCAAATCAGCCATGGGAGATGGCCGTCAGAAGTTATTTCTAGGACTAGCAAACGGGCTTGTATTTTCTCTGAAGTTCTTTCTTTCACCCACCTGATCGCTTGATCAATCTCGGTTTCCCACTCTCTTCTGCTAAATCAATGAAAAGCCAGCAGCAATGCAGCATGCTGGATCTTTCAAAAAAAAAACCAACCATGGGACAAAGTATCACACAAGAAAATAATACACATGATACAGATTCATGACGATCGAACAATGCACCAGTATGATATGATGGGGTGTTTCTTAGAGGATGCCATGGTATGCTTGCGACGATGTCCTGAGTCCTGACGATGAAATTAAACATTTAAATAATATCTTTTTGCCTTTGCTCAAAAGCTAAAGTTTTCTCTTTATTGGCATTCTTGATAGTTTCAAGTTCTTCCTAGTGGTCTACAAGGGCATCGTTGACAGATTGAAGTTCATGATACTGCTCTATCAGGAATATTTTGACAGTTTCAATTTCATCCAGCTGCTATGGCGGGACCTTCTTGACACTTGTCTTGGATTTGAGTCAGCATAGCAATGGGTACCCGCAGCCCGCAAACCCGGCGGGTAAAACCCTATTAGCATAAGGGTTTGAGAAAAATAAATACTCATGGATTTATAAATAGGAAAAAATTATACCCATGGGGTAAGCCGTGTACGAGCACGGGAAGGCAATACCCATACCCACGTATCCGCATACCCATATACTAATTCCTTCCAACAGGTAGGTCCCATGTGTCGTTCATTAAAGGAAAAAGAACTTAGCAGCTTTAATGTAGGCTAACACAGCCGTTAGGCTCGACCCAAAATCCCCTCCCCTTACCCATGTGTGTGATCTTATTTAATGCATTGATCTTGTTTTGTGGAGTCGTGATTTTTTCTCTAATTTTCTTGATCATATTATATTGTCTCCCTCATTTAATCATTTCGATGTAAGGGCTGCAGAATTATCTTCAATAAAAGGAAAAAGGAAAAAAAGTGTCTCTCTTGTTTGTCTTGTAATTGGAAAAAAGAAGAAAGAACAGATGTAAATGTTTCTCTAAAAAGTCCACTTACAGGCTACTCACCATGAATGTAATTAGCATTGTTTAGAGCCATCTAGTTCATGCTTATTCTATCCACTTCTGAAAATTAATACTGTTCTTTTTATTCCATCGCACATCAAATTGCGATATATATGGGTGTGTGCGCTAAAATGCTAAAATATGGTGTGTGTGTGTGTGTGTGTGTGTGTGTGTGTGTGCGTGCGTGCGTGTGTGTTTTACAATGCGAACAAAGCTACTACACAAGGACTACTTTACTCCCGAACCTACTTTCCCGAAAGATCCATGGTTTCGCCACCATTTTCGTATGCGGAAACCATTGTTTTGCGCATTATGGAGGGTGTGGAGGCACACGACCACTACTTCAAGATCACAAGAGATTGTTGCGGCCAACTCACTTTCTCGGCCAAGCAGAAGTGCATGGCTGCTCTCAGAAAGCTTACACTTGGTACTGCCGCAGATGCCATTGCTGAGATGGTCAGTATGGGGGAGAGCACGTGCCTGAAGACTACTGTCAAGTTTGCCCGTGCCGTGGTGGAGGTGTTTGGTCCTGAGTATCTCAGAGAACCAAATGCGCAGGACATAGAGAAGTTGTTGGCTATTGGAGAGGCAAGGGGGTTTCCAGGAATGTTTGGATCAATTGATTGCATGCATTGGCAATGGAAGAACTGCTCCAAAGGTTTGCGGGGAATGTATCAAGGTCACATCGGCCACCATCATAGTAGAAGTGATGGCATCACATGACTTATGGATTTGACATGTTTTCTTTGAAATGTCGGGATCTCACAACGACATCAACGTGCTTCAACGATCTCCGGTGTTCAGGAGGCTTTGCAATGGGGAATCACTGCCGTGCATCTACACCTTCAAGGGCCGAGAGTACAACATGGGATACTATCTTGCTGATGGTATCTATTCTTAGTGGGTGGCATTTGTGAACACCATATCCGAACTGCATGGCAACAAACAGAGCCACTTTTCAATAATGCAGGAAGCAGCTAGGAAGAATGTGGAGAGGGCATTTGGTGTGCCTCAAACTCATTGGGGAATTGTGCGGAGTGTTGCAATGATGTTGGAATCAGAAAATTTGTGGCAACTGATGACATGTTGTGTTATTCTGCACAATATGATTGTCGAGGATGACGGAGATGGTGTAGCCCAAACCCATGAAATTTTTTTTTAGGGGAAAGAGTACAAAAATCTACTCTTCAGCCAACACAAGGTCGGCAACTAGCTCTGCGTTCAGATCATCCAGAACACCCGCTATCATGTACATTTCATCCATTTTCCTAGCCCGGGCCGCCAATAGATGAGCCACTTTGTTTTGATTCCTGCTGACATGTTGGACCTGAGCGGCAGCAAACTTTGCAAGCTCCACCTTGATATCAGCGAGTACTGGATAACATGCAGACAAATTACTGGTGCCCGGCCTGAGCTCATTCGTAATGTGCATGCAGTCTGTTTCCACGATCATTGGGCCAGTATAAAGGGCGGACAAGTGTCGCAGCCCGGCCAGCAGTGCCTGCGCTTCAGCTTCCTCAGCGGAATTGCAACGCATGCCAAGTTCAGACAGCGAGAAGATGACATAACCCCTCTGGTCTCGCGCAATTGCACCCGAGTGGTATTCACCGCTACCCGTTAAAAATGCTGCATCCGTGTTCAGTTTGACCGTTCCCGCCACCGGGGGCCTCCAATGACTGGTAGTAGGCAACACAGTAGCTCCCACCCCTTGTCCATCTAGCCCTGCTGACAGAGGGAACAGAGAGATCCCCTTTGCCAATGCATGCTCGCACTGCATCTCCTTCTGCTTGCCCTTTATATCAATTTCCTCTCCCAAGACTCCGCAGGTTAGTTCCTCCACGTACTATTTTAAGAACATCACGGATCGGCTGACCAGCTCCTTCCCTGCATTATGGGTGCAATCGTCTCGAAGAAACCAACATCGCCACAGCAGCAGTAAAACTTTTGTTCTAGTCTCTGGCTTGCATGGGCTTAGAAGATTCTGTAGCCAATCATCACCAGTGTATCTGAATTTTTCCTCACTAGGTAGCTCCCAGTCTACTCTCATTTCATGTCTCAGTGCCTTGCTCTTTGTGCACGAAATGACAGCGTGAAATTCATCTTCCTCATCGTTCCCGCAAATGTTGCATGTGCTGTTCACTTCCAGTGTGCGCTTCCACTTGTTCTTTTTTGTAGCCAAGGTGCAAGTGGCTACTCTCCACCCAAAGATTTTGATTTTCTGAGGAACCTTTGCCTTCCAAATAATGTCCCAGATACTTCGATCATCCCCTTCGTTTGCGGAGCTGGAGGCAGGGGCCCTAGCTAGGTTTTGGATCGAGACCGCTAGCCGGTATGCACTCCTGACCGAGAACACTCCGGATTTTTCATAGTGCCAAGCCAGGACGTCCCTGCCACCTGCCCTTGGTAATTTGATGTTGCAGATTTCCTCAGCGTCGAAAGGATAGAACAACTGGTTAACTAGGTCCGAATTCCACCCACTGCCATCAGCCAACATCAACTGGTTAACCCATCTTAATCTGGAACGCCGAATAAAATTGGCAGGCTTGAGCCCTTCCTTGCGTGGAATCCAATTATCTCTTTGGATGTTTATCTTTCTTCCATCCCCGACCCTCCATATGAGGCCAGCCTTGAGCAGTTCGAGTCCATACTCGATCCCTCGCCATACCGGTGACGCTTCAGACGCAAAAACTGTGTCAATCAGCTCTCCATGCGGGTAGTACTTGGATTTGAGAACACGTGCACAAAGACTATCCGGTCTCTGAATCAGTCTCCAAGCTTGTCTTGCTAGCAAGGCTTGGTTGAATAGTTTCATATCCGTGAAACCAATGCCTCCCCCTCGTTTGGGTTTGATCATTCGCTCCCACGACATCCAATGCACTTTCCGATGTCCGTTTTCCTCCCCCCACCAAAAATCACGGATTAATTTTTCATACTTATCGCAGAACCCTTGGGACATCTTGAACACGCCCATGCAATAGGTGGGCAGTGCTTGCAGGACAGATTTTACGAGGACCTCTTTAGCCGCATGCGACATATATCTTTCAATCCAGTCTGAGCATCTCTTAATAAACCTTTCCAGAATTGGCTGGAACTGAGAATCTTTCATGCGGCCCTCCGGGGTGGGGAGGCCTAAGTACTTACTTTCAAAAGTAGACATGGAGATTTTCAGCTCTGATTTGACTACTTTTTGTAGTTCTTCCGGGCATATCTCACTAAACAAAACCGAACACTTGTTATTGCTCAGAAGCTGACCAGACCCCCTTTGGAACTTCTCCAGGACCTCCATAATAGTCTTGGCCTCCTCCTTGCATGCCTTGAAGAAGAGCAGACTATCGTCAGCAAACAAAAGATTCGAGATTCCTGGGCTTCCTCTTGCAATTTTTAGGGGCGTGATCGTTCCTTTGCTGATTTCTTTTTCAATCAGACATGAGAGTCCTTCCGCAACGAAGAGAAACAGGTACAGGCTCATCGGGTCACCCTGTCTGAAACCCCTCGAGGGAGAGAAGGGTTCCAGGAGTTCTCCATTATACTTTACTGTATATCTCACGGATTTCACACAGCACATAACCCAGCCGATCCACTTTTGGTCAAAACCAAGTTTCCGAAGGACCTCCTCCATGAACTTCCAGTCCACTCTGTCGTACGCCTTTGCTAGGTCTAGCTTGAAAGCACAATGGGTGTTCAACTTGTTTTTACTGTGTTGAATTTTGTGGAAGCACTCAAAGGTGATCGTGGCATTATCCGTGATCAGTCGCCCGGGGATGAAAGCACTTTGCGTCTCTGAAATAAGCTCATCCAGTAGAGGTCGCAACCAATTCACCATGCACTTGGAGATCACCTTGTAAATGACATTACAGAGGCTTATGGGGTGAAAATCCTTAAGGTATTCTGGTTTGTTGTTCTTTGGGATAAGCACAATTACTGTATTGTTTATACCTTCCGGCATGACACCCTCAAAAAAATTCAGTACCGCATTCACCACATCTTGCTTCACTGTGCTCCAGTTCCTTTGGAAGAACCTTGCCGGGAACCCATCTGGGCCCGGGGCCTTCAACGGTCCAATTTGGAAAAGGGCATCCCCCACTTCTTTCTCTGTAAAATCCCTGGTTATGGCCTCATTCATCTCGCGGGTAACTCTTTCAGACATGCAGTCCACTATCATCTTCGGATCAAGCCCTTCCTCCTTCGTGTAGAGCTGCTTGAAAAAGTTTGTGGTCATTTCCTGTAGCTTTCTTTTGTCCTCCACCCAAACTCCTTTCTCATCTTTTAGTTTGCTGATAGTGTTCTTTTTGCGTCTCCAAGAGGCTTTGCGTTGGAAGTATCTTGTATTCTTGTCCCCCTCTCGTAACCAAAGAGCCCTCGAACGCTGTCTCCACATCATCTCTTCCCGATGGAGAAGCTCATCAAGCTTTGAAGAAACTGTCTTAATCTCCTTGTCTCTTAATACAGAAGGTTGCCGCTTCCAAAGATTTTCCAGATGTTTCCTTAGGTTAGCAGTCTGTTTGATTATAGAACCAAAGTTGCTTTTTGCCCACTCGTTAAGTGAGCACTGCAGGTCTGACAGTTTGGCACGTATATCAGCTAGGTCCGCAGCCGTCGATCTTCCTTCCACGAGTCAACAATTGCGTCCGACAATGATTCTAGCCTTTCCCATATATGCTCATACTGAAAGGCTTTGTTTAGGGGTCTCCATTCCGTCCTCTGCCCAAATCTGAGGAGAAGAGGAAGATGATTCAACCTCGAAGAACAGATGTGTTCGATCGATGCTTCAGGAAAAATGGAACTCCAGCCCTGATCTGCAACACCGCGATCTATTCTAGCCTTCACATTGTCTACCCCACTTTGCTTATTATCATACGTCCATTTAGGGCCTCTGAAGCCCAAGTCGAAAAGCTTGCAGTCTAACAGTACATCTCTAAAGTCTGCCATATTCCTCTCGCTCCTTTGGGCTTTTGAGATGTGCTCATGTTGCCATGCCGTTTCGTTAAAGTCCCCTATCATCATCCAAGGTTCATTAGATAGGGGTCTGATCCTTCTTAGCAGATCCCACATGTGATGCCTTTCACTTGCTTTAGGCTCCCCATAAACAAAAGTGCCACGCCATTGCCTACTGTGGGGATTGAGACGGATCAACACATCAATGTAACGTGGGCCAACAGCGAGCTTTTTTATTTCAACTTGCTCATCATAGAAGAGAGCTATGCATGCACCTTTTCCCTTACCGACATGGGATATGCAGAATTTGAGGCCTAACCTCCTACGTAACTTATTGACATACTCCTCACTGCTCCTAGTTTCAGAAATAAAAACCAGTGATGGACGGTAGGTGCGCACTAAGCACACCAATTCCTGAACTGTCCGGGGCTGCCCTTGTCCCCGGCAGTTCCAGCTCAAGATCGTCATGGCTCCTGGTGGGTGCTCAGAGGCGCACCCACCAGTTGACCGAGAGCCCCGGGCTCAGTAGCTTCCTGTCCACCTTCCTTGTCATTTCCTTCTATGCCTGCAAGTTCCTGTTTTCCTTTTTTTTCTTATTCTGTTCAGAGCCTGCGTCCATCCTTGCTGAATCTGCTATCACTGTATCATGTTGTTCCCGAGCGTCCCTCTTGCCAAGGACCGACCCAGGAAGGGATGGGACCCCTCCGTTGCCCTTGAGAGGCGTCTTCTTGCGCCTGTTTCTGCTCCCCTTCCCTCCAAGGTTTCCTTCCTGTATGCCCTTCTTGCTCGCCATAAACACACCCCCTGTGTTCATCAGCTGTTTTGCATCGACGACCCGCTCCATGGCCTGGTTTCCCTCAACAGTCCCCTCTGCACTTACTTTTTTGCTGACTGCTTCCTCTGGATCATGCACATTCTTGAGCGCCTCCTAGTCCTAGGGCTCGGTCCCGCCCCCCTTACCGCCACCCGCAAAAAGCGGAACAGGGCCAAAGCCTAGAGGGGGAGGTGTTTGATCGGTGTAATTTTCCACACCAGTAGCCCCGCCCACTGCCGATTCTGTGTGCATCACATCTGCCGTCGGTGACTCGTCGACGGGGAGGACTGGGTCAGAACCCAGAAGAGTTTCTGGTTCCTGAGGCTCGCCCCCGTTGCCAGTCCACACCGGTGTGATCGCTGAGGCTTGGCCTGGAGGGGAATTGTCGTTGTCGACCCAGTCCCGGCCTGGTTATTTGCTTTGGGAGGAGCATGCACAGTCACCTGATCTTTGGCACCGGTTCCAGTCTTCCCTGAATCTAGGCGTATCGCACTCACCGCCGCGATGGCCTGTTGTACCAGCGCGTCCGCCAGCACCTCTTCTGGCACTCTGCCATAGCTTGCTTTCGCTGGCCTTTGAGGAGCCCTGCCGTGATCACCTTTGACCTTTGACTCGAAGACGAGGAACCGACGGGCGCTACTCGCTTCCGGGACCACAACACCACCCCTAGTACTACTCCTTTTGAAGGAAGAAGAGCGCATCGCTGCCGAAAATCTCATCTCTTGGAGATCTTCGGGCAGCTTACAATTGCGCTGGTCGTGACCCAGATGGCCACAGGAGCTACAAAACCTAGCCAGTCTCTCATATTTTACAGTCATCTTATACAACTTTCCATCGGCACTGTCATGAGATTCTAGCTTGCTACGGATAGGCTCATCTACATCATGACTGATACGGACCCTCATATACTCTCCCCATATCCTGCCATCTCTGTCAGCATCCACCTCGATCACCTCACCAAGTTCAGCTCCAAGCTTCCTGGCGACTGACTCAAAATACATTATTGGGGGGGGCATCATAGATACGCGCCCAAATAGGCATGAAGGCAACCTCCACATCGCCTGGCCTCGCGCTCCCGTCGACCGCCACCATGAGGAATGTGTCGCCCTTGTCGGTCCAAGGGCCGTTGTTGAGGATGAACCGGAGATCTCCTTCCCGCTCGAACTCAAGAAGAAAGCGGTTGTTCTTCAGGGGCGTGTAGCTCATCCGCCCCCGGAGCCCCCACTTGCTCCTGAGCTCATTGAACAAGCCCACGAAGCCAAAGATCTGCTCCAAGAAGAACAGCCCTACGGCTATCCACCTTGAGCGCATGGCCGCTCTTTCTCTGGTCAGATTCAGCTGCACGATGTTTGGCGCCTGCATCTCCATGGAGACAGGGAACACAGGAGCCATGACTTGAGCATTTTCGTCGTACCTTGCTTCCTGATGAGTAGTCACCCTTTGTCCGTCCGGGGTTCGGAAGCCGTCTCCACGGCCGCCGGACGGGCTGCCCCTGAGGAGAGGACGGATCCCCAGCACAGGTTTGCCGCTGGAGGCAACCTCCTCGCTCGAGCCCATCTGCTCCTTTCCCTTGCGGTGCTCTTGCCCAGTCATTGCAGAAGAGGGGTGTGTTTGAACAACAATGGGTTCAGGGCAGGTAGAGATCGGTTTCTCCTTCTGTAGCTTTATACTCGATCGCTGCACCAACGCATGACGATTACTTGAAAAATTGACAGAGATATGATTTACTTCCTTACTCGTGGGATACATCCCGGCTAGGGCGTGATCGCCTTCCTCTCTCTTATCTGGCGAATCTGCTTTTTGAGGATATACCCTGGCCTTTGCCTTTGAACATGGGATTTCCTCCTATCTCCCAATTCCCAGATCCTGTCTCAACAACTCCATCCTGGATCTGATTCTCTCCACGCCCTATCCGGCGGAATTGTGTTGATCGCCTTTACTCGGTTGCCGGCCGAATCCCCTCGCTTTCTCTCTCGCCGCTAGGCTTTTCACGGCCGCCCTCGCCTTGATCCATGACTCTCGTAGGCCTAGTGGATCCCTTTGATCTTGTTGCCAATCCACTCTTCCCTCTCTGATCTCCTCTATCGTCGGATCCGCTCCGCCCACCGCGCACGCGACGGTGCGGGGTTTGGCAGGCGATCGCCTCGGGATCGCCTCGACGGTGGCTCCGGTATTCACGGACATAGTACGCCTTCACGGACACCAAACCCATGATTTCGAAGCACCTGGAGAACAAGTTGAAATCCCGGAAGATCAAGATGCGGCTCAGCTTACGAACTTTCTACATATGCATCATAATTTTCGAGATCAGCAGGTGCACACGCAGCTACTCAACGATCTGGTGGAGCACATGTGGACCCACAATGGCAACCAAGGAGCCAATGCTTGAATTTGAAACTTTAAATAAATTTTATGTAAACACTATCTATGCTTGATAATTTGTTATTTACGTGCGATATTTGGCTTGTATGATCGACGTGCATGTATTTGTATGGATTTGAGAGTCCGGGGGTCAGATATGTGGATGCCGGGACGGAAATATGAGGGGCCGTCCGGTTGCGCCCGTGGACGTGCCCGGACGCGTCCGCGGACATATAGAGGGTCAGATTTGGCAAGTCCGGCAGTAGATGCTCCAATAAGGAAAGAGGAATTGACCACATTTTTTTGTTGAAAAACAAAGTACCACCCATGTATTTATTTCTGTCCCGGCCCTATATATATCTCCCGCCTAGTTGCTACTAAAGTAAGAAAGTGTACCAACAATATTATTTTAACAGCTGGGTTACAAAAACACAAAACCGCGCTTACTGGGGACACAACGGTTCTGATCCCGAGCCACATGAGCTCAGGTGAAAAGTAATATAATTTTTTTGGAAAAAATAAAAAAATTCCAATTTCTTCTGTGTGAAACTTTGAAAAATGTTTTCATAGCTTGCGAAATTTCATTACCAGATGACATTCATTTAAAATGTGACGAAATAACATTTTGAAGCATGGATTTTTTTTTCTTTTGCCACATTTTCCACGAATGTCATATGGTGTTGAAATTTTACAAGCTATGAAAACATTTGTCAAAGTTTCACACAAAATATAATTTTTATTTTATTTTACTGTTCACTTGAGCTAATGTAAGCTTGCGATTAGAGCACCACTTTCGGCTAGCTGGCCCCTTCTTTTCGTCGGTGCCAACGGATCTAACAGACCTACATCCATTTAATGAGTTGCAGGCGTGGGCTAGACCACTGTTCAATACAGGAAGAGAAGTCAGAAATACACACCGTAATACAACTAAGTGCCCAAATCTCTATGAGGACGTCCGGTCCAGATTTCAGGATCATTTGGACCGCAGAGCCAAAAGGCATATCCAAAACTTTCTGCATTAATTGTGGACAACCAGGTTGTTCATGTGCTTATATTTGTGTGCTTAGTTTTCATTCCAATTGAAGAGGGGCGTTTCGGTGCCCGGGCTGAGCTGCTCTCTATATCTAGGTCGTTCGCTGCAGCATTGGGATGCAGGAAAGTACAGCTGGCCGAACAGTCCAGACGCGTGGAAAAGGGAGATACACCAGCGAATACTCGGGTAACAGTAGCGTACAGTGGGCCCTTTTCGTATGGTCTGGCTGCCTGGCGTGGATGGTGGTGGGTTCAGGATGCGTCTCCGTGACGGGGCAATGCAGTGCATGGTACAGGATGTCCAGGATAGTAGTCCAGGACGTATGGGAATTCTGAGCCGTCGTCAGTTTTTGCGCCACCACGGAGAACGAATGGGGGCCTTTCATTGCTGGGTGGTTTCAGGAGAAGAAGACGACGTGATGTTGCACGTCAAGCTCGATGACTGCTGCTTGCTGGCCATAGGATTGCTACTCGTTGAGGATTGGTGAATAGAGTGAACTACCTAAAATGCCCCTAATTGATTAGTATACTACTAAAAATCTGTTGTAGTATTGGCTAATCTGGACCCTCGAATCACAAAAATGAACGGCTCCAATAGACTTGATGTACCGTAATAGGCTTTGCGCATGATTCGGCTTAATAGCTGGCTTTTGGTGGTCAGAAAATTGACACAAGAAAAACTTGCAGAATTCAGTTTACCAAACAGGAGGCAGAAATGTTACTAATAAGTTTCATGTACCACTATGTGCAGTGTGCATGCTTTGTAATCCATGGAAGTGTCAGATAACATAGAAATGTTTGGTGGATTGACGGAAACGAAGCGTTCATGATGCAGGCTGAGACCAGAAAGTCCACCACTGGACATGACTCCTTGTGCTTCAAGGATGATCGCTCTGGAGCAAACAATAAGGAAGCATGCGGAGGAGCTGACGACGAGCCAGAGTTGAAGTGAGGACGCTTGTTCCTGTGTGCTATGCGCCTGTAACCTATACGATGTGAATTGATGAACTTACTGTTATGAACATGGAATTCATAACATTTTTTACTACTAGATTTTTGTAAAGGGTTTAACGCTGTATTGTGTGTTGATGTGGACCGAAATAATTGATTTTTATTTTATCTGGCGCACACTTTTGAAAGGCTTCAGGTGCCAACAGATTGTGACGCCTGGTGTACCAGGTTGACCGGATTGCTGAATGTTTTTGGTTGTTCAGGGTGTGTTCGCTCCTGTGCGTCTCCTTGGTGGATCACGCGAACGCATAGGAGGTCTTAAGTACTCCCTCCGTTCCAAATTACTCGTCGCCACGTATGGATGTATCTGGATACATCCATACGTGCGACAAGTAATTTGGAACGGAGGGAGTAGGTGACAGCTACAGTGCGTGCATTTTGTGCAAGGTGGTACTGATTGTTTTTAGTGTGACATGACAATAGTGTGCATTTGAAATTTGAAGTGGACACGCAGTTTATGCGAATTCGGACTAGTGGAGCGCCAAAAAGTTCATGTAAGTCCATATAAGTGGTGACCAAGCCTCCGTGAGCAGCTTGTACTAGTGGAGGGCAAACCAGTTTGGCAGCAGCAAGGACCATGGCCAACAGCGAGCTCGGCGGGGAGATGAGTGTTGTAACGAAGAGGCATGGCGATGGTGTCCATGAAGTACAGGATGGGCTGGAGCTGCGTGTCCTTTCGTCTTCTTGGGACAACACATTCTTCCCCTGAAGCTTTTGGTAGCTGACGCTTGAAATGCAGGTGTGCGTGGGGATGCAGCTCGGAGCACCGTCAGATGCCAGCAGCTGGGTCGGTGAGGAGTACGAGCATGAACTGCTCGACGAGGAGGAGGTGAGTTTTGATAGTGAACAGAATTTGAAAAGAAACTTGAGAACGGACGCGGCTTTTTTGCTCCTAGGTGCATATGCACCCATTGTCGAAAACACACATTTTGAAAAGTTGAAAAATTCGGAACAAAAATCCCGCGTGTATATCCAGACATTTTATGTCCGTTCACAAGGTTTCGGTGAAAAACGACGTTTTTTGTGGCTTGTGTAAAAAGATAAAGAAATGCCTCGTGAATAGTTAGAATGGAGCATCAGAAATTGTCTTTTTTGCACAAGCCACAAAAAACGTCGTTTTTCACCGAAACCTTGTGAACGGACATAAAATGTCCGGATATACACGCGGGATTTTTGTTCCAAATTTTTCAACTTTTCGAAATGTGTCTTTCGACAATGGGTGCATATGCACGTAGGAGCAAAAGGGAACATCTCCTTGAGAACGATATCTTACTGGGGTAAATGCATTACGTCCGCATGTAGAGGTGTTCGATTTGTTGGACTCAGAAAAGCATAAAACTATTCGGCAAGTTGCAGAAGTAGGGCGTGACCATTTGGGCCGTCGTTTCGTGATAAAGGCCCAGCAAGGCTCAGGAAGTTACCCGGTGCGACGGTAACAGGCTGGACCGGCTACAAATGGGCCCACACGATGTCATGATTGCGGTCAGGCGTGAAATTAATATATGAAACGTACGCTGCATATACAGAAGAGAAATACGTCTTGAGGCGCAAATCTCCATGCAACTATGCGGTCATTATTTAGGGAGCAGCTGAGCCCGAGCTCAGAATAGGATTTTCGTTCCAATTGTCCTTACTTGCATCCCAGCTTCAAATAACGTATATTCTTTTGATCTGGTTTCTGCCAAATATATAAATCTGTACTAGAGTTAAAAAAATACTTAGCGGACTAGTTTACAATAGTAATTTACTTTCTGTCAAATGTATAATTTTGTATTCAACTTAAAACTTTATCTTTGCCGAAGATGATTTTTTTAAACGAAGGCAAAAGTTTTGCCTCATTGATTAATTAAGCCGAAGAGAATTACCTGGTTAATTAATGGAAAACCCAGAAAAAACCAATACAAATCAACCACACATATGGACTACTTATATAGCATGCAAAAACGCATGATCAGCCCACCATACCCAGGACGCAATGATCACCAACCCCTACACAGCTACATCGCAAATAAACCCCCAACGAGAGTACCTCAGCTGAAGACCACAGACACCACCAAGTCTACTGAGTCAAGCCAGGCCATACCGACAACCCAACAGACAGATGATCATCCATCAATCAGCTGCGGATGCCTTTTCTGTGGTGTCACACTTCTTTCTTTTGCTCGTGAGAGCGACCCGGACAACCACCTTGCCAGATTTAGGGCTAGCTAGCTCCAAACGTGTGATCAAGCTACAAAGCTCTATCTCAAAGATAATCTAATAACCTTGTCACAAACAGACAGCAACTACCCAACGGTCACGTGCGAGTGGATGACCGCACAGTCGGAACCTCCATGGTCCACAAAGACGAGCAGTTGGTTGGGCTTCAACGGTTCAGGCGTCAACATACCAATAGCCTCATTCATGTCTCTCTGTGTGTGTGTGTGTGTGTGTGTGTGTGTGTGTGTGTGTGTGTGTGTGTGTGTGTGAGCGCTGAAATGTCAAAGTATACATGCTAAAATGTTGTGTATATATGCGAAAATGCTGAAAAATACATGGTGAAGTGTGAATTGGGTAAGGTGGCCGAAATCGGTGTTCTTACCGGTCGGCATTACCCGCCACCGGCTGGGTACGGATATGGGAACTGTTTGAAACCCGAGGTGCGGGTACTATCACAGGTTTGGGTGAAAATATTGAGACGAGTATGGGTTTGGACAACCATTACCCGCACCCGAACCCGACGGTTGTCATGTTGAGATTTGAGAAACTTTAATTACATATGGGCGGATCAAAAGTACGTCACGGACAAATTTATTGGATCTATGGCCGTGACAGATCACACTATGGTCATGATGGTTCATCAATGTCTCGACTATGACTGCATGACTCCCTATCAAGTTATGTCTACCTTCACCACCCATACACTTTGGTAGACCAAGTTCAAGAACACAATGGTCATAGTACAAGGATCAAGAACTCTAAGCTTACTTTGAAGGCCAAAAGGATGATCGTGCGAGCTTCAAGAGAGGAAGTTCATGAAGAAAAAGGTGTGTTGAAGATGACTTATTGTGACATATCACACTATCGTGCAATTGAACATTATTCTTTTTGTAACTATTAGCATCGGCATTTGAACATAGAGCACAATGACATAGTAATTAGACATTAGTCTTTTTGTAACTATTAGCATAATGGCATTATTACATAGCAATTGCAACATCTTTTTGTTTGTTGCAACACAATCTTTATTTAACTCCTAGACCAATAACAACTTAACACATATCACTACTGCAGGATGCTGCTAACGCGACACTACGATCAGAGACCCTTTCACGAAACTGTGTGTGATGCATCAATCACAAACGGGGATGTAAAAACCGTCAAAAAAGGTGCAAAACGTTTGCAATGGAGGATGCATCAAACACGGTTTAGATTTTAGTTGCCTGTGCGATCCAGGGCATACGGTTCAGTCCAATGAACTGTTTGCGATGAGGCGGAACAAAAGAAACGGGCAGCCTGATGAAGGCGTGTGCGATATAGAGCATACGGTTCACTTGGATGAACTGTTTGTGATTAGGCAACACAAAAGAAACGGGCAGCCAGATGAAGGTGTGTGCGATATACAGCATACAGTTTACTCGGATGAACTGTTTGCGATTAGGCAACACAAAAGAAACGGTCAGCCAGATCAAGGTGTGTGTGATTGAGGGCATACGCTTCAGAAGGATTAACTGTTTGCGATTAGGCAATAGAACAGAAATGGGTAAGCCAGATCAAAGTGTCTGCCATTGATGGCATACACTTCACATGGATGAACTGTTTGCAATTAGCCACAACAAACTGAAACAGTTAGATAGATTAACGTGTGTGCACTAGACGGGCACACCCATTCTAATTAAAAGAAGCATGCGCGATGGTAATAACGAGCTCCCACGGTTGTTGGAACAAGACGTGTGCTGACATTGCCTATTGCGGTGCACTCTATGATGCAAATGCCACGTACGCGGCCAAGAGGGTGTACGTGCCCACGTTACGCCTTTCGGGAATAGTGCCACACTTATAACCGTCAGTAAAGTTTGAGCATGTGTCCTGTCACAATTTTTTTAGAAGAACGGGGAGGCCGCGTCGTCCCGTCACATTCCAAATTGCAGACTTGTTCACACCGATCAAAACCTAAACGGTTTCCCACTTAGGAGTGTATTACTACGCGGTTATAAATACTACTACTCCAAGATGACTGCACATTCCTCCTCAACTCCTCATCCACAAAAAGTCAAAAACAAACAAGTCATTCATCATCGTTCCCTTGCGTCCGCCATGGCCAGCGTGAGTTCTGGGTCGAGAGATTGCCACCACGGAGAGGCGAGCCTGGAAGCGGGAGCACGAGAGATGTCCCGCCTCGCCGCGAAAGCAGCCAACATGTCCTGCCACACGGCCGTAGTAGCAGAGAGGTCCCGCCGCGCCGCCGAAGCAGCACGGAGGACCCGCCGCGCCGTCGATGCAGCAGACTAGTCCGGCCGCGCCGCGGAAGCAGAAGAGATGTCCCGCCGCACCGCGAATGCAGAGAGATGTCCTCCCGCGCCGCGGCGGCCTGGGAAAATGCCTCGCGGGCAGGCGAGGACTCTTACAAGCGCATGCGTGCCCTCGTCCTTAGGCAGATGGATCAGATCTCCAGGTAGGAGAGGTTGCAGGATGACCTGAAAGCCTCGTTTGAACAGTCTACCGACGTCATCCGGCAACTAAATGAGAGCAATGCGAAGCTCCGGGCCGAGCGCGAGCTGCTGAGGGAGAAGATCGTCGGAAGTGCGGAGCAGCAAGAGCAGACCACTGCCTTGTTGAAGAGGACCGGCGTCATCGTCGAGAAACTTATGGACGAGAATGCCATGCTACGGATCGAGCGTAGAAGGTTGGTGGAGGAATCCGTGGATGCTCTCAAGCAGCATCTTGAGGACAAGAAAGAGCTCGTCGCCGCTCGCCGCGGAGACTAGTTCCCGCGGCCTGCAGCAACGCATCAAGAAAGTAGAGATCAGCGAGCCAGATCGTTGTCTTCCTTCTTCTTTTGCCCTTGTGTGTTTCGAGCGTTGCCGCATGTGGCTTTTTTTAATTATGTTTCTAAATATGTAAGACAATTATTATCCACTGTCATCGTCCTTATATTCATCATGCTTGCTATAAGTCACAGTCGATGCTATATAGGTCCGTCGGATCTTACATCAAGATCCGTGCAAAACTTTCTTTTCAGATTTTCATTTTTCTCTCTTAAATCTCAGTCCAGTGAGACATATAGCCACACCGTAGAACAGGTGCTCGGGCGCCATTAATGGAGATGTTGGGAGGGAGGTGCGCGGCGGGAAGCGGTCAAAGGGCTCTCCTCCTAATGAGCACGCGCAGGGGTCTGATCGCACGCCTCCCGTACTCAAATAGCTACCCCACACGGCACCTCCTAGCCAATAAAAAAAGGGACGTGTGGCCGCACGTAATTGCTAAATCTAACGCCCACGGTTTCAATAATACTTGTGTTTCCGATTTGTAACGTGACAGCACTTGTTCCAAAATGACTTTGTTGATTGTTAATGTGTGGGCCTTCGCAAATCGGATAGAAAAATTACCACAGCATGTTGGTGCCATGTCATGAGACTATGCCAAGTTCCACGATTTTCAGGCGTTTTTGGAATTACAGGAATTAAAAAACCAAGTTTCTCAATCTTTCCGGCCGAGCCACGACGCACAGACGTTTAAATTTCACTCTCATCTCTTGCATTGGACCTAGAAATTCACCCAATGACACACATGTGATTTTTTAAACAACTTTGGTGCACTGGAGCCTGTGCTTGTCGTTCAAATTTGAATTATGCACATTAAATGCCCAGAAACTCAATTAATGTATAAAAATGGCCAAACAAACCCGGAATAGTTCCAAAATTTAGCATGGTACTTTTATTTTGTCTAATCTGGCTGTGTAAAAAATTAAGGCGGGACAAGGCAGTGTACGTATGTAGTTTCGCACACGGAGGTGACATGTTCCCTCTCGGAACCACGAGCCTTCTTGAGGAAAGCTCCGGTTTGTAAGAAGCCTACACCAAAGCTTGTCCCAATTCGGCCAAAAAATTTACCGCATCATGTTGGTGCCATGTCATGAGACCATGCCAAGTTTTATGATTTTCAGGCGTGTTTTGGAATTACAGGAATTAAAAAAACCAAGTTTCTCAATCTTTCCGGCTGAGCCACGACGCCCAGATGTTTAAATTTCACTCACATCTTTTGCATGGCACCTATAAATTCACCCAAGGGCACACATGTAATTTTTCAAACAACTTTGGTGCACTGGAGCCTGTGCTTGTCGTTCAAATTTGAATTATGCACATTAAATGCGCAAAAACTCAATTAATGTATAAAAAAGGACAAACGAACACGGAATAATTCCAAAATTTAGCATGATACTCTGCCTGTGTAAAAAAATTAAGGCGGGAGAAGGCAATGTACATATGTCGTTTCACACACGGAGGTGACACGTTCCCTCTTGGAACCAGGAGCATTCTTGAGGAAAGCTCCGGTTTGCAAGAAGCCTACACCAAAGCTTGTCCCAATTTGGCCAAAAAATTACCGCAGCATGTTGGTGTGTCAAGTTTCATGATTTTCAGGCATGTTTTGGAATTACAGGAATTAAAAACCAAATTTCTCAATTTTTCGGTCGAGCCACGACGCCCAGATGTTTGAATTTCACTCTCATCTCTTACATGAGACCTAGAAATTCACCCAATGACACAGATGTGATTTTTGAAACAACTTTGGTGCACTGGAGCACGTGGTTGTAGTTCAAATTTGAATTATGCACATTAAATGCCCAGAAACTCAATTAATGTATAAAAAGGCCAAACAAACACGGAATAATTCCAAAATTTAGCACGATACTTCTATTTGGCCTAATCTGCATGTGTAAAAAAATTAAGGCAGGAGAAGGCAGTGTACGTATCTCGTTTCGCACACGAAGGTGACACGTTCCCTCTCGGAACCAGGAGCCCTCTTGAGGGAAGCTCCAGTTTGCAAGAAGCTTACACCAAAGCTTGTCCCAATTCGGCCAAAAAATTTACTGCAGCATATTGGTGCCATGTCATGACACCATGCCAAATTTCATGATTTGCAGCCGTGTTTTGGATTTACAGGAATTAAAAAACCAAGTTTCTCAATCATTCCGGCCGAGCCACGACACCCAGATGTTTGAATTTTATTCTCATTTCTTGCATGGGACCTATAAATTCACCCAAAGACACACGTGTGATTTTTCAGCAAACTTTGGTGCATTGGAGCATGTGCTTGTAGTTCAAATTTGAATTATACACATTATATGCCCAGAAACTCAATTAATGCATAAAAATGCCTAACGAACCTGGAGTAATTCCAAATTTAAACACGACACTCATGTACTAGATGCATGTTCACTGCACGTAAATGTTCTAGCAATTCAAACACCATCCTTTCCCTCCGTAACACCATTTTGCCTTTTCAAAACATAATGAAAAATCAGGTATACCACAAACAGTTTAGTAGAAAGAATCGTGTGGGACGCGATATAAAATATCTTGACGCATCGTCTTGTTTGGCTTACGCAGAAAGTTGGTTATTCATTATCAGTGTCATTCCCATTTGACCGGTCACTGATGACTAGTCATAGTCATCGCTGATGTATTTTCTGCCGGTCACTAATGTGTTGTGGAGGGCACATGAAAATAATAGCAGCTAGCTACATAGTAGCCAACTGCATAGAAGATCACATATACAATCAAATAACATCTTGTAAGAGAAGATCACATATACATGTATCTTCTCATAAAAGATCGTATCCACACAAGGCAAATAAAAAATGCCAATCACAACTTACATACTTAACATGCATATATCTTCTCATAAAAGATCGTATCCAACCGCAAAAAAAAAGATCGTATCCACACAAGGCAAATAAAAAATGCCAATCATGACTTACATACTTAACATGCGTGTATCTTCTCATAAAAGATCGTATCCCCACAAGGCAAATAAAGAATGCCAATCATGACTTACATACTTAACATGCATATATCTTCTCATAAAAGATCGTATCAACACATGGCAAATAAAATATGTCAATCATGACTTACATACTTAACATGCGTGTATCTTCTTATAAAAGATCGTATCCACACAAGGCAAATAAAAAATGCCAATGATGGCTTACATACTTAACATGTACATTTGGCCCACGTGACACCTCACATCACACTAACAAGTTAACCGTATCGAGTACTCCTAACTAGAGGAAGATTAGCGCGGCATAGAGTAGAGCTCTATGTGGATGACACATATCCGTGGCGGATCTTGCAAGTGACCAAGTAAATAAGTACTCCCTTCATTTTAAAATAAGTGTCTAAACTTTGTACTAACTTTAGTACAATGAAGAGGGTACTAAGCAGTCCCCTTTCTCTTCCGAGTCGATAACGTGTAAAATGGGCTAATGTGCCATTTTCAAGTCCCCTACCCCAACATCCCCACCCCAACGCCTCCCTTTCCCTTCCTCTTGCGTCGGCGGCTACACCCGCTCCCCCATCACCGTCTTCCCATGTCGCCCCGTCCGTCTATTTGTTGACCCTGCCGTCCTAAACCCTCCTTCTCCGGCGCCGGCCACCACCGTACTTGCACCGTAGCCCCCTTGCTCGCCTTCGTCGGTCGTGACACCGCGTCCCGTCATGGGCGCGGAACGCCTCGCATCAATCTAACCGACGCCCGAAGAATAGCAAATTTGTTAGGGCTTAATTAACAATATCTATTTTGTGCCAAATATAATGGCATGATTTTTTGGACACCATGTATGAGTCGTCTGACCCGCAATTACTACCGTGGCAAGAAATGGAAAGTAATAGCTATCCGCTCAGCTGGCCTCAGCCCGTCCGGGGAAAACGACAGCTCGTTTCTTTCCATAAAAATCGGACGCTGCGTGCCAAACCGGCCGAATGGGCGCGCCGGGGTAGGCAGGCGGCGAGATAAGACGCCGCGAAAGCAGCGAGCTTGCGCTTGTCGCTGTCGCTCCTCCGGCCTCCACTCTGCACTCTCGTCTTCCTCACTCCCTCCCTCTCGCGCGCTTCTGCGCCACGATCGACCGGCCGGTCCATGGAGAAGGCGGCGTCCTTCCTCTCCTCCCTCCTCGGCGGCGGCGGCGGGGGGGACGGGCAGGCGGGGGAGCCGGCGGCGACGGTGGCGTCGATCCTCATTTACCCCATCAAGTCCTGCAGGGGCGTCTCCGTGCCGCAGGCCCCCGTCACCTCCACCGGTACCACTCCACTGTCCCCCAGCCTCACTGAAACCAATCATTTTCCTTCGTCGTGCTGAGCTCTGATCTGACTGCAGGGTTCAGGTGGGACCGGCAGTGGGTGGTGGTGAACGCCAAGGGCAGGGCCCTCACGCAGCGGGTGGAGCCCAAGATGGCGCTGGTGGAGACGGAGTTGCCGCCGGCGGCCTTCGACGAGGACTGGCAGCCCACCCCCGACTCCTACTTGGGTACTCTTGTTTTTCTTTCTTTCTTAATCATTTACATTAGGCATTCGATTTGTTCCAACTGATCTAGTACTGGAGTAAGATATGTTCAACCAAAGGAGAAGATGGGTTGCAGTAATTTTATTTTGACCAACAGTTGTTTGTTCATTAAGCTGTACTAGTAATTTTGGTTCAGAAGAAGATGTGCTCTGATTTTCTTCCTAATTAAATATTTTCCAATGGATCATCATCAGAAAGTTTAGCCACTGTCTCTCTGTTTTGTTTTAATAGACAATTTGTTCAGACTAATTTGGTTTCCTGCAAAATCTTCTGTCTCCCATGTGTTGCTGAATACTGCTTGTTGTTTGATCAAGCAATACACTAAAACTGGTGGATTTGATCAAAATTAATTGTGTTTTTTATTCTTACAAAATTGATTACTAGGGTTCCCAACTTGTGTATACTCTTTGATACATTGTGACTTGTGATGCGGCTTCCTTTTTGTATGCTTCAGAGACGCTGACAGCATTTATAAGAGCACCTGGGATGTGAAGTGTGATGTCCTTTCTTAATTTTTAATGTTTCAGAGGAAATCACCTAAACATCAATTTTATTTGATCCTCTGCTGATTGCAGTTATAAGAGCACCCGGGATGGACACACTGAAGGTCCCTCTTGCTGCGGAACACGTCACGCTTGACGACGTCTCCGTCTGGGAGTGGTCTGGTTCTGCCTATGATGAAGGAACTGAAGCAGCTGAATGGTTCTCCGCCTATTTCGGGAAACCAAGTCGGCTCGTGCGGTTTAAAGAAGGTGTGTGCCTTGTGATGTTCTTTCATCGCAAAATATACCTTGGATACCTGTTGAAAAATATTCAGTAAATGTATTCTCAGTGAGACCGTCTCTGGTACTTATGGAGAATGTCTCCTTTTCATGCTTTTCACAGAGTCCGAAATCAGGCCGACTAATCCTGAGTATGCTCAAGGCTACAAGATCACCTTCACGGATTGCTTCCCGTTCCTGATAGCATCCCAGGTACAGTTCGTAGTTCACGGCTCAGACTGTTTGCCCGTGTATGAACTATGAAGGCTATGTTCACTGCTGCTAAACACAAAGCTCAAGTTGATAGTTCAAATAATTTGCAGGGATCACTGGATGCACTGAATGAGCTGCTTAAGGAACCTGTACCAATCAATCGCTTCAGACCAAAGTAAGAAGCACACTGTACTTTTGCAACAACCTCTTTGCTGGCGGTTTATGTATTTATGAATTATGATAGCAGGTTGCTTAGTATTTTACCTTCTTACAGACATGGTTTGCTTTGACAGTATTTTAGTGGACGGATGCCACCCGTACGCAGAGGATCTGTGGAAAACCATGAAGATAAACAAGCTAACATTTGACGGCGTGAAGTTATGCGACCGTTGCAAGGTAAAATTCCCAGATCTGGTGCTGTGGTTGAGTGTGCTTGAAACTTAATTCTGCAGCCATTTTCTGAAAAGAAACATGATATTGACAGATAGCAAATTGCTTGCTTCTTTTCTTTCCATCCTTTCCGTAGCTACATAAGCAACGGGCTAAAGTCTCAGGGTGTGAAAAATCCTCCTTTGCTGCATATTTAACATACTTACAGTTACTTGAGTGCAAGTGAGTAACTGATATATCAGTTGGCTTAGTGCGGGCCTCCTGAGGTAATTCTTCATGACATTGAGGACTACCACAGGGCATGCAAGTAACAACGGGTGAATAATGGGGACAGTTCTTATAAAGCTGATACTTATGAACTTGTTCATCAGTTTCATAAACCTTACACCACCATAATTCAGTAGAATGATGTGCACACTAAACATTCACAAGGTAATATTTATATATATAGGAGTATGTACTCTATGCTTAGTTTCTCTGTTTGCTGATTCAGGTGCCTACCATTAATCAAGAGAACGGAATACCTGGCAGCGAACCAACAGAAACCATGCTGACATTCCGGTCCGGTGAAGTGATCCGCCCGAGCCACAAGAATAAACAGAAGGTAACTAATAGTCCCTTTCAACCCATTGTACTGTTAGTGGTAGAACAAGCCGTTGACCACTCGCATTTTTATCTCGTTTTGCAGGTATACTTTGGGCAAAACCTGGTCTGCAAGGAGTCGGTGTCAGCAAAGGGCAAAGGGAGGATCGTCAAGGTCGGCGACCCGGTTTACGTTCTGCAGACATACCCTTGTTCCGACGAAGTTCCAGCCTGAGCAAGGCCATGGTAGCACCTACCATATCTGTTTTATGTGTGTGTGTCGAAGAGATTACCGGTCAATTGATTTTGTGCACGCATTACGTAAATTGAACTTAGCAATAAAAGCTCGAGGAGCATGATCGTCATGCCCTCCATGTCAAACAATATCATACCATCTGGTTCTTTAGTCTGTCGAACGGTATAATACACTTCTCAGTGGTCACTGATGTTCAGTTAGCGAAGCCTTCGTCAGAGACTTATCAACTGACAATCGAGGTCGCCATCATGAAATTCATTAAGATGGAAAATTACATTACATATAGCATTATTCAGAATTATACAAAATAATATGAGTCAAAAGGAAGCAAAAGTTAGATGGGTACATTCACAAAATGAACATGCTCACATTCAAAACAGCCTACATGCATGTATATATATCTGTATGTATATCTGCACTACTTCCTCTGAACTTGAGCAGAAAATGGTGTCCAGCTTCCAAAATCATACACCATTCATGGCATCTGTTGCATCTGTGGGGAGGTTGTTTGCTCTTCACATCACACTGTAATGGCAGTTATCATAGCCTGGAAAGGAAGATGAGGAAAGCAAGAAATTAGTGGCTACAACATCAGTCAATCACAAGAAGAGCGAAGAAGAATGGAAGATGGCAATGGGGTTGAAGGAGGTGAGATGATGTGGCTTACTCGGGTCCTTGGTGATGAGCATGGCGGTGCCGCCGAAGTCGCAGGTGGCGCCGGTGGACTTGGCGCGCTGCCAGTAGCTGTTGAAGGCGTAAGAGGCGTGGGACGTCATGGTGTCCGGCTTGAAGCAGGCGCCGTCCGCCTGGAGGGACTCGCAGTCGGCGCCCGACGCGCACGCGTAGTCCATGGCCTGCTGCACGATCGCCGCCGGCACCGACGGCTTCGCCACGCACCACTCGGCGTGCCCCGCCGACGGCGACGGCGGCCCGGTCGTCGGCGGGAGCACCACCGGCGGCTGGAAGCTGCCCCCCGGCGGGCTCGGGGAGGACCCCGATCCCGACCCCGACCCCGGCGAGGACTCCGGAGGCGGGTACGGCGCGTAGTCTGGCGGGCTGGGGGTCACCTCCGGCGGGCTTGGGAACGGCGTGACCTCCGGCGGGCTGGGAGTCACCTCCGGTGGCCCCGGGAACGGCGTGACCTCGGGTGGGCTGGGAGTCACCTCCGGTGGGCCCGGGAACGGCTCGACTTCCGGCGGGCTGGGCGCGACCTCCGGTGGCCCAGGGAATGGCGTCACGTCCGGTGGGCTGGGCGTGACCTCTGGTGGCCCTGGGAACGGCGCGACCTCCGGCGGGCTGGGCGTGACCTCTGGTGGCCCCGGGAGCGGTGCGACCTCCGGTGGACTGGGCGCAACCTCCGGTGGACTCGGGTACACTATCGGGGGCAGCGGCGTCACCTCCGGAGGGCTCGGGAACGGCTCGATGTCCGGCGGGCTGGGCGCGACGACCGGCGGCAGTGGTGCTATCTCGGGCGGACTGGGCGCGACCACCGGCGGCATTGGCGCGATCTCCGGCGGGCTGGGCGCGACCACCGGCGGCAGTGGCGCTATCTCAGGCGGGCTAGGCGCGACGACCGGCGGCAGTGGCGCGATCTCCGGCGGGCTGGGCGCGACCTCCGGCGGGCTCGGCGTGACCTCAGGCGGGCTGGGCGTGACCTCCGGCGGCGGAGGGGAGTAGAACTGCATGGGCGGCGGGGGCGACAGGTAGGCGAAGGAGGGCGCCGGGATGACGGGCGGCGGCGACGCTTCCGGCTCCGGGGCGCAGCCGGGGGAGCCCGGAGGCGGGGAGGCCGAGTGGTGGTCGGACTCGGAGTACTGGTCCAGCAGCTCGTCCACCGTCAGCACCCTCGCTCCTGCTTGTGCACCCAACAAAACCATCAATAAGTGAGACTGAATTTGCACAAATCTCGCAGCAAGCGTGAGCAAAATTTCAGTAATATCAACCCGTTAGCATTGCTACTAAAGATGAACCGAATTTGCACATACACAACATTGTTACTAAGAACCGGCATACATTTCGGCGAAATTTGGCATAAAACTCCGCACACATTTCGCAGCAAGTGCAAGCAAATTTTTTGTTGAGGGGTGAAGGTGGCAAACACACAGAAATTGAACTCGAGTGTACGTCCTCTACGCATGCTAGGGAAGAAGTGTGTAAGATGGATGGAAGGAACCAGTGGCATACATACCGCATTGCGCGACAAAGAAGGCGAGCACAATAACAATGGCGGAGAGGAGGAGAGGGCGCGAGGGGCGTCGGGAGCTCTTGCATTCCCCCATGGCCGGCGTTTCTGTGCAATGAGGGGAATGGAGCTGGGGCTGTTGATATAGCCATGAAGCATGGCTGTGAAAAGGTTAAAGGTTAAAGGAGGAGGCATTGCAAATGCAGCAAAGCTACTAGCAGAATCCAGTGAAGTGAAATAGTGAGGGACGAGTGAGCTTTAGTGTTTGGTATACACTGAGGCAGAGGCAGAGGCAGGGCATGGAAATGATTGGATTCGTTGGTGGGTTTGAGGTTCTTTTCTCCTTTGGCAGTCTTGGCACAGATGCTTTGCTTGCTAGCCGCTGCCCAGAGAGAAGCGGGGAGGATCCCCCAGCCGACTCAACCTTTTTCCTCCTCTTTTGCTTCGGATCCACTCAACATACTTCCCCACTCCACACACAAGTCAGCATCTGTGTAATGTTGTAGAATGTGTTCATGCACGCAAGGTGGCATAATTTGCACGTACTAGCATTCTCAGAAAGATCAAATTTGCGGCAAATTAAAAGGGCGCGAGATTAGTTCAAAAGAGCGGCGCAAAGCAGCAGACAGGGGGCATCTCAGATCGTTGCGAAAGGTAAAGAGAGAAGACGAGTAGTACCGGAGAGAAGAATTGCATTCCCTATGAGAAATTTGCTGAAACAAGCAACACCTCTTTTGCTTTTGCTAGCCATGGATACATGATCACGCTGCGGAAGGCAAAATGACGGTGCCAACAACATATGGTACTCAACAGCAGCACAGCCGCTGAAAAGACACTGCTAATCTCATCGTCAGGTTTACAGAGCTGAAGATACTCATATCGTCAGTCAATCGACAACGGAACAAATGACTTCTAGGTCTAACAGGTTTCCACTCTCGGTACGAAAAGACAGGACAAACGATGTTGAATCAAAATCTCCAAGTCAGACCAACACAATCTTTCCACTGCGGTAGCTCCAGTCACTAACTAAGTAGATCAACAACAGGGGGGATCCAGGACCACCGATTGCACGGCGTCCCTCCCATGGATGCACGGGTGAGCCCGTTGGTGAATCGCATCAAGCTGTTTACTGAACACCAGGCGCAGCTTGTTTATGTCAATTGTCTAGAAAATGTAATATCTGATATTCTTCGATCGAACGCTGCATCAACCGAGCTCATCTGTCCACAAAAGTTTCAAGACAAAGAAAGGTGGTATTAGATTTGATCTCCGTAACTTGGGAACAAATAACAGAGCATGAGAATTTCCTCTTTATGAACAAAAGTTGATGGCTCACAGGCCATATGAAAGCTGACCTGGAACCAAACTCTCACCACATTCTCGATCAAAATTAAGTTATAAATGCTACAGTACTGGCAGAAGCTCAGCCGCACGTGGTGAATCGTAAAAAAAATATAAGTATAATGCTTAAACTGAAATTAATACATACACGTTTGCGTACTGTCCAGGGCTTGGCCGATAACCCTCAAGTCATTAGCACCATGAGATTTGTCAGATTGTAAAAAAACTTACTAGCAGGAAGAACAATGTAAATACCTACTTGGAACTCCTGATGTGCGCGAAATCAGCAGGATATAGATGATCAAACAAATAAACACCAAGTAGATGTCATGAATATGTAAAAGGGTAGTATAATAGGGAACCATCTCACATACACCATCCGTTTCCAAATACTTGGAAGTTCTAGGTTTATCCTATTAGGCTTTGGTCTAACATACAGATGTTTGATATGTTTGACTTAGGACAAACCTAGAACTTCCAAGTATTTTCGAACAGAGGAAGTATGTAACAAGCCAACTACTGAAGGAATACATCTCATATTTCCATGTAAATTCAACATGTATTTCTCTCTTTCAAAGCTCGTATAACTTGCTCTACAGGTGCCGCACTCCAATGATTTTTGAGAGATCATTGGTAATGGAAACATAAAAAGCCAGAACTTACCTGGCTAGTTTCGTCATGCACCTGGTACATGGGCAGCGCCAACCTTCTTTCCTCCTACACAAATCAACAAACATTTTAGACATTACACTTGTATCTGATGATCAAACAAATTCCCAGGTCACCTGTAAGAATGAGAATAAAGGGAAGGCAATAAATACCATTGACATTGCTTCATCATCCCACACCAGATAGACCTCACTCGTAGCTGGTTGAGTAGCAGACGTTTTACTATTAGTGGCAGGTGCAGGTGGCTGTCCAATTGCTGGCCCTCCTGTACCTGGAACAGATGCATGCACAAGTGAATTCACAAAGGCCATGAGTAAACAACAAGAGCAAACATAATAAATATCAGAAGGAAATACAAAACGTCAACTCAGAAATACCCCTTCACATAAAATGAGCTATATGTTGCTCCTAATATACATGTATTGTTTTAAATAACAGATGAAATCTTGCCTAAATTCCTCTCAGGTGTTTATAATAAGTTTAATTAGTCCATATTGTTCTCTGATTTCCTTTCATATACTATGTGTTGTTTTAAACAACAGATAAAATCTTGCCTAAATTCCTCTCAGGTGTTTATAAGAAGATTTAATTAGTCCATATTGTTCTCTGATTTCCTTTCATATACTATAAATACTCTAAACGGTAGATGCGCTATATATGTAGGGATGAAAATGAAGCAGAAACTTTCCGCTTTTCGTAATGCGGAAATGGAAACGGAAACAGAAATGGAATTTTTTATGCGGAAACAAAAAAAAACATGAAACAGTGGTTTTAGACGGAACAGACACGGAAATGGAACTTTCCGTTTCCGTGATTATGGAATTTCCGCTTTTACTATATACGGGCCCATGTGAGGCCTGGCAAAATGACAGTGACAAAATGGCCCATGTGAGGCCTGGCTTCTACTACCACACACATACTTAACTAGACCCTATATTCAATTTTACAGTACTACTACAATACTACACTAAGTCACTAAGCTAATCATATTGTTTAGCCATTTTAACAATTGATTAAGTTTGTTGGTTTGCTTTTTGTTTTTCTTAATGGTTCAAGAGGTTTTTCAAGTTCCGGTGAACACCCGCTTCCGTTGCTGTGTCCACTCCATGTTCGTTTCCGGTAGTATCTGTTTCCAAATTCATTTTTGGGGTTTCTGTATTTTTCATTTCTGCTTCCACACAAAAAATATGAAAACAAATGTGGTAGCACCCAATTCCGTCTGTTTCCGCTCTGTTTTCATCCCTAGCACATCTAAGGTGCTTAGACATAGGCGTCAAAAGTTCTGGGAAAATCAACATACCATGGTTATTAGCTACATAGCCATATCCTGCAGTACCAACTGATGCTGGAGAATTTGCTGCAATAGTTGCAGGTGAAATTGACGAGCTGAATGACGAATTTGCTGCTCCATTGCCACTGGTGTTAACGGGAAACAAAGGCTGGGAAGCCTGAGGGGCAACAGGTGAAGGAACCCCTGTGGTGGGCATAGCGTATGATGTCTGAAGTAAATTAGCAGGTGCTGATGTCATCATAGGATTGGGCATGTTTTGAATGGGGAATAGTGGTTGCTGTGGTGCTTGCCCAGCCATCATTGGGGGAACTGAAACCGGTGGTTGTTGAGCAAACCAAGGTTGCGGCTGCTGAAGAGGCCAAATCGGAGGTCGGACCATCATTGCAGGATTATACCTGTGAAAAAATGAGACAGGAATTAGAAGCTGTTCCAAAAAGAGTGCCAACAATACAATTCGACACGCATATTTTAAGTAGACTGGAACTAAAAATTTAGATAGAAAAATAAAAGGAGAGCATACATAGGGCGGGCTGCACCATAAGGCCGAGGAGGAAAAGGCATGCCTAGCGGATAATTAGGCATAATAGGAGGTCTTATTGTCGGCACTTCTACTTTGGCCACCTTTGATGAAGGATCTTCCTCTGCATGTGGAACACGTGTAAAAGGTTAGACGACATAGTATTGGAGGGAAATAACATGGCAGGCCCTTACTTACACTGCCCGCCAAAAACAAAAGGTTCAGCGCTTACATGTAATAAAGGTTAAAAAACATGCTTATTGTAGAGACAGAACATGGTAAGCAGTTAAGGAATATCAAATGCATAGGTTAACAACATGCTGTGCAGGAAATTACACGGCAAATTCAGCACTTAAGGAATCCCCTACAAGTTTCAGCGTGACTAACCAGGCCAACGCTGAGGGGGTCTAGTGTTTCGCTGAGGCTGGATGGTTGGCCTTTGGGATGGTCTTGCGTGTGGTTATTCCCTGAGAAAGGTAGCTATTTCAATTTGTGTGGCTGCGTCTGGGCCTATGGGATGGGATGTGGGGGCCCTGCCTTGGCTGCCGCACTTGTGCGTGGATGTGCGATGTGGGTGCATGGATTTTTTTGGTCGGTGTGTTAGCCGAACTGTGGGCCCGGCTGTGAGTGTGTTGCTGTTTCCATGTGCGCAATGGTGGTGGGCTACTGGGACGCTGCTAATTACACCACAGCCAGGGAGCGGTGCCAAGTAGCATGTAGCTCTGCCACAACGATACATAAATGCACACCATCGTCCAAGCTAACAAAACTATCATTTATACATGCACCAAACACCACTATATTTGAGCGCAGCGGAGCACGCCACTCTGCCTTCTCAAATGTAAAGGTTGAACAACATGCTTGTTGGAGAGAAATAACAAGGCAAGTTCATTCATACCTTAGGAATTTATATGTATGTAAAGGTTAAACGACATGCTATTGGACAGAAACAACATGGCAACTTCAGCGCCAAGGAAAACTACTCATAAAGGTTAAACAACATGGCATTGGAGAGAAATAACATGCCCAATTGAACTCTTGGGGCGGGGGTCTTCCGTTTGCTGATGGATAATTATGCTCAGGCATGAACCACGTACGTTCGACGTTTAGCCGATATTAAGGAATCCAATAATTTGCAGCGTGATTGGCCATCGTCATAAGCAAAACTAGTCAACAGAAGCAACACTGCCATCCAGATTACAGCACTCTGGCCTCTAAAGAAGTTTAGCAGAGAAACATAAAATCATAGTGGAGAAAATAAGCAAGCTGCCGCGGATACCTTCCCCATAGTGGGCGGCGAGCACGTCGGAGGGGATCCCCTGCATGCCGAAGATCTCGATCTCGGTGGAATCCCTCTCGGGCTTGGCATTCGGAACCCTGCGGCCAAAAGAAGAAACAGATTAGACACCACCGAGCAATCAGAGCCCCGCCTACCGCACGCAATCACGGATCCAATCGAGCGTCGGGTAACCCCGAATCTGGGCCGCCCCGGCAAGGAGGCGGCGGCGCGGATCCATGGCTAACAGGAGGAGGAGGAGAGAGGGTACGCACTTGGTGACGGACTCCTTGTGGACCTGGAGGACGTGGATGGCCATGCCGCCGGCGGTCGAGAGCTTCTTGTGGCAGACGTGGCACTTGAAGTGCTTGGCCTTCTGGTGCTGCACCAGGATCTTCTCGTCGTCGAACTCCCGGTCGCAGTAGTAGCAGAACACCTTCTCCACCCGCTTCTTCTTCTTCCCCATCCCCGCCTCCCGCTCCCTCTCCCTCTCCCTCTCCGCCCTCTCCGCTCTCCGGCGAGACGACGGCGCGGGCGGGCGCGACCGAGCTAGGGTTTCGTTCGGCGACGCCGCGGGGGGAGGGAGGAGGAGGCGGCGAGAGCACGCGGGTTCTCGGTGCGATTTGGGCCGCGGGGGGGATGACGGGGTCGGTGCGGGGGCTCGGAGGGGGAGTTTGTAAATATGGCGTGCCGCCTGGGTCCGGAGGCTGGCGTGTGGGCCGCCACGGGCTGCCTTGGTGTTGCGCGTGTTTTCCCTTGCGGACCCTTGGGTTTAGGTGTTTTGCTGTCTGCCCCTTGCCTGCGCTCGTGTCGTGCCCGTGACGCTGCGGGCGGGCTTGGGATGGGCCTGCCCGTTCGTTGGAGCCGCTGGGCCGCGTTTGGGCACTCTCCGGGCTCCCGTGTTCCGGCTGATGGATCAAACTCCACGCTGGGTGCGGTGGTGGCTGGTGGGTGGCTGGTGAGGCGTTTTGGGTTCCCTGGACGTGCTCGCCGTCCGAGGGAATTCCCTTCATGTCGAAGGAACCATGGTAGGGATGGGAGAAACGAGCCCAACTTCTAAGTCGTTTTCGTCTTCATGAGAAAGGTGTGGATGAATTCGTCTTTAAAAAAGAAGAGATCGATGATCCACCCAAGAAGGCAAAGTGGCTGGCGATTGCGAGAGTTCACACGACGAGAGGTAGCCTTAGCGCTCTGATTGCGGGCATGAAATCCTCATGGAACCCAGCTAAAGATGTGTCTTCATGACAACCTCTTCATAGTGCAGTTCGGATGTTTAGGTGATTGGAATAAGGCAATGGTGATGTGTCTGTGGTTCTTTATGAATGAAGCTTTGTTAATGGAGGAGTATATGAACCCTACGATAGTGGTCCTCGATAAACCTGTGGTCTGGGCACGGGTACATAGTTAAGCTAACTGATAGGGGATACCATGGAGGTTCAGATCAAGCTACATGTATGGTTCATTGAAGAATTTGTGAGACTTCATTTCAAGATAGAAGTAAACCGGAAAATCGTGAGATTTGTGTCAATAACGAAGGGGGATGCGTGAGAAAGAGTGGTATCAAGTTATTAAGTAGGAAAAGCTCCCAATGTTTTCTGCAAACCGCGCTTTACTCCTTTATTGGCATCAAGAATGTGGTAACGGTGAGCATGACGAGTCAAAATTCAAGTGGGATGACTTCACCCTAGTTGCTGTCGTAGAGGTCGTGGACAAAGACCACGTGGCTCAAGCTATGGTCGGGAAAGGAATGGAAGAGGGAGGGGTAGAGGCCTTGATGGAAGAGGGTTCGGAAGTACGGGGGATGGAACGTTTCATGGATGGAGTTGGACATTTAATAGTGTCTTCCAAACACATGCGACTGGTGGAACGAATGCGCCTACTAGTAATGCACCCAAAAACCGTTCAAGGCAACCAAGAGGTTCATATGCATGATGGAAACGTTCAGGGAAAAAGGTCGGATGATGACACTGGTATACTTGCTTTATTGCCAACGCATCTGGTTGACGACTCTATTGTTAATAGTGGAATTGTCACAAGAACTTAGTAGTTGCTGCAAATTTCAACTAAAGTTAAGAATCAAAATAATCCTCCATTTAAATATCAACAAGATGTGCCCAAAGAATATTCTAACATCATGTTTTTACTAATTAGCAAATGTTGAGAGGCGGCGTTTGGTAGGTCGGAGTCCAACATGAATGCAATAGAGAGGTGTGATTACTTCCTTCAATATTATAATCTTTGACATTGAATGACGAGAATTAAGGGTATTTGCATGGGCCTCGGTTCGGTCACTTCGGTGGACCGAGCGTGCACACCAAAATCATTGACTGGAAGGTGTTGGATACTATGTGTGCTAGCACTGATTACAATTTTTTCCGAATGAACACCGATTACAACTACTTGCTGTTTTTTGTTGTTCCTGTCATAGTACTGTTGTTTGTTAGTTGTTACTTGTTGTTGTTTGTTGTTACACTATCAGATATAATAATTAAAATTGAGTGAAATATTGAAAAGAAATATTTCTTAAGGGAGATGATATTTAGGGCCCATCGGTACTTGTTGACCATCAAAATATTCGTCAACTTTAAACCCCATTGATGTCGTTGGTGAGACGGAGCGAGAGGGGGGATGAAGAGTACAGAGAGTGCGACAATGGTGCATCTTGCTCGCGTCCTGTTTTGCCCCGCATAGCAGTTGGGATTGCGAGATATAGTAATTAATATATGATCTATTTGAAGCTGATACAAGTATGCAAATGATGCACAATTACTTTTCCATCGAAGGAGTAGCCGTTGATCGATAAATGTTTAGATTTCTGTAATTATTTTCACACTGGGTCGTTGAATATCAACAACTTATTACACATAATTCAATTCTTTTGGAGCGAGTTGAAGGAGTAGGTTTTATTAGCAGAGAAGAAGATTGCGAACTTTTGGAATACAATGGAATCTTCATAAAATGGATCCTTGTGAGTCTTACAACCAATTTAATTGAAAAATCTTATTATTCACAATGATAGATAAACTCTCGTATACCACACGAACTCTCATATTTATTTTTATACCCGTTGCAACGCACATGCATTTTTGCTGGTATCATCTTGAAATTTTACGAAGTCGCCGTAGGTGTCTTATAGTCGACGGGAACATCTCCTCCCACTAAACGCACGTCGCCGAAAATCCTAAAATAAATCCAGGATAAATGCGAGCATCAGGATTTGAATCCTAGTAGGCTAGGATACAGTTGTCCTCCTTACCATTCAACCACAGACTGATTCACCTATACACATAGAGTTGTCTCTTGCCCTTCCGTGCTAAGTGTGGTCGTGACAGTGCACCTCTCGTAATCTCATACCACACATAGATGCAGTATGTGCTCACTGGAACGAATGGTGCCACCGCATGAGGCTTTTCTACTATATATCCTTAAATAACCAAAATAATTATCATTTACAAAGAATATAAATCAAATCTCGGCACAACAAATATAGTTTGGAAAGTTGTAATAACTAAAAAAATACCCGACATATTTGGCTTCCAAACATCTACTCCCCCATCCCAAACATAAGATGTTTTTGTAAGCTGTTTTACTTTGCAAAAATGTCTTATATTATGGGACGGATGGAGTATATCTATATACCTACTAATAAAACAAGGTAATATTATTGGTTTCATCCTGCTTATGTGATTTTATTTATCTTTCTTCTATCTATATCTATACCTACTAATAAAGCAAAGTAATTTTCTTAGTTTCATCCCGCTTATGTGGTTTTATTTGTCCATCTTCTATTTAAGATTTATACGCGAGGTGGTATTAATTCGGGACCTTTAAGATATATATGTGAGGTGGTACTAATTCGGGATCCTCATATATACGATGCTTATTGCGTCAATTTATCGGGCTATGCACAAACAACAGACCGACTGGGGCGGCCCAGTAGCATAGTGGCCAATATAGTGTAAAATCCAAAAAAAGGCCCTTTCGAGAATCTCTACTCCTAATGTCTCAGTTGATAGTCTGCGTTTCGGGTTTATTTTCGTCCCACCTATCACGGTTTATTTTCGTCCTCCCTCCCACCTTCCATGTAGTCCCTCCACGCCAAAAAAATCGAACCAACCAATGTTACGAGGGAGCGATGCCTCCAGGTACTCCCCTCCACGCCAAAAAGACGGACGAAAATAAACCGACGAAAGAAAACCAGCGAAAATAAACCCGTCTTGGACTGGCAACGTGTGAACGAGCGAGCGAGCGGGCGAAGCCTCCAGGTGCCCTCGAGCGACACCACACCAGATCCCCTCGCCATTGCCCTCGCCCTCGCAGCCGCCGCCGATCCCCTCCCCCATCTTCCTCCCTCAAACGCTAACCCGTCTCCGCACCGCGACCGCCACCGCCCGTCGTGGCCGCCCCCGCCACCTCCCTCCGCGGCCGCCGCCCCAGTTCCAGCCGTGGCCATCGCGCCCAGATCCAGCCGCGACCGCCGCCCCCACGTCCCACCGCGGCCGCTGCCCTGCGCGCCAACGACCCCTTCCCCCGCCGCCGCGCCACAGGTCCACTTCGCCATGAGCTCCAGCGCCGACCATCCCGTCGCTGCTCGTGATCCCCTCTTCCGTCAGCTCCACTTCACCTGAACCGTAAGTCCATATGAGTATGCGTAGCAGGTTCATCAGATCCTCCTGACATGTTCTTCCTTCTCCAATTTTTTTTCTTTTATGTTTAATTCTTCGTCATATGATCATTTCCTTTTACCCCAGTGCCTTTCGCTTGAATTCTTGCTGATGTTGGTTGTAGCTTCTAACGGCTTCGCATGCGTGCCTACGTAAATTTGTACTGAGCGATGCCATTTTGAAAGAAAAAAACTGAATAAACTACAACCCATCAGACGAGAAAAGGCTGATTCTGCCAATTCAAGTTGGATGTCTGGCTAGGTGTCTTGTGCAGACTTGACATAGGCTATGTTGGACACTAGCAAGTGTTCCCAATCACATCTTAAAGAAATTCAAGTTTGATGCAGGAAATGTTTGCTCTTTTAAAATCAATGTATTTGTGAGTACCAAGCTGAATAAGGTTTATTATGCATGCTGAATAAGGTACTGAAATGATCTGAATTTCAAACTCTGTTTTCTTTGCTTGCTTGGTAGTACAGTCTGCAGTACATAACACATCTCATTTCTTCTGTTATAGTTACATTTTTCAGAAACTTGAGGTTCTAAGGGCTGCTTTATAAAAGCTTTGTACCAAATTTACTGAATTAGAAATAACAGTTGATAGAGCTGGTATGTTAATCTCATAGCCCTGACGTTGAAAATTTTCTGCTTTTGTCCTGTATATGCACACTTACCTTCCTGCAACTGTATGTACATCCTCTGTAAGGAAATATAGGAGCGTTTAGAATACTAAAGTAGTGATCTAAATGCTCTTATATTTCTTTACAGAGGGATTATTAACTAGCCAATTGCTTTCATTTAATTATCATTATTCTGGAACATGTTGCTCACTTGATATTAAACATTTTAATTAGAATAAGCTATCCAAGGAGGTTTTATTAGGAAAATTTAGTTTATGTGACTTTTTTTTATTTGAACAAGCATACGCATCTCCATTTTTTCATTTTTAGTTTTTTATTTGTATAGTTGGAACATTAGTTTGATGTGAGTTTCAGCTACCTGCTTGTTATTGAAACTGCAAGAACTCGCTAGCTTTTGTCAAAAGAAATGGAATGTGATGGAAGTAAAAGAAGATAAGGTGTTTTTGTTGATCCTTGTGTTTGATTTTAGGGTGTGTGTGTGTGTGCCTAATCACTGTAAATAGTAAATACTCTACAGTTATGACAGCGAAATCCTTGTGAATATGGACAGATGGAGATGTATGAACGGGCAATTCTTGCAGTTAATTATTGTCAGTTTGCGATTTCAAAATACAATGACCCAGATGTCATCAGAAGATAGCAATTTAATACCGATACTATTCTGATGAAGTTTTTTTTAATATATTTTTATAGTGTCTTGACTTTTGTTAACTACCGCATTTTAGGCTGTATGTGTATAGGAATACATACATGGCAAGAAGGGATTATACAATACCTAGGACCTGAGCAGGAATGCTTGATGAAATGCTTTATAATATTTTAGCACTGTTTTTCGGCAGTCCTTGTGGTAGGAAAGTGATCCATTCTTCAAAAACTCATCTACTACTACTCACCTTGTATAATTTTTTATTCTGCTGCATATTTGGTTTTATCATAAAATGAATGGATTATTCTGAAATACAGTGTAACGCCCCCCCCTATCAAAGATTATTATTTGAGCATTTATTTATTATTATTCTTTTGCCTCTTGCTATTGCTTGCTAAAGGCACATGCATACACGAATCTTTCCTCGTGCCATTGTTTCTTCTGCAAGCACCTAGCAGTGTAATTTCATGAATCAAGTAAGATTCTGCTATTTGGCCCAAAGAATTATCTGATGATACATTTTCCCCTTTCCTTGCTATAGTTCCTTTCAGTCAGCTAAACGTCAATATGTTGGATGATGTTGTGGAGAGGGCCACCGAGAGGGAGTTTGCATTGCCAAAGTCGAAGGTGGCCATCGCCTTGACCTGCCTGGACCTCCTGACCTTTCACAACGCTCAAACAGGAAACACATGTTGGAGGAGGAGAACACAAGCTAATTGTAAGCATCAACTATTTGTTAGCTATCAATCTTGTCCTTTGAGCATATATACTTTATTTCTTAAACCATTATGCATGAGCTTTTTAGGATGATTTGGATGAGTGGATCAGAGGACGACATGAGCAGGTATTTCCATTTGATCATACCCAAAATGATAATGTATACCCTAACTTAAGATGATGGCTCTTCTACTCTGCTAACATAACATGCATGTGCTTGTGTGGAGTGCCTGCAAAATTAATAGCTCAAGTCTCTCAACACGCGGATGGATGATGTTGTGGAGAGGGCCATCGAGAGGGGGTTTGCATTGCCAAAGTTGAAGGTGGCCATCGCCTTGACCTGCCTGGACCTCCTGACCTTTCACAACGCTCAAACAGGAAACACATGTTGGAGGAGGAGACCACAAGCTAATTGTAAGCATCAACTATTTGTTAGCTATCAATCTCGTCCTTTGAGCATATATACTTTATTTCTTAAACCATTATGCATGAGCTTTGTAGGATGATTTGGATGAGTGGATCAGAGGACGACATGAGCAGGTATTTCCATTTGATCATACCCAAAATGATAATGTATACCCTAACTTAAGATGATGGCTCTTCTACTCTGCTAACATAACATGCATGTGCTTGTGTGGAGTGCCTGCAAAATTAATATCTCAAGTCTCTCAACACGCAGATGTGGAGAGGGTTCTCCTAGCGGTCATTGCAACTGTGATATGCATTTCCTTGCTCTCGGCTCTGATCAAGTTTGTAGCGTCTGGGAATGTGCATATGAAAATCCACACGTGCGATTTGGTTGTTATATTTTTTCCACACTGGTTTCTAGAGATGTTCAAGTTATCTCATATACTATATCGAATTATAATGGATAAGTTAGTGTACATACTGATTTGAAGATCCTTTTGCTGTCATACACATATTACTGCAGGACCATAGCGGACCATTGCAATGCGGCAAATCAAATTTCAATACTCAACACTCTTCTATGTGGATTAGTAAGTTGTTTATCTACTTTCACTTTTAAATTGCTTGTTGAAGACACTTGATTCACTTTGTGCCTGTTACTTTAATCTTGCTAAGTGCATACAGAAAAAATTCTACTTGCCCCTTGTCATGCACAAAATCGAATAAACCTTGCAAATTAGTTTACGCGAATCTGGTCCTGTAGTTAAATATTATTTGGTCTATGAAATGAGATGAAGTTTGTCCCTAGAATATATAATGGACTGAAAACAAAACCCAAGATGTGGCAATTCAAACACCCAAAAGAAATTACTTGCATACCTTGTTGAGATGATCTTTTTAAAGTTTCTGCGTTTATCTTTGGTATCTTTAGTATCTTCAGCCACAATACGACCTGCAGGAAGACCACAGGTGGAGTGTGCTTGGACGGCAGCTTGGCCGCCAACTGCACGCCCTTCTAGGCGGCCAAGCAGAGATTCTTTGCCTTGGCAACCGCCTTGGCCTAGAGCCATGCCAGGTCGTCGTCGCCGAGGATGGACGCCAGCAACAACATCGATTTCTGTGGTACCGACGAAGTTGGTTGTGGGGCGGGACCATGGCGGGCCGCACTCGATCTATGTGATACCGCGCGTTGGTTGTGGGGCAAGACCATGGCGGGGTGGCGCGAGGCCATGGTGGGGAGAGGACATGGGCACGAGGCTATGGAGGCTGATGGGAGAGGAGGTCGGCAGAGCAACGCCGTGGTGGGGACAAGCGGCTTGTGTGATCGGCTGCTGTGTAGTGAGGGGGCTACCTGTACGGTGAGAAGCGGTACGGTGAGGTACCTGTACATATAGGAGTGGCTACTTGTACGTTGAGAGCAGTCCTAAATACGCCCAACAAGTGATCTAGACGTACCACATGGCACATGTGGCCAACTATCCATGGCACATGTGACCAACTATCCAAGTTAAGTTGATGATGAGTATTTGATGAAAGTGATCTAGACATGAGCCCGTGTACATAAGATCTAGATATATGGAAATCTCACAAATTCGGAGAGACCATCTAGCGTACTTCTCAATTTTGGTATTGGTGGTGCCATTGTTATTCGAGATTATTTTGATGTTAATTTTTTGTCTTTTGAATTTAAAATACTTGAATCATGATCTGGGTGCTTCTTCTTGATCTGGTCGGTGAGTGAGGATGTAAGAAACAGGGACATAGATGCACATTGGGGTTAGAATTTAGGGAGATAGAAACCATCTAAAGTCTCTCTGCCCTAAAATAAATCTGAACCCTTATAATGAAACTTGATGCCCGTGCAGATGAATCAGAATATTTAATTATCTTATAACTATGCATATGGTGATGGAGCAGCTATTTGGGCTGATCTCCTGCTGTTCTAGCAAAGTTTGGTTTAGTATTTTGTTTTTCTCTACGAAAGATCAAGTAATCTGATATCGAGCTCCTTCTTTTACAGTAATCGAATTTTGAGTTTGCAATGATTGTTCATGCCTAATTGGCAATATATATTCACAACAAATTATTTTTGTTGTCAGACGAAGGGCATGACGGATGGCACCAGCGGAAAGGTGAGCGCCGGTGGAGATAAGCGAGAAAAGGAGTAGCGCGAGGCGGTAGGCAGCCTTGAAGAGGATGAGAGGGCCCGCTGCTGGGGATGGTCCTAGGGATTTTTGAATCAACGAGAGCAGTGTCGGCCCAGGTATCTTCTTCCATCTCTGGATCCTAAACTATATATCTCTCTAATCTGCATTGACACGCAGTAGTGCCGGGTACAAGTGTGTGGCTGCTCCAGTGCCACCGCATGCCCCAGTACCGCCCAAACGTGGATGCAGGTGGACGTGGGCACCGTGGCCGCCACCAAGGATGTAGGGGTCCCGCCACAATCGGCGAGGACGCGGTAGGCGTGTCGAAATTGTCAAAGACACAGGAGCCGTACTGCGGCCTTGGTGTTTTTCCTAATTTCTTTAGGTATGTGAGGTCGATTTAATATTCACATATATGCTGAAATTCAGACACCGAAGAACCAGCAGTGGAGTTATATGAAATTTCTTGCGAGAGCTACACCATTCTTTTTAGTACTGACTAATTCTCATGAGTACCAGTGGTGAAATTTTCAGGCCTAAATACTGGATGAGATTCTCATTGCCGGCATTCTTCATGAACCTATCAAGGAGAACATTTCAATACTAATTGCAGCACATGTTTTCTCACCACCGGCTAGCAAGAAGAGAGTATGATTTTCTAATGCTCAGTGTTGTAAGCTTGATTCACGAGGAGCTTCTCAATGTTGTACATGTTGTTTGTGAGTAACAGAAATAAATCATTTCCTGGAATCAGACGCTATATTTTCTGTGGGAATTCGTTGACACAGTTCCTTACAACACTGAGAATCTTCGAAATGGGCAAACCGCTCTATGTAATTCTATCATCCATTCTGATTTTGAGACAAGTATATCATTTATCTTTTTCCTTCTAGCAAGGTACCATATACATGTTTTGAAATTCTCCTTTGCCTTCCAGATCAACCAAATAGGCATCTTTTTAACAAATGGAGGGAATTCATTTGTCAATATAAATAGATTTGTCACAGGGGATCTTATCTTATTTCTTCAGTATAAGCAAATGAACAGTGCGATGAAGTTGACAACTCTCTATCCTTATTCCTCTTATTCATTGTGTATTTCCCCATTTTATACATGTAACAATGATGAATGATGATGAACTTAGACTTGGTGTAAGGAGAGTCATTCTGTTTCCTTGAACAAAACAGCCCTCTATCTTTATCTATCCTAAAAGCTTTCAGACGATACTCACACCATATGATTCATTGAAGCATAGAAGTACTTTTTCACATCTGTTACAATCCAATATTTCTTAGTTAATCATATTCTTTATATTCGCAAGTAGTATAAAGTTGCCCCAAAATTGGTCATATGATTTTGGATTATACATTATATGCCGACAAGGAGATTAATGCTGCCCAATAAACTAGCAGTATGAAATAACCCTGCATATATTTATTGATTTTTAATTTGAGCCTTTCAATTCAACTAAAAAATTTATTTGTACAATATTTACTGACTTTTACCTCTTGTTTTGCAGGCTATCTGGAATGATTGCATGTATTAATGAAGTAGTCCACGTTAGGTGGATTGGCTCAAAATGGAGAAGCATGATTGTATTAAGCATTTAAGCTCTAAGCAATTTAGAATGTCAATGTCTTGGGGCTCCCTTGCAATATTTCAGAGAACTATATTTTTTCAGACATTTTATATTGCCTCACGATGTTTGGGGGATCTGATTAGGTATTGTTTCTCTATATATCTATCCATCTCTCTATTTTAGTTGCTAATAGAATAATGAACAATTGATAGGACTAATCTTATAGACTTGTGTTCTCCTCAGTCCGACTGTGTATTTTCCAAGTTTTGTGCTAAAACGGGAAAAAACATATGTTTTAAACTTGTGACAACATATTCTCTGTGCAAATTTTAGCCTTGTTGTTCACAATTGATGCTGCCTGTGATTCACACTTATATTTGAGCTTAAAGTCTGAGTGTATACCGAATTAGGCTTTCCCTTCGGTCGGTTTATGTCAGAGTTCACACTACAACACACATTTCCTTTTGAGTCTTATGTGAGTTACTTTTGAACCAATACACCAAATCAGGCGTTACACCGCTCAAACAAACTAGAAGAAAATCATCAATGGATTTATCACAATATTATAAAAATACAAATAAATGTATACACAATTTTTTAACAATAAATGTTATCAAAGATTGATGTATTTACCTCTCCCAAGATAGTAACATGTTCTAGAAGATGTGTTTTGTTGCAGTAGTACCTAAATGGTGAATTGCATGTTCTAGAATATAGGCTTTTGCATATTGCAATCAAGGTCTTTTTTTATGGAATTGAGTTTCTGGTTGTAACTTGTTCGAACATTTGTTTAAAGGGAACAAAATACTCCATGTGTTTATCTTCAATTAATGGATAATAACAATACACTTGCTTTTGTGAGATGGTATCTTAAGCATAAATAATAAAGGCATTTAAGTGTTATTATCATTTGTAATGTAGAGCACAATAAAGAGTTCAATGTTTTTGTAGCCCCTTCTTTATTTTGTGAATCATATATGATAGGTCTTCCTATTATACGGTCGATTTTTTTATCAAAATACATTGCGAGTGAAGGGGATTTTAAATCATTTTTTTGTGTTATTGGCTATCTTTTCTGTTCATATTAAATTCGATATGCAACCAGTACAAATTTTACAAAGCCCGTGGCAGCGCACGGGCTGTCTACTAGTTAAACATAAGAGCGTGGTTACAGAGCGCATCCTGCTAGATAGTAGGGATAATTAGCGTTCGTGGCCACTTAGCAATGCAAGTTTTATCAGAACTTACGACAAGGTAGATCCAACCATTTTCTGTTTTAGTTATTATTCTTTATTCTTTTTTCCTTTTTTTCAAGAAATTTCCTTCCTAAAAAATTATTCAGAAATTTGCAAAAGTTGTTTAAAATTTCACAAAAAATTAGGCTTTTCAAAAAAGGTTCGTGTTTTTGTTTGTTCAAAATGCCAAAAAATGTTCTCGATCCCAAAATTTGTTTAAAAATTCAAACAAATGTTCATGTTCTCAAAGCATTGTTTAAAATTTTCAGAAAAGTCCAAAAAGTTCAGAAATTATTCTCTTCTTTGGAAAAAATTTCGAGATTTAAGAAAATGTTCATGTTTACGAAAAACCTGATTTTTCTTCAAAACATCAATTTTTTATGATCGCAACCACTTTGTAATTTTTTAATGGAATTCAAACAGCCGAACATTTAAAAAAAATTACAAACATTTTTTTCGTATTTTCAGGAAATTTCAAAAACTTTAGAAATTCTTTGATTCTTTGAAAAATGTTCAAGATTTAAAAAAATCTTTATGTTTATAAGAAAAGCCATTTAAAAAAAATGAAGGTTTTATGATTGAAAACACTTTTTAAATTTTGTAAATAGAAAAAAATCAAGCATTTTCTACAAAAGGGAATATTTGAAGATTTTTTCCATACTTTCCTTACATTGAGTGGATGAAAATAAGTTAAGCACGAAGAAACTTTATATAGTTGTTGCGCTGTTGGGCCTTGTAGGCCGACAACCACGTCTCTACTTCTAGAGTGAGCACAAAATCAGCGAAGAATAATATGTCCTGTAGCGGGATCAAACCGACCCACTTTTTGCTTCGTATAGACGGTACCGGCTGGGCTGGTTTTCGTCTCTATCCAAGGTTTGTTTATATTGATTAATAGTAACACATCACAGTTTTACAGTAAATTCCATCTATTTATATATGTTAGTCATCAACAAGCCTCTTAGGGAATTGAACAAAATAGAGGAAGGTGCATGTCCCATTTCTAAGAACGAAGGAATTAACTTGATAATTTTGCGGGTTAGACCCAATAAATAAGGACATGCACAGAGAGTACAAAAAGAGAGGCCCCATAAAGATGGGATGTGCGCTATAAAAGAAATAAAAGAGCGGAATTACAAACAAATCCGAGAAGATCAGATAAAATATGGGATGTGTGCTATTATAGGAGAGGCCCTATAAAGATGGAAAATGCACTCTATAAAGAAATAAAAGAGAGGGCGTACGGCAAAAAAATCCGAAGAGAACCAGTAAAAGATGGGATGTGCGCCATAAAAGAAATAAAAGATACAATAAGAATTAAGGCTGGTCGTAGTGGAGAGTATCATATACTAGTACCATGTATATGATACTAGTGTATGATACTACATCCTAGTGCATAGTATCATAGATTAGCATCATAGATGACGGAGTTTGAGAGGTAGTCCACAAGCGGATGCAGATTGTGTTCTGTATCGGCAGCATCTGGAAGATGGTGAATCATGTGTTAGGTTCGTGGTTCATGGTTCATGGCAGGTAGGTATGGTTTCCTTCTCCAGCATCTTAGTCGTGCTGAGCAGTCATGAGTCCCCGCAAGCAGGATGGCATCAGTCAGATGCCTCCACCACGGCCGTTGACCGCTGTGAGGCGCCTAAGCTCGGCACGGCCGTCGTCGACCCCCATCATGTCGTTCCCAACCATCATCGGTCGCCCCCCTCCCCCTACTACAATTGCAACGACATAGTTGCAAAGGGCGACGACGAAGGCAACATTGCTGCTCAATATCATCTTCACTGTATTTTTTTGCAACATTACCTATGTTGTGAAAGTTTCTTCAATCACCTATGTTGCAAAAAGGTGAAGAAAAAAAAAATCTTTCAACAGAAAAAAGCTGCAACATAACTTATGATGCATAGGTTTCTACAACAAGTGTTGCAAAATTTCTTCCACGAGATGAAGAAAAAAACTGCAACATGACATCTATTGCAAAAGTTTTTCTGTAACAATATCTTTGTTGTGAAATTTTTCTGCAACAAGTCTTGTGTTGCAAAGATTTCTGCAATAGTAACCCTGTTGCAATGATAAAAGACACCGTTCTGCCGCATAGGATGGCGTCATATCCGACGGCTCGCGATGTGGCAGATATTCTTAAATGTTCCGCCGGCGACGCGTAAGTAAATAATGTTGATGCTAAATACTCCCTCCGTTTTATAATATAGTGTGTATAGATTTTTTTGATAAATCAAACATTGTAAACTTTGACCAACTTTATAAGGAAAACTATTTATATCGACAATACCAAAAATATAAAATATCAAATTACATCTTATGTTGAATCTAGTGATATATGTTTGGCATTCTAGATGTATATGTTTTTCTTCACAAACTTGATCAAAGTTTGTGAGGTTTAACCTTAAGAAAAATTATATGCACTGTATTATGAAATGGAAGGAGTATGATATTTTTCTCCTTTTTTTGCGAGTGAAAGAGAGCTTTATTCAACTGTTAAGAGCTCCTACACGATCAGCCATGACGGTGGTCATGAGAAACCCAGACGGTGAGTCCATCCAGCAGCTGGTCACCTCGAGTGTGCAAGCAAGCTTCGCACACAAGTGGGCCGAGTTGTTGGCATTTCTTGTTACATGTTGAATAACAAAAGAAATAAAAGATGAGGCTAGCCCTTCAATCTCAAGGAAAATAGGCGCTATAACAGAGTGTGCAAAAGAGCGCGAGTTCCACGCATCCACCAATTCTAAGCAATCAACTTCCAGCAGAACTCGCGAGAAGCCTCGAAGCTGAGCAAAAATGACACCGTCACGCATAGCCAAAGCTTCTTCCACCAACGGATCGGTTACTCCCGGATACGGCTTGCTCTAGGCTGCAATGAATTTTGTAGGAGAGCGGGCGATCCCTCCTGCTCCACCCTTATGTACTTCTCCAGCTATACCAGCATTAGTATTGATTTTCACCCAATCATACTCTGGTGGTTTCCATCCAAAACCTGGCACAAACCTGGTGTGCTCCAGTGGCACTTCAAGAATTGCCAAAAATCGTCCTTGATCATCTTGATAGAATGGGTGGGATTATATCCATTCTTATCATGTGCAATGTTGTTCCTTGAGTTCCAGATCGCCCACATAATAGTTATAATTTTTGCCTGATCCGTCTCATCAAATCTAGGGTCACATAATATGTCCCTAGACCATGAATCTGGGTGAATTTCAGGGAGCTTGACTTGTAGCCATTCTCGAGCTTCCACCCAGAATCTCTTTGCATTTGTGCACTTGATAAGTGCATGCATCAAATCCTCATCTGCAGCTTGGTAGATTTTGCATGTAGCCATGGTAGCAATGTGCCTATGTTGGAGAGTTTGTTCGACCGGCAGAATGCCTCTTAGAACCCTCCACCAGAACACCCGTACCTTGGGCACCACCTTCATCTTCCACAACTCTGCCCATAACTGTTTTTCACTCACTGGGGACTCCGTAATCATCCCTTCCTCTAGAGCTAAATGCTCGTTGCGAGTTGCTACCTCTTGAGCACTGCGTTGCTTTTGCCTTGAAGAGGAAAGGGTGATGCAGCAAAGTAGCATAAGTATTTCCCTCAGTTTTTGAGAACCAAGGTATCAATCCAGTAGGAGACCACGCACGAGTCCCTCACACCTACACAAACAAATAAATCCTCGCAACCAACGCAATAAAGGGGTTGTCAATCCCTTCACGGTCACTTACGAGAGTGAGATATGATAGATATGATAAGATAATATTTTTGGTATTTTTATGATAAAGATGCAAAGTAAAATAAAAGGTAATAAAAATAGCTAAGTGTTGGAAGATTAATATGATGGAAAATAGACCCGGAGGCCATAGGTTTCACTAGAGGCTTCTCTCGAGAGCATAAGTATTACGGTGGGTGAACAAATTACAGTTGAGCAATCGACAGAACTGAGCATAGTTATGAGAATATCTAGGTATGATCATGTATATATGCATCACGTCCGAGACAAGTAGACCGACTCCTGCCTGCATCTACTACTATTACTCCACACATCGACCGCTATCCAGCATGCATCTAGAGTATTAAGTTCATAAGAACAGAGTAACGCTTTAAGCAAGATGACATGATGTAGAGGGATAAACTCATGCAATATGATATAAACCCCATCTTGTTATCCTCGATGGCAACAATACAATACGTGCCTTGCTGCCCCTACTGTCACTAGGAAAGGACACCGCAAGATTGAACCCAAAGCCAAGCACTTCTCCCATTGCAAGAAAGATCAATCTAGTAGGCCAAACCAAACTGATAATTTGAAGAGACTTGAAAATATAACCAATCATACATAAAAGAATTCAGAGAAGATTCAAATATTGTTCATAGATAAACTTGATCATAAACCCACAATTCATCGGTCTCAACAAACACACCGCAAAAGAAGATTACATCGAATAGATCTCCACAAGAGAGGGGGAGAACATTGTATTGAGATCCAAAAAGAGAGAAGAAGCCATCTAGCTAATAACTATGGACCCGAAGGTCTGAGGTAAACTACTCACACATCATCAGAGAGGCTATGGTGTTGATGTAGAAGCCCTCCATGATCGATGCCCCCTCCGGCGGAGCTCCGGAAAAGGCCCCAAGATGGTATCTCACGGGTACAGAAGGTTGCGGCGGTGGAATTAGGTTTTTGGCTCCGTATCTGGTAGCTTGGGGGTACGTAGGTATATATAGGAGGAAGAAGTACGTCGGTGGAGCAACATGGGGCCCACGAGGGTGGAGGGCGCATCCAGGGGGGTAGGCGCGCCCCCTACCTCGTGCCCTCCTGGTTGATGTCTTGACGTAGGGTCCAAGTCCTCTGGATCACGTTCGTTCCGAAAATCACGTTCCCGAAGGTTTCATTCCGTTTGGACTCCGTTTGATATTCTTTTTCTGCGAAACTCTGAAATAGGCAAAAAACAGCAATTCTGGGCTGGGCCCCCGGTTAATAGGTTAGTCCCAAAAATAATATAAAAGTGTATAATAAAGCCCATTAATGTCCAAAACAGAATATAATATAGCATGGAACAATAAAAAATTATAGATACGTTGGAGACGTATCACGAGTCATGAGAGCACGATACGCTAATTTCACAGTATAGACACCCGTCTTCTCCCACGCCCATGCCCAGAAGTCATCTCCTCCCCCTTTCCTTAGCGGAATATTAAGTATTGCATCAACATCAGGAGCCATGACGTTACTTCTGATCAGATCCATTTTCCACGACCAATTATCACTATCAATGAGATCAGAAACTCTGCTTATAGGGGCAGTCCCAATCTGAGCAGAAGGCCTCATCGACAACTTTCCTTGTACCCAACTATCAGCCCAAATCAAGACGGAAGTTCCATCTCCTATTCGCCGAATCATACCCACATTCAATGGTTCTCTCCCTGCAATGATGGCCCACCAGGTGGCTGACGCACCCCTCGATACAGTAGCCTGCATGAAATTGGAGGAGGGGAAGTACCTCCCTTTCAGCACGCTGGCACAGAGAGAGCCCGGGCTTGTTGTCAATCTCCAGCCATGTTTGCCTAGCATGGCCAAATTGCAGATCTCAAGGTTGCGAAAGCCCATGCCTCCCCCAACTTTAGCTGATGCGAGTGTATCCCAGTCAAACCTAGAGCATAGAGCGCCGATCGAGAGAGCTACTCCACCAATACTTCGCCATACTCGAGGAAGTACTCTTGCGAACTTTTCGTGTCAGTTTAAAACAACTCATTGAGAACGTTGGTATAGCTTGAATAACTGACTTCAGTCGGACTTCCCTAGCAGCACATGACACCAGTCTTTCACATCCACTATTCAGCTTGCTTCGGATTCTTTCGCCAATATGATCAAATGTGCCACTCGTTATGCGTCCAACAACAGTGGGAAGACCTAGGTACCTCTCACTGAATGCTTCCACGGAAATGCCCATCAAATTTTTAGAGCAACCCGAGCAGTTTCTGGAGTGTTGGGACTAAAGTATATTGAGCTTTTGTCTCTGTTCACACACTGTCCAGAACAGTCCCTGATGTCTACTACGCAACCTTCTTCTTGTAGACGTTGTTGGGCCTCCAAGTGTAGAGGTTTGTAGGACAGTAGCAAATTTCCCTCAAGTGGATGACCTAAGGTTTATCAATCCGTGGGAGGCGTGGGATGAAGATGGTGTCTCTCAAGCAACCCTGCAACCAAATAACAAAGAGTCTCTTGTGTCCCCAACACACCCAATACAATGGTAAATTGTATAGGTGCACTAGTTCGGCGAACAGATGGTGATACAAGTGCAATATGGATGGTAGATATAGGTTTTTGTAATCTGAAAATATAAAAACAGCAAGGTAACTAATGATAAAAGTGAGCACAAACGGTATTGCAATGCTAGGAAACAAGGCCTAGGGTCCATACTTTCACTAGTGCAAGTTCTCTCAACAATAATAACATAATTGGATCATATAACTATCCCTCAACATGCAACAAAGAGTCACTCCAAAGTCACTAATAGCGGAGAACAAACGAAGAGATTATGGTAGGGTACGAAACCACCTCAAAGTTATCCTTTCTGATCGATCTATTCAAGAGTCTGTAGTAAAATAACACGAAGCTATTCTTTCCATTCGATCTATCATAGAGTTCGTACTAGAATAACACCTTAAGACACAAATCAACCAAAACCCTAATGTCACCTAGATACTCCAATGTCACCTCAAGTATCCGTGGGTATGATTATACGATATGCATCACACAATCTCAGATTCTTCTATTCAACCAACACAAAGTACTTCAAAGAGTGCCCCAAAGTTTCTACCGGAGAGTCAAGACGAAAACGTGTGCCAACCCCTATGCATAGGTTCATGGGCGGAACCCGCAAGTTGATCACCAAAACATACATCAAGTGAATCACGTGATATCCCATTGTCACCACAGATAAGCACGGCAAGACATACATCAAGTGTTCTCAAATCCTTAAAGACTCAATCCGATAAGATAACTTCAAAGGGAAAACTCAATCCATTACAAGAGAGTAGAGGGGGAGAAACATCATAAGATCCAACTATAATAGCAAAGCTCGCGATACATCAAGATCGTACCACCTCAAGAACACGAGAGAGAGAGATCAAACACATAGCTACTAGTACATACCCTCAGCCCCGAGGGTGAACTACTCCCTCCTCGTCATGGAGAGCGCCGGGATTATGAAGATGGCCACCGGTGAGGGTTCCCCCCCTCCGGCAGGGTGCCGGAACAGGGTCCCGATTGGTTTTTGGTGGCTACAGAGGCTTGCGACGGCGGAACTCCCGATCTATTCTATTTTCTGGAGGTTTCAGTATCTATAGGATTTTTTGGCGTAGGTCTCACGTTAGGGGGGGGTCTCCGGGTTGTCCACGAGGCAGGGGCCCACGCCTAGGGGGGTGGGCGCGCCCCCCACCCTCGTGGGCAGCCCGGGACTCTCCTGGCCCAACTCTTTTACTCCGGGGGCTTATTTTGGTCCAGAAAAAATCATCAAAAATTGGCACGTCAATTGGACTCCGTTTGGTATTCCTTTTCTGTAAAACTCAAAAACAAGGAAAAACAAAAACTGGCACTGGGCTCTAGGTTAATAGATTAGTCCCAAAAATCATATAAAATAGCATATAAAAAATCCTAGATGGATAATATAATAGCATGCATACTTCATAAATTATAGATACGTTGGAGACGTATCAGCATCCCCAAGCTTAATTCCTGCTCGTCCTCGAGTAGGTAAATGATAAAAGAAATAATTTATGAAGTGTGAATGCTAGCAGGTGCACAAGTTTGATCAATGATAATTTCAATCACCTTTTCTAGCATCATTATATGTCATAACAGTAGCTCATTTCATAAAACTTTTCATGATCAAGTAACAAACTGTTCACATGTTAAAGCATAGACCATAAACTTTCTTGAAAACTAACAATCTATGTTCTCAGTCATCAAACAATTGCAATTCATCATATTTTCAGGAAGGGTCTATGTCAGAGCTTTGATTTAGCAAATCCCACATACTCAACTATCATACAGTCTTCCATGATTGCTACCACTCAAAGCATATTTTTAGAACAAATAGCATCCATCTAACACAGAGAAAGATAAGGGCTTAATGTTTCGCCTCCCAACTTATTTATCATATAGATAATTGTGAACAATAATAATTCATGATCAAATATATTTGAATGGCCATATATGCTTAGATCTTTCCATCACATGATGCTTGCCAACTAAAGAGTAGGTTGGAATGAGAAGGAATACTACTGACTCTTGCATAAAAGTAAAAGATAGCCCTTTCGCAGAGGGAAGCAGGGATTTGCAGAGGTGCCAGAACTCGAAGCAAAAACAGAGATGAAAATAATTTTGAGAGGTATGCTTTCGTTGTCAACATAATAACCAAGAGTTCCCAATATCTTTCATACTACATACATTATAGGTGGTTCCCACGCAGAAAGGTAAAGTTTTTACTCCCCTTCCACCAACATTCACACTCCACGGCTTGTCCGAAACAACGGGTGCCGTCCAACTATCAACATTCCTGGGGGAGTTTAAATTATTTGCAAATTTGTTTTTGATCTTTTGATCATAGGACCGGGCATCCCAGTTACCAGCCATTTTCTCGTGAATGATGAGCGGAGTCCACTCATCGTGAGAATAACCCACCTAGCATGGAAGATACTGACAGCCCCTAGTCGCTATATGAGCGATTCGGGCATACAAAACAAATTATTATTTGAAGGTTTGGAGTTTGGCACATGCAAATTTACTTGGAACGACAGGTAAATAACGCATATAGGTAGATATGGTGGACACTCATGGAAGAAACTTGGTTCAAGGAATTTGGATGCACAAGCAGTATTCCCGCTTAGTACAGATATTTTGGCTAGCAAAGGATTCTAAATAGCAAGCACCACATGTTAGAGGATCCATAACAATATAACTTCTATACAAATATACCCAAGCATAACTCATTATGTTGTCTTCCTTGTCCCACTTCAAATAATTTGCTCAGGTTTGAAAATAATTAATGGGGCTCACAATCATAGAAGATGTCCAAGATAGTATATTTATATGTGAAATCTCTCTTCCTTCAATATTCTTTCATGAATTGTTCAAGTGACCAATACAATGTTTGCTAACCTTCAATAAATTTACCACCTCTACTTCTTATATGTGAAGTCATTACTCCCCATGGGATAAGCATATGAAACATATATAATTTCAGATTTATGATATTCAAATCATTCAACTATTTACTCACAGGATATAAGTGAAGCACATGAGTAAATGACAAACTACTCCAAAAAGATATAAGTGAAGATCAATGAGTAGTTAAATAATTATGTAGCTATGTGAAGACTCTCTCTCATTTTAGAATTTCAGATCTTGGTATTTTATTCAAACAGCAAGCAAAGCTAAAGAAAATAAAATGTCGCTCCAAGCAAAACACATATCATGTGGTGAATAAAAATATAGCTCCAAGTAAAGTTACCGATGAACGAAGACGAAAGAGGGGATGCCATCCTGGGCATCCCCAAGCTTAGGCTCTTGGTTGTCCTTGGATATTACCTTGGGGTGACTTGTTCATCCCCAATCTTAGGCTCTTGCCACTCCTTATTCCATAGTCCATTGAATCTTTACCCAAAACTTGAAAACTTCACAACACAAAACTCAACAGAAAACTCGTGAGCTCCGTTAGCGAAAGAAAACAAAACACCACTTCAAAGTACTGTAATGAACTCATTATTTATTTGTATTGGTGTTACATCTACTGTATTCCAACTTCTATATGGTTTATAAACTATTTTACTAGCCATAGATTCATCAAAATAAGCAAGCAACACAATAAAAACAGAATCTGTCAAAAACAGAACAGTCTGTAGTAATCTGTATCAAACGTATACTTATGGAACTCCAAAATTTCTAAAATAAATTGGCGGACCTGAGGAATTTGTCTAGTAATCATCTGCAAAAAGAATCAACTAAATAGCACTCTCCAGTAAAAAGTTGAATCTAATCTCGTGAGCGCTAAAGTTTCTGTTTTTTACAGCATGATCATAAAGACTTCACCCAAGTCTTCCCAAAGGTTCTACTTGGCACAAAAACTAATTAAAACACAAAACCACATCTAAACAGAAGATAGATGGATTATTTATTCCTAAACATAACCAAAAAGCAAAAATCTAAAATAAAATTGGGTTGCCTCCCAACAAGCGCTAACGTTTAACGCCCCTAGCTAGGCATGATGATTTCAATGATGCTCACATAAAGGATAAGAATTGAAACATAAAGAGAGCATCATGAAGAATATGACTAGCACATTTAAGTCTAACCCACTTCCTATGCATAGGGATTTTGTGAGCGAACAATTTATGGGAACAATAATCAACTAGCATAGGAAGGCAAAGCAAGCATAACTTCAAGATTTTCAACACATAGAGAGGAAACTTGATATTGTTGCAATTCCTACAAGCATATATTCCTCCCTCATAATAATTTTCAGTAGCATCATGAATGAATTCAACAATATAGCCATCACATAAAGCACTATTTTCATGATGCACAAGCATAGAAATTTTATTACTCTCCACATAAGCAAAATTCTTCTCATTCGGAATAGTGGGAGTATCATAAGAGACTTGAATACTATAAATTGTTTCCACATTAAAAGAGTAATGTTCAGAAAAAGGGTAAGCATAATCATGACAAGTTTTATAAATATAATCATCACTACTTTTTATAGCATAAGTTTCATCACAATAATCATCGGAAGTAGCAACTTTGTTCTTATCATAATCAATTGAAACCTCTTCCGAAATAGTGGATACATCACTAAATAAAGTCACGACCTCTCCAAATCCACTTCCATAAATATTATAAGATTTAACATCCTCCAAAATAGTGGGATCATTACTTCCTAAAGTTGACACTCTTCCAAACCCACTTTCATCAATATAATCATCAAAAGTAGGAGGCATGCTATCATCATTATAAATTTGCATATCAAAACTTGGGAGACTAAAAATATCATCTTCATTAAATGTAGCATCCCCAAGCTTGGGACAAACATTAATTGCAGCAAATATATTCTCAAAAACATCATCTTCATTAAACATAGCATCCCCAAGCTTGGGCCTTTTCATATCATAAGCATAATCACTCTCATCATTAATAGTATAACAATTATCATATTCTTCTAAGCAAGTGCCAAAAAGATTTTCAAGATCATAAGAAGTATTATTATCTTCCCAATCATAATCATCACAACAAGCAATAGGCATAACGAGATCATCATCAAGTGCATCATCTTCCATAATTATTTTTGATTCATTTTCATGAGGCACAACAATAATAGGAGCAACATTATTTGGGAGAGATATCTTTTTACCTCTCTTCCTTTTTCTTTTCTTCTTCTTCACCACATCATGTGTGGGTTCAATCCTCTTTTTGGAGCTCCTTATTAATGAGATTGGTTGAATAGAAAGCTCCTCCTTGTTACCTGATTCATCATAAGAAATAATAGGAGGATATTGGGAAGTCTCTTCCCTTTCATTAGTATTCTCTTCATCTTCTATTTGTTTTCTTTTCTTTATGTAAATGGCAATATAAGGATTTTCAATGCAATTCACCGCACAATACATATGAATCTTCTCTAGATCAAAATCAAGAAATCTATCAAGATTAAACTTTGGAATACTCTCAGTTATACGTTTCATTTCCTCATACCCCAAAAGAAGACTAAGCAATGGTAATCAAATTATCACAATTTTTGGACACGATTCGGTCATGAAACAATTTGCATTGGAGATTTAAATGACCATGTTCATTGCAAAGTTCACAAGGATCGCGAAAAATATTGAATTTTTCAGCACAAACATCAAGACTTTCTTGAAACAATTTAGTTTCTAAATGCTTGTGCCTCTTGAAATATCTATCTTCCCTATTTGGTGTGTAGTTGCAAACCCAATACACTCCACAAAAATCGACATGCTTATAAGAGATATTTTCATCATGACTAGTGCAATTATCATTAGTACTATGGATATTCAAGGAATTCATACTAACAACATTGCAATCATGCTCATCATTCAAAGATTTAGTGCCAAACATTTTAATGCATTCTTCTTCTAACACTTTGGCACAATTTTCCTTTCCATCATACTCACGAAAGATATTAAAAAGATGAAGCGTATGAGACAAACTCAATTCCAGTTTTTGTAATTTTCTTTTATAGACTATACTAGTGATAAAAAAAGAAACAAAAAGATTCGATTGCAAGATCTAAAGATATACCTTCAAGCAATCACCTCCCCGGCAATGGCGCCAGAAAAGAGCTTAGTTGACGGGGTGTGAGTGCCGCTTACCTAGCCTCCCCGGTAACGGCGCCAGAAAAGAGCTTGATGTCTACTACGCAACCTTCTTCTTGTAGAAGTTGTTGGGCCTCCAAGTGCAGAGGTTTGTAGGACAGTAGCAAATTTCCCTCAAGTGGATGACCTAAGGTTTATCAATCCGTGGGAGGCGTAGGATGAAGATGGTCTCTCTCAAGCAACCCTGCAACCAAATAACAAAGAGTCTCTTGTGTCCCCAACACACCCAATACAATGGTAAATTGTATAGGTGCACTAGTTCGGCGAACAGATGGTGATACAAGTGCAATATGGATGGTAGATATAGGTTTTTGTAATCTGAAAATATAAAAACAGCAAGGTAACTAGTGATAAAAGTGAGCACAAACGGTATTGCAATGCTAGGAAACAAGGCCTAGGGTCCATACTTTCACTAGTGCAAGTTCTCTCAACAATAATAACATAATTGGATCATATAACTATCCCTCAACATGCAACAAAGAGTCACTCCAAAGTCACTAATAGCAGAGAACAAACAAAGAGATTATGGTAGGGTACGAAACCACCTCAAAGTTATCCTTTCTAATCGATCTATTCAAGAGTCCGTAGTAAAATAACATGAAGCTATTCTTTCCATTCAATCTATCATAGAGTTCGTACTAGAATAACTCCTTAAGACACAAATCAACCAAAACCCTAATGTCACCTAGATACTCCAATGTCACCTCAAGTATCCGTGGGTATGATTATACGATATGCATCACACAATCTCAGATTCTTCTATTCAACCAACACAAAGTACTTCAAAGAGTGCCCCAAAGTTTCTACCGGAGAGTCAAGACGAAAACGTGTGCCAACCCCTATGCATAGGTTCATGGGCGGAACCCGCAAGTTGATCACCAAAACATACATCAAGTGGATCACGTGATATCCCATTGTCACCACAGATAAGCACGGCAAGACATACATCAAGTGTTCTCAAATCCTTAAAGACTCAATCCGATAAGATAACTTCAAAGGGAAAACTCAATCCATTACAAGAGAGTAGAGGGGGAGAAACATCATAAGATCCAACTATAATAGCAAAGCTCGCGATACATCAAGATCGTACCACCTCAAGAACACGAGAGAGAGAGAGATCAAACACATAGCTACTAGTACATACCCTCAGCCCCGAGGGTGAACTACTCCCTCCTCGTCATGGAGAGCGCCGGGATGATGAAGATGGCCACCGGTCAGGGTTCCCCCCTCCGGCAGGGTGCCGGAACAGGGTCCCGATTGGTTTTTGGTGGCTACAGAGGCTTGCGACGGCGGAACTCCCGATCTATTCTGTTTTTTGGAGGTTTCAGTATCTATAGGATTTTTTGGCGTAGGTCTCACGTTAGGGGGGGTCCGGGTTGTCCACGAGGCAGGGGCCCACGCCCAGGGGGGTGGGCGCGCCCCCCACCCTCGTGGGCAGCCCGGGACTCTCCTGGCCCAACTCTTTTACTCCGGGGGCTTCTTTTGGTCCAGAAAAAATCATCAAAAATTGGCACGTCAATTGGACTCCGTTTGGTATTCCTTTTCTGTAAAACTCAAAAACAAGGAAAAAATAGATACTGGCACTGGGCTCTAGGTTAATACATTAGTCCCAAAAATCATATAAAATAGCATATAAATGCATATAAAACATCCTAGATGGATAATATAATAGCATGAATACTTCATAAATTATAGATACGTTGGAGACGTATCAGTCCCCATAATTTCTGAGTCATCCTTTGCTTGCATGAAGATCATACTATCATCCGCAAAAAAGCAAATGGTTGATCCAAGGTGACTGAGCACTCACCCTAATCCCTTTGTCCACATAAACTCCACCAAATTTATTCGGCAAACTTGTGAAGCCCTCTGCACACATCAGAAAAAGATATGGTGACACGGGGTCCCCTTGTCTTAAACCCCTTGATGGGTCAAAGAACGGGAGCAACTCTCCATTCACTCGGATAGAGAACTTGACCAATGAAACACACTTTAAAATAAGGCGGATAAAAGATGTGCAGAACCCAAGACTAGACATGATTGCCTCAATATAATGCCATTCAACGCGGTCGTATGCCTTCATCATGTCGAGTTTCACCGCGCACACACTATTCTTTCCTTTCCTTCTTCTCATCGCATGAACACTCTCATAAGCAATGAGAATGTTATCTGTGATCAAGCGACCGGGGACAAAAGCACTCTGCTCCTCCCCAATAATCTCCTCTAAAAAAGGCCTGATTCTATTGGCAATACATTTGGCTGCAATTTTGTAGAGAACCGGGCACAATGAAATAGATCGATATTGATTAATACGCTGAGGATGCCTCACCTTGGGAATAAGTGTTATAGTGGTGTCATTCATCCGTGTGGGTAGCTCGCCTCCATTCAAGAATCCCAGCACAGCTGGAACTATGCCATCTTTCAGTAAATTCCAATGCCGCTGAAAAACACCAGCAGTAAAACCGTCCACCCCCGGTGCCTTCGATGGAGCCATTTTGGAACAGTGCTACGCGCACCTCCTCTGCTGTAAAAGGCCTAGCCAGAGCTTCATTCATCTCATGTGTCACACATGGGGTTACTAGCTGAGTCAAATCCTCCATAGGCTTGTACCCTTGGGTAGTATATAAAGTTTGGTAGAAGTTTTGTACAACAGCACAAGTCTCTTCTCCAGTACGACATATGGAGCCATCTTCCCTCTCTAAATTCTGAATTTTATTTGATCTCTTCCTTTGTGCAGCTTGTGCCTGAAAATACTTCGTGTTACGGTCGCCATGTCTCAGCCACAACACTCTAGAACGCTGCCGAAGAAAGATTTCTTCCTACCGAAGGGCCTCCTTAAGTTTGTTTGCAACAACTTTTTCTTCGTCAGACGGCCCCTGACCAACAGATTGGCTATGCAATCGATCTAGTTGAGAACGAAGCTTACGAATTTTGCGTGCCAAACAACAAAATTCCTTTCCACCCCATGCACTTAACGAATCCTGCATCGTGGTTAGTGCTTGAAGAACACCCTTTAGTCCCTGCCGACCATCTCCTTTCTGCCAATTGTCAATCACTACTTGATCATAGTCGACATGACACTGCCACATATCCTCGTAATGAAAGGGTTTAGGCCCCCTCAGGCGACCATCAGCCACACTTTCACGCAGATCAACTTTGACAAAGCAATTGATCTGATTCTGTCGTGCTAATGTGCCGAACATGAGCATAAGCAAACATATCGAGAAGCTCTGCATTTCCAAAGGCTCGGTCAATCCTGGCTTTCACGTTTGATACACCATCTTGACCATTATCCCATGTATACTTTGTCCCAGACCAACCAATATCTTGAAACAAACAATCCTCAGTTACCTCTCGGAACGCTTTCATCTGCCATTCGGGTCTAGCCGTACGCGGGAAATGTTCTGACGCAAATAAAGTTTCATTAAAGTCACCAACACAAATCCATGCATAATGTTGTATTGCGAACAAAGTTCGGAGGAAACGCCAACTCTGGTATCTTTCCTCCTTTTTTGGTTCACCATAAAAACCAGTAAACCGCCACTTACCCGATCTGCCATTCACCTTCTGCACCACACAATCAATGTGGCCAGAACTATAATTCTTTAGCTCGACTTGCACATCCGCCGACCAAAACAAACCAATCCCTCCACTTAGTCCACTACTATCAACCGCAAAACACCCAGGAAAGCCTAAAGTTTTTTGAAGTAGTTCCACGCGCTTTGCTGCAATCTTTGTCTCCATAACAAACAAGAGACAGGGCACTTCTTGCTTCACAACATTGTGAAGCTCTCGAACTGTCGACGGGTTCCCAAGCCCCCGACAGTTCCAGCTAAGGCAACACATTGTGACTGGCAGCGTTGTGACGCAGCCGCTGCCAAATCTCCGGAGTTCACCGGCGTGGGTTTCTTCTTCTTTGGTTCCCTGTGACCGTCACCGTTCTGCTCTGGATCTCCTCTCAATTCATCCACATGACCAGCACTGACAGGAACAATTTCGTCCCCAGCAACACTAGATATGTGCGGATCATTAGTCAGCAAGGGCGTTGCTACCCTCCTATACACCATTTGATTACCCGGTGGTCCTCCCTTGCGTTTAAACTGGTGACGCGTCTTCACTGGGGAGGTAACTTCCGGGTTCTTGTCTGCAGCAGTACTCGAGGTTCTCGTTCTAGCTTTGTTACTCTGATTGCCCTGGTTCGATGAGCCATCCCCCGAGAATGCTCTCTTATACTCATCCGGTGCCCTTAAGCCCTTGCCAAAAGGAAGGTCGCCATTAGCATCACACGTCCCAAGTGTTGGACAATATAAGTCTGAGTGCCCTAATCGTCCACAACAGAAACAAAAAATGTGGCACATTTTCATATAAGATATCATAGGGGTCCATGCAGTTCCTTCTAGCAGACTTGATCAAAATCCACCTCCGCAGAGGTTTACTAATATCGACCGTCACTCTGGCCCGTAAGTAGCCATTCATATGATCAAATAGCACTGAGGTTGCCTGTTTATCAATCTGCTTAGCAATTTCCACACTCCACTTATCATCCCGCAGATGAAAGGGAAGGTTTAAGACCCTAGCCCATAGTTGGAGCTTGTCAAACTTGAGTTCAGAGGGCCGCATTCAGTCGTCAAATTCGGATAGAATAACTGCGTTCTTGCCCACATGCAACGGCGAACCCTCCCATACTCGGTCCCGATCTCTTTGACTTGCGAATTCAGCCACGAACTTATTTTTTTTCAAGGATACGTCAAAGGTTGACGTATCGAGATCATGCCACGAACTTATTTTCTCCAACAGATCGGAAAGACAATCACTTAGGGTTCCCCCAAGCTGGTCGGAGAGCGCTAGCAATGGTTTGGATATGGAGCAGGTGCCGATACAATACCTTCCCTGCCAGCATCCACTTCTCCGGTGCCCCATTGTCACGATCGTCGATTATCAGCGGAGTAGCCTCTTCGTCGGTAATCTCTAGTTTCCCCAAGGCCTCTGCCAGTTTCACTCTTGCCGCCCGAGGCGACACAGGTTCCTTCTCCTTGCCTCGCTCCGACGATGAATTCATCTTCCGAGCAGTGATCCTTGCGCCCCACCGATCAGATCGACGCACGCCGTCAAGTTCCACCCAAAAACCCTAATCGCCTCAGAGGAGGCGCTCCGGGAATTTCGGGGGAAAAAAGTTCCTCAAGTGAGATTATTCGCATAGGCGTATGATATTTTTCTCCTGTCGCAACGGACAGGCCTTTTGCGTGTATAATACTCCCCCGTTCCGTCCATCGCAAGCTTAATGGTCGGACTCGCCTAGCACCGGATCGTCGGAATCGGGAAGCCGGCCCCTCCGATTCCGTCCCACACCTCTGTCTATCGATCTCTCCACCCACGTCGCCAACAGCCGACGACACCGGCGGCGGCTCGTCTGACTTCTGCGGAAGGTGAATGCCTCGGCCCCTCTTTCTACGGCAATTATTTCGTCGCCCCGTTCCGCCGCGGCGCAATCGGAATTTAGGGTTTATACCTCTAGTTCTTATCTTCTTCGTTGCGGCTATTTTTTTTCTCGATCTGCAGGGCTTGTGCCCTGATGGTGGGGGTGAGGGTGGCCCCGATCGGCGAGCGGCTGGCGTCCCGCGGGGTGAGACCGAGGAGGGTCTCGGCCATGCGCTCGTGGCCGCCCGGCTGCGGCCGCTTCCCCGCCGCTCCGTGCGCCCCCGGCGGCGACGGTGCGAAGGGCGTGATCGAGGACAGGGTGGAGGAGGCCACAGCGTGTCAGCCGGAGAGCGAGGGGACGGTGGACGTGCGGAAGGAGGGTGGAGAGGCACGACCGTCCAGCGTCGGCGATGCCCTTGCCCAGGCAGAAAGAGAAAGCAAGGCAATGGAGGTGATGCCGCCGTCTTCTGCTGCTCCGAAGAGTTCTGCTGTTGCTGCTGCCAGCGGATCCGTGGGGAATGGGGCCGATCCATTGCTGATGGACGGGAATGGCGGAGCTGCCGATGGTGGATCGGGGAGAGAGGAGGATGGGCATGAAGCAGTGAGGAAGAAGAAGAAGAAGAAGAAGAAGAAGAAGAAGAAGAAGAAGAGGTGGTTAGTGTCTGCTGTAAATCCGCCTCCCAGGAGGAGGGGCATCTCCGCCGTACGCCGATTTCCATCTGGCTGTGGGAGTTTGTTGCCACCGGCGGCAGAGCTGAGCAAATGTTAGAATTGGGAGCAACACCTATATATCAGATTATCAGTTGGGCGCTTCTAATGAGGTGGAAGGCAAAAATATCCACACGATCGAATCCCAGGTCGTCAATGGTGTTGTTTCTTCGGCTGATTTCACAGAGACACATGGTCTAGGTGGGTTATATGACCTATGAGTGGGAAAAACTCACGACAGCATGATGGCGTGCAGCCCTAGCACCAAGCACCATATGGTACTGTAGCACCATTATATTAGCGGCAATAGGAGGGCCAGGAACCCCCGCAAAAAAATAAAAATTAGGAGGGCCAGGAAAACATGTTTGTTCTCCTTTTGTTTTTGGGTACGACGGGACTTCTGTGCACATGTTGCATCGGATATGTGTACTGCTTTGTGTGTGCCTTTTTGTGGGAGTTTTGCTACAGCTACGGACTAAATCCTACCGAAATAAACTTATGTGCTGAGATGACAACATTTTGACGGGAAAAATTGTAGCCAACGCACAAGCATTCTGTCTAGAGTTGCGGGGATCAAAGTTTCATGCGAAAATGGTAGCGGACGCATATGCATCCGTGCTAGCGTTCGGATTGGTCGTGCATGACCGGACATGGCAAGGCTATGTGGGACTTCCTATACCGCGTGCTGGGAGGAGACGCAACGTGCACCCCTTGCTCACCCGGTGCGCGCCCTTTTTGGGCGGCCCATGTACGGGCGCCCTGTTTTTTAAAATCTTGTTTTTATTTATTTTTACTTTAAATAGTTTGGAATTTCATAGATGTTCTGATTTTTTTTAAAAAGAATTTTGAAAACAAATGTCCAAGAAATCATAAAATGTTTGCGGATTTAATTTATTTGATGATTTAAAAAAATGTTCGCATATTGAAAAATATTCATGATTTTGACAAATGTTCATCAATATGAATAAAAGTCGAATGTTAAAAAGCAAAAAATGTTTGCCAATTTCAAAATAGTTTACAAATTTCAAAAAACTTCATCGGTTCAAAAAATGGTTGTCGATTTAAAAAAAGTTCATGAATTTGAAAAATGTTCATCGAACAAAAAGATGTTTGTGATTTTCACAAAGAGGTTACCAAATTTTAAATTTGTTTTCTCATTTAAAAAATGTTCAGAAGTTTGAAAAGGAGTTCGCGAATTTGTAAACAAGCTCATGAATTCGAAAAAATTGTTCAGGCATTACAAAATTGTTCAGAAATTTGTAAAAAACGTTCACAAATTTGAAACAATTGTTTATGATTTCAAAAAATGTTCACAAATTTAAAAAAGTGGTCCAAGATTCCACAAAAAATATTCAAGGATTTTTAAAAATGTTCTCAATTACATAGAAAATGTTCAAACAAATCAAATATGATAGCTAAATAGAAAAGGAAAAATAAACAGAAAAAATAGAGAAAAGGGGTAAACCTAAAAGGAAATAAAAATGAAAAAAGAAAATAAACCTAAAATAAGAAGAAAGAAAAGCAGAAAGTAACAAAGAAAACCGGTTCAAGGAAGGTTGTAGAACCTTCGAAAGCCGGTGATGAGTACACCTAAAACCGGTTCGAGGAAGGTTGTAGAACCTACTGAAACAGTGATGAGGTGTGTCAAACCGGTCTCATTTGCAGTTAAGTTCAATGGTGGCAAGTTGGAGGAATTCAAACCCTCGCGAGGTATAAGGCAGGGTGACCCTATATCGCCTTGTCTTTTCCTGCTAGCAGCTGAAGGTCTGTCATGGTTGCTTAAATCTTCTAGTTCGGAGGATATTATTCCTGGCATCAAGGTGGCTCCCAATGCACCACAGGTTAATCACCTTCTTTTCGCGGATGATAGTCTCCTTTTCGTTAATGCTACTCCGGCTATGGCAAGCAGAGTTGATTCCCTTTTGCAGAAATATTGTGTAGCATCGGGACAGAGAATAAACATGGACAAGTCCTCCATATTCTTTAGCAAGGGCTGCTCGGAGCCTCTCAGGCAAGAGATCAAACAAGCCTTGGATGTACAGAATTAGAAACTTTCCGAAAAGTGCCCTGGGTGCCATCCGATGTAGGAAGAGCAAAAGAGGGATCTTTAAATATTTTAAAGATAAAATCTGGAAGCAAGTTCAAGGGTGGATGGAGAAATTCTTTTGAGTAGGGGGCAAAGAAGTCTTGATTAAATCAGTGGCTCAAGCTATTCCGACATATTCCATGGCATGTTTTAAACTGCCACGCGGCTTGTGCGAGCATATTAATGGATCACTTCGGAAATTGTGGTGGGGTTCGAAGAAAGGTGAGAGAAAAACTGCTTGGGTATCCTGGGAGGTCATGTCACAACCTGTAACACCCTGAGACATGCTACAGTAACTCCCTGTGATTAAGCTAATCATGTTGTCAAACAGGGCTTGATCACATTTGAATCACCTTCCTTTTCAAACTCCTAGTTCAAACTTCAAATATAATTAAAGTGGAAAATAAAAGTTTTCAAAAACTCAAACAAAAATGTTCGGTGGGTGCCAAATAATACACTGGTAATTATGGTGGAGAAAACACATTTTTATAAAATACCTAAATACTTTTAAATGAAATAAAACAGAAAAGAAAATAAAAAAATAAAAAGAAAACAGAAAACAGAACAGACAGAGAAAAGGAAAAAAAGGAGAAGGCCCTTCCCCCCCCCCCCACTGGACCCCCGGCCCAAACTGGGCCGACCCCCCGACCCCCCGGCCCAGCCCACCTCTCCCCCGCGTCCCCTTCCCTGTTCCCCCGACCGGGGTCGAACAGTGCCCGTCCCCGCCGCACCCCCTCGCCGGCGACGGGGAGGATAAGGGCGCCAGCACCCCCGCCTCCTCGGGCCTCTCTCCCACTCGCCCCCGCTCCCCTCTCGGCCTCTGCGCCTCTCCCCCCGCCAGATCCACCTCCCTCTCCCCTTCGATCCCCTCTGCCCGAGCGCGCTCGCCGCCGTTCACCGTCGATCCCGCGGCCACCGTGCCCCGATTGCCCCGACGACGTGCCCGAACGACTCCCCGCCGTCGACTACGTCGACTACGCCATCGGGAACGAGCCGAGCGCCTCTGCACCGACCTCCCCGAGCTCGTCTTCAACCTTCGGGTCGCCGGCGTTCGTCGCCGATTCCGGCTACCCCGCGCCCTCCCCGAGCTCACTGCCACTCCCTACGGCTCCGCTGTGAGCTCCCGCTTCTCCTCCCCCTCTCCGTTAGCTCGCCCGCGTTCCCTAGCTGCTCCCCCACGCGCGCCCGAACGCCGCGCCGCGGAGCTCGCCGCCGGCGGGTCTCCGGTGACCAAATGGTCACGGGCGTAGGCCCGCTAGCTCGACCGCAACGTGCCGCACCCGCCTAGCTAGTCAGTTCGGCCGCTCGCGCGCTCTAACGCAGCACCCGCCCCCAGCCCGTAGCACCTCGCCGCCGGCGAGCTCGTAGCGCTCGCCCCCGGCCGTTCCAGCCCCTCCGGCCACCACCATTGGACGCGCGGCGCCGAGCCGCGTCGAACGCGCCCAGCCACGCCCCCGCAGACCCCCTGTACGTGAAACCCGCGTCCCTCCCGAGCCGCGCCGCCGCGTTTGGCTCGCCGGAGCCGCTCCGGCGCCGGCCGCCGACGTGGCTGGCCTGGGGCCACCCCAGTGCCCCTTCCAGTGGGCCCCGTGGGCCCCGTTGACTGGGTCAACGTGCTGACTGGGCAGGCCCAGTCACTGACATGCGGGCCCCGCCGCAAAAATTAAAAAAGAAAAAGAAAAAGAAAATGTTTTATAAATAAAAATAATTAGTTTAACTAATCACTCACTGACATATGGGGCCCACCCCTCTAATTAGACTGTTAGTTTAGTTTAAATTAATATTAGACTAACAGAGGCTGACATGTGGGTCCCACTGGACCCACCTGTCTGGTTTGACTGGTCAGCCGACCTGTTGACCTGCTGACGTCAGCATTGCCTCATGCTGACGTCATAATTCATTTTGCTTAATATAAATAATTCCAGAAATTCAAATAAACTTTGAAAATTCATATCTTTTAAACCGTAACTCGGATGAAAATGTTTTCTATATGAAAGTTGCTCAGAACGACGAGACGAATCCAAATACGCAGTCCGTTCGTCCACCACACCTCCCTAACCTATCGAACTAGCAACTTTCCCCCTCCGGTCCGTCTGTCCGAAAACGCGAAACATCGGGAATACCTCCCGGATGTTCCCCCCTTCACCGGTACCACCTACTGTCGCGTTAGGACACCCCTAGCACCGCTCATTGTCATGTCACGCATCGTCATGCTTATGTTTGCATTGTATTTACTGTTTCTTCCCCCTCTTCTCTCCGGTAGACTACGAGACCGACACTGCTGCTGCCCAGTTCGACTACGGAGTCGACGACCCCTCCTACTTGCCAGAGCAACCAGGCAAGCCCCCCCCTTGATCACCAGATATCGCCTATACTTCTCTATACTGCTTGCATTAGAGTAGTGTAGCATGTTACTGCTTTCCGATATCCTATTCTGATGCATAGCCTATCCTTGCTACTATTGTTGTTACCTTTACCTGCAATCCTACATGCTTAGTCTAGGATGCTAGATTTCCATCAGTGGCCCTACATTCTTGTCCGTCTGCTGTGCTATACTATCGGGCCGTGATCACCTGGGCGGTGATCACGGGTATATACTTATATACTATATACATGACACATGTGATGATTTAAGTCGGGTCGGCTCGTAGGAGTACCCGCGAGTGGATCTTTGTGGCGGAGCGACAGGGCAGGTTGAGACCGCCTAGGTGAGAGGTGGGCCTGGCCCTGGTCGGCGTTCGCGGTTACTTAACACGCTTAACGAGATCTTGGTATTTGATCTGAGTCTGGCCATTTGGTCTATACGCACTAACCATCTACGTGGGAGTAGTTATGGGTATCCCGACGTCGTGGTATCAGCCGAAGCTCTTTTGACGTCAGCAACTGAGTGGCGCGCGCCGCATTGGACCGTAAGCTCGCGCTTGTATTAAGGGGGCTAGGTCTGCTTCCGGCCGCGTACGCAACGTGCAGGTGTGCATAGGGCGATGGGCCCAGACCCCTGCGCGCATAGGTTTAGACCGGCGTGCTGACCTCTCTGTTGAGCCTAGGTGGGGCTGCGACGTGTTGATCTTACGAGGCCGGGCATGACCCAGAAAAGTGTGTCCGGCCAAATGGGATCGAGCGTGTTGGGTTATGTGGTGCACCCCTGCAGGGAAGTTTATCTATTCGAATAGCCGTGTCCCTCGGTAAAAGGACGACCCGGAGTTGTACCTTGAGCTTATGACAACTAGAACTGGATACTGAATAAAATACACCCTTCCAAGTGCCAGATACAACCCGGTGATCGCTCTCTAACAGGGCGACGAGGAGGGGATTGCCGGGTAGGATTATGCTATGCGATGCTACTTGGAGGACTTCAATCTACTCTCTTCTACATGCTGCAAGATGGAGATGTCCAGAAGCGTAGTCTTCGACAGGACTAGCTATCCCCCTCTTATTCTGGCATTCTGCAGTTCAGTCCACTGATATGCCCCTTTACACATATACCCATGCATATGTAGTATAGCTCCTTGCTTGCGAGTACTTTGGATGAGTACTCACGGTTGCTTCTCTCCCTCTTTTCCCCCTTTTCCTTTCTATCTGGTTGTCGCAACCAGATGCTGGAGTCCAGGAGCCAGACGCCACCGTCGACGACGACACCTACGACACTGGAGGTGCCTACTACTACGTGCAGGCCGCTGACGACGACCAGGAGTAGTTAGGAGGTCCCAGGCAGGAGGCCTTGCCTTTTCGATCGTTGCTACTTTTGTGCTAGCCTTCTTAAGGCAAACTTGTTTAACTTATGTCTGTACTCAGATATTGTTGCTTCCGCTGACTCGTCTATGATCGAGCAATTGTATTCGAGCCCTCGAGGCCCCTGGCTTGTATTATAATGCTTGTATGACTTATTTATGTTGTAGAGTTGTGTTGTGATATCTTCCCGTGAGTCCCTGATCGTGATCGTACACATTTGCGTGCATGATTAGTGTACGGTCAAATCGGGGGCGTCACAAGTTGGTATCAGAGCCGACTGCCTGTAGGAATCCCCCTATCCACACTCCTTGGCCGAAGTCGAGTCTAGACATTACAAAACATTTTACTAACATGGCTGTGTGTCTTACGGGCCCACGTCGCCATTGGGTGGTACTAGGATCTTTTACTCCTCGACCTTTACTCTGGGACTCTGAACTCTCTTCTACTCGGGTTAAACGAATTTACTAACTCTAACACTAGGATCCCGTGACCGCGTTCACCCCAAAGATGGATAAGCCATAATTGTTTCTTAGAATAGTATTTTGAACAATTCACACACTGTCATTTGACTCCTTTGAAACGTCTTTGCTTTCAGATGGAACCCACGAGGCAGGTCGTTCGCCACACGATGGCCATTGGTGCCTCGGGATCACCTGCGGTGCTAGCTGAGATGATGACCTATCTGGGTTATCGCTGGCACCCTGAGTACACCGTCTACGAGGAGTACCAGGACTTTAACCAGGAGCAGTACCGTGCCATCGTCCACCTCTACTCTCGGGAGTATGACTCCACTACTGTGCTGCACACCGCACATGGTGTTGGTGTGACCATCGATATGGCTGTCCACGATGCTGCCTATGCTGCTCTGACACGTCTTCGTGGAGAGTATCGGGAGTTGGACACCTCCCCTTTCAGGCACATTGCTATCGCCTCTGATGTTGGTGCGGAGGGATACTATACTGCTGCCTACTCCACTGTCACCCGAGAGCCCTTCTACCATCAGCACCTGGTTCTGCATGCTGATGGGCTGGATCGAGCTAACCGAGCTCTTCGCCACGAGATGTACACCACCCGTCAGCACCTTTACCGTGCTCTGACGCTGCTGCACCCCTTTGTCCGGTCTGGACAGGTACCGCGTACTGCGATCTACCCAGCCAGGACCGTGATGCCCCACGGTGTTGGTTGGCCAGAGGTGGGAGGCTACTCTCCCGCACTTGGTCCTCTTCTGCCACCTGAGCGTCGGGCTCTACACCTGAGTATCCGCGGCCCCCAGTCTGCTGACGTGGAGGACTATCCGTTGCCTCACTACCAGCTGTCGGGCTACGATTACCTCCACAGTACCTCTTGGGACTGATGTAGGCTTGCTTGTAGTATTAGTTGCAGTCGCCGCGAGCCTGTGTGCCGCCTATGATGTTTTAGTCCATGTACTGAACTCTATGTACTGAACTCTATGCATGACCCCTTTTGTAAGTTATGCCGACTACTATGTAGTAGCTATCGTGCTCCTTTCGTTATGCATGTTTCATCATGAATGATTCTTGTCTTTGTAAATATTTCTCAATGCTGAACCACCCCTGTTATATATTAGCAGGATGGTTAGACCAGGTGGTCGTGGTCGTGGTGGCGATGCCCCACCACCACCTGAGTACATGGCTGGTATGATCCAACAGTTTGAACTGAACCGCCAATTCATGGAAAATATGATGGCTCAGTTTCCTCGCCCCAATATGAACCAGCAGCCAGCCCAAGTGACTCTTCAAGATTTCATACGCCTCAACCCAACCATCTACCGCAGCTCAACTCAGCCTCTGGATGCTGATGACTGGCTCCGTGACATCACCTATGAGTTGGAGTCTGCTGATGTAGCCCCTGCCAGCTATGTCAATTTTGCTTCCTTCTTTCTGAAGGGACCCGCAGCTCAATGGTGGGACAGCCACAGGCGTACTCTGCCAGCTGGAACAATCATCACCTGGCCAGACTTCCAAGCAGCTTTCCGTGCCCGCTTCATTCCTCAGGGAGTCATGGACCGGAAGAAGCGTGAGTTCCGCAACCTCACCCAAGGCAACAAATCTGTCGAAGCTTATCAGCGGGAGTTTCTGGACTTGTCCCGCTATGCTGAAGAAGACATTGCAACTGATGCACGCAGACAGGAGAAGTTCCGTGATGGCCTTCAAGCTGACATCAAGCTCGCACTTCTAGTGCATGACTTTGCTGATTTCGCCACCTTGGTGAACAAGGCCATCAATGTCGAAACTGGTCTGCAGGAATACCAGAGCTCTCACAGGCGCAACCGTGACACGGGCTCATCTTCGGGTTCGCCCGCACAGAAGCGTAAGATATGGATCCCGAACAGCATGTACCGTCCAAATGCATCTGCCCCAAGGCAGACCTATGCTGCACCTCGTCTGCCTCCACCACCATCTAGGCAGTCAAGACTTCCAGCTCCACCATCCCAAGCTCCTGTTCCCACTCCCAATAATGGTCTGTGCTACAAGTGTGGACAACCAGGTCACCGTGCCAGGGACTGCCATCAGAATCAGAATCAACTTGCCCTTCCAGCAACGGGCCGTGGTAACAACCAGCCCCGCAGCAACAATGCTAAGCCTTATGGTCGTGCTCATGCCAACCACGTTGATCTCAACGAAGCTCAAGACCAGCCTGCTACTGTGATGGGTACACTCCTCGTAAATTCAGTACCAGCATCCGTTTTATTTGATACAGGTGCATCGCATTCATTCATGTCAGAAGATTTTGCATACAAGCACGACGTTAAATGTGAGGAGATGAACACCTCTGTATTGGTCAAAACCCCCGTGGGACAGTGTCAAACCTCCTTGGTTGGCATCGATGTCCCCGTGGAAATCGAAGGGCTGGAATTCTATGCCTCTCCCATTATCCTGAAGTCGTCTAACATCGACCTCATTTTGGGTATGGATTGGTTGAAAGCGCATACTGCTTCTATAGTTTGCGCCACTAAAACCGTCCATCTGCTACACCCTTCAGATGAAATAGTTGCTTACCAAGCTCATCTGGTGCAAAATGCCGAGGCAAGGCTCTATGCATTGAATGCATTGAACGCTGCACCACTCGAGGGCATTGAAAACATTCCCGTCGTGCGTGAATTCCTCGACGTCTTCCCTGAAGAACTTCCAGGGATTCCCCCTGCTAGAGCTGTCGAATTCATCATCGACTTGAAACCAGGCACCACTCCTATAGCCAAGCGACCCTACAAAATGCCGCCGCATGAACTCCTTGAGCTTAAGGAGGAAATCGACAAGTCTCTTCGCAAAGGATTCATTCGCCCAAGTTGCTCTCCTTGGGGAGCACCTTCTCTCTTTGTCAAGAAGAAGGATGGGACAAACCGGTTAGTTCAAGACTACCGTCCTATAAACCAAGCTACCATTCAGAATAAATACCCTCTTCCTCGGATCAATGATCTGTATGATCAACTGGCGGGTTCGTCAGTGTTCTCTAAGCTCGACTTGAGGTTGGGCTACCACCAGATCCGTGTTCGCGAAGAGGATATCCCAAAGACCGCCTTCGTGACTCGCTATGGTTCATACGAGTACACCGTCATGTCTTTCGGTTTAACCAATGCTCCAGCCACCTTCTCTCGTCTGATGAACTACATATTCATGGATTACCTCGACAAGTTCGTCGTGGTTTATCTGGATGATATCCTGATATTTTCCAAGAACGAAGAAGAACATGCTGAACATCTTCGACTTGTGCTGGAAAAGCTACGAGAACATCAACTATATGCCAAGTTCTCCAAATGTGAATTCTGGCTACCGGAAGTAACCTATCTTGGGCATGTCATCTCTAAGGATGGTATTGCCGTCAACCCCGAGCGAGTTCAGGCTATTCTTGATTGGACTCCTCCCAAGAACGTTAAGCAAGTCAGAAGTTTTCTCGGTCTCGCCAGCTATTGCCGTCGATTTGTCGAGAACTTCTCCAAGATCGCCAGGCCTCTGACTAACCTGTTACATAAGGGCGTCAAGTTCCAATGGACAGACAAATGTCAGGAAAGTTTCCAGGCACTCAAAGACAAGTTGACTTCTGCCCCAGTTCTAGCTCCACCTGATACTAAGAAGGACTTCGTCATTTACTGCGACGCTTCCCGTCAAGGATTAGGCTGTGTCCTAATGCAAGACCGCAAAGTGATTGCTTATGCCTCTCGACAATTGCGCCCTCACGAAGAGAACTACCCAGTTCACGACCTCGAACTTGCTGCTGTCATTCATGCGCTGAAGCAGTGGCGACATTACCTTCTCGGTAATCGTTGCGAGATCTTCACTGACCACCAAAGTCTGAAGTATCTGTTTACTCAACCAGATCTGAACCTCCGTCAGCAGAGATGGATGGAGCTCGTTGCAGACTTTGACTTGGGTATTTCCTATACGCCAGGCAAGGCTAATGTAATGGCTGATGCCTTGAGCCGCAAGTCTTACTGCAACCACCTCCAGGTTCATAAAGTTCAGCCCTCGCTTGTTGAAGAATTCAGGAAGCTGAACCTCCATATTGTTCCTCCGGGTGCACTCGCTCCCCCTCCTAAGGAATTTGGCAAGGTGAACCTCCACGTTGTTGCCCAGGGTTCCCTCAATACCCTAGTTGCTAAACCAGATCTCGAGGACAGCATCAAAAGGCTACAGAGGTATGACTCTGAAGCCCACAAGATTAAGCGCTACCTCGCAGAAGGAAAGCCCTCATTCTTCACCATTGCTGAAGATGGCACCCTATACTTCAAGGGCCGCCTAGTGGTGCCATGTGCAGAGAAAAACCTGGATATGACACAGGAAGTTATGAAAGAAGCTCATGATACGCCTCTATGTATCCATCCTGGTAGTACAAAGATGTACCAAGATATCCGTCAGAGATTCTGGTGGACTAATATGAAGCAAGACATTGCTCGTTATGTTGCTGAGTGTGACGTTTGCCGTCGTATCAAAGCAGAACATCAAAGGCCTGCTGGAACTCTGCAACCTATCTCTATTCCTGAATGGAAATGGGACCATGTTGAGATGGACTTCGTCACTGGATTTCCCAAATCACAGAAAGGTAATGATGCTATTCTTGTCGTCATTGACCGGCTTTCCAAAGTTGCACATTTCCTGGCGGTCAAAGAAACGATCACTGCTAGCCAGTTGGCAACGCTCTATATGTCCAGGATTGTTTCACTCCACGGTATTCCATTGGTTATCAGTTCAGACCGTGGTAGCTTATTCACTTCAAGATTCTGGGCAAGTTTCCAAGAAGCTATGGGAACTCATCTGTCATTCAGTACTGCGTTTCATCCTCAATCGCAAGGACAAGTTGAACGCGTCAATCAAGTTCTCGAAGACATGCTTCGAGCTTGTGTTATTTCCTTCGGCAAGAAATGGGAGGAATCTCTCCCGTATGCTGAGTTCTCTTATAATAATAGCTATCAAGCTAGTCTGAAGATGGCCCCCTTCGAAGTGTTATATGGACGAAAGTGCCGAACCCCTCTGAACTGGTCAGAAACTGGGGAACGTCCACTCTTCGGTCCGGATATTATCCAAGATGCCGAAGAACAAGTCCGCATTATTCGCGAGAATCTCAAGACTGCTCAGTCACGTCAGAAGAGTCAGTATGACCGTCATCATAAAGACATGGTCTATCAACCTGGCGAAAAGGCTTATCTTCGAGTCACACCTATGAAGGGTGCTCACCGCTTCGGGATCAAGGGCAAACTAGCTCCTCGCTATATTGGCCCATTCACTATTCTCGAAAGGCGTGGAAAAGTGGCATACCAACTGGAGCTACCGCCGAACCTTTCTCAGGTTCACGATGTGTTCCATGTGTCACAGCTCCGCCGTTGCTTCAAGGATCCAATCCGAGCTGTGGATCATGAAGTGCTCGAATTGCAGCAAGACCTCTCCTATAAGGAGCATCCGGTCCGCATTCTCGACCAAGCTGAACGCCGCACACGTCAGAAGGCGATCAAGTTTCTCAAAGTCCAGTGGTCGCACCATTCTGAAGATGAGGCCACTTGGGAACGAGAGGATCGTCTGCGCGAAGAATACCCCGCACTGTTTACTTTTACCTCCTAAATCTCGGGACGAGATTTCTTGTAGTGGAGGAGATTTGTAACACCCTGAGAATCATGCTACAGTAACTCCCTGTGATTAAGCTAATCATGTTGCTAAACAGGGCTTGATCACATTTGAATCACCTTCCTTTCAAACTCCTAGTTCAAACTTCAAATATAATTAAAGTGGAAAATAAAAGTTTTCAAAAACTCAAACAAAAATGTTCGATGGGTGCCAAATAATACACTGGTAATTATGGTGGAGAAAACACATTTTTATAAAATACCTAAATACTTTTAAATGAAATAAAAAAGAAAAGAAAATAAACAAATAAAAAGAAAACAGAAAACAGAACAGACAGAGAAAAAGAAAAAAAAGGAGAAGGCCCTTCCCCCCCACTGGACCCCCCCGACCCAAACTGGGCCGACCCCCCGACCCCCCGGCCCAGCCCACCTCTCCCCCGCGTCCCCTTCCCTGTTCCCCTGACCGGGGTCGAACAGTGGCCGTCCCCGCCGCACCCCCTTGCCGGCGACGGGGAGGATAAGGGCGCCAGCACCCCCGCCTCCTCGGGCCTCTCTCCCACTCGCCCCCGCTCACCCCTCGGCCTCTGCGCCTCTCCCCCCGCCAGATCCACCTCCCTCTCCCCTTCGATCCCCTCTGCCCGAGCGCGCTCGCCGCCGTTCACCGTCGTTCCCGCGGCCACCGTGCCCCCATTGCCCCGACGACGTGCCCGAACGACTCCCCGCCGTCGACTACGTCGACTACGCCATCGGGAACGAGCCGAGCGCCACTGCACCGACCTCCCCGAGCTCGTCTTCAACCTTCGGGTCGCCGGCGTTCCTCGCCGATTCCGGCTACCCCGCGCCCTCCCCGAGCTCACTGCCACTCCCTACGGCTCCGCTGTGAGCTCCCGCTTCTCCTCCCCCTCTCCGTTAGCTCGCCCGCGTTCCCTAGCTGCTCCCCCACGCGCGCCCGAACGCCGCGCCGCGGAGCTCGCCGCCGGCGGGTCTCCGGTGACCAAATGGTCACGGGCGTAGGCCCGCTAGCTCGACCGCAACGTGCCGCACCCGCCTAGCTAGTCAGTTCGACCGCTCGCGCGCTCTAACGCAGCACCCGCCGCCAGCCCGTAGCACCTCGCCGCCGGCGAGCTCGTAGCGCTCGCCCCCGGCCGTTCCAGCCCCTCCGGCCACCACCATTGGACGCGCGGCGCCGAGCCGCGTCGAACGCGCCCAGCCACGCCCCCGCAGACCCCCTGTACGTGAAACCCGCGTCCCTCCCGAGCCGCGCCGCCGCGTTTGGCTCGCCGGAGCCGCTCCGGCGCCGGCCGCCGACGTGGCTGGCCTGGGGCCACCCCAGTGCCCCTGCCAGTGGGCCCCGTGGGCCCCGTTGACTGGGTCAACGTGCTGACTGGGCAGGCCCAGTCACTGACATGCGGGCCCCGCCGCAAAAATTAAAAAAGAAAAAGAAAAAGAAAATGTTTTATAAATAAAAATAATTAGTTTAACTAAACACTCACTGACATATGGGGCCCACCCCTCTAATTATACTGTTAGATTAGTTTAATTAAGTATTAGACTAACAGAGGCTGACATGTGGGTCCCACTGGACCCACCTGTCTGGTTTGACTGGTCAGCCGACCTGTTGACCTGCTGACGTCAGCATTGCCTCATGCTGACGTCATAATTCATTTTGCTTGATATAAATAATTCCAGAAATTCAAATAAATTTTGAAAATTCATATCTTTTAAACCGTAACTCGGATGAAAATGTTTTCTATATGAAAGTTGCTCAGAACGGCGAGACGAATCCAAATACGCAGTCCGTTCGTCCACCACACCTCCCTAACCTATCGAACTAGCAACTTTCCCCCTCCGGCCCGTCTGTCCGAAAACACGAAACATCGGGAATACCTCCCGGATGTTCCCCCCCTTCACCGGTACCACCTACTGTCGCGTTAGGACACCCCTAGCACCGCTCATTGTCATGTCACGCATCGTCATGCTTATGTTTGCATTGTATTTACTGTTTCTTCCCCCTCTTCTCTCCGGTAGACTACGAGACCGACACTGCTGCTGCCCAGTTCGACTACGGAGTCGACGACCCCTCCTACTTGCCAGAGCAACCAGGCAAGCCCCCCCCTTGATCACCAGATATCGCCTATACTTCTCTATACTGCTTGCATTAGAGTAGTGTAGCATGTTACTGCTTTCCGATATCCTATTCTGATGCATAGCCTATCCTTGCTACTATTGTTGTTACCTTTACCTGCAATCCTACATGCTTAGTCTAGGATGCTAGTTTTCCATCAGTGGCCCTACATTCTTGTCCGTCTGCTGTGCTATACTATCGGGCCGTGATCACCTGGGCGGTGATCACGGGTATATACTTATATACTATATACATGACACATGTGATGATTTAAGTCGGGTCGGCTCGTAGGAGTACCCGCGAGTGGATCTTTGTGGCGGAGCGACAGGGCAGGTTGAGACCGCCTAGGTGAGAGGTGGGCCTGGCCCTGGTCGGCGTTCGCGGTTACTTAACACGCTTAACGAGATCTTGGTATTTGATCTGAGTCTGGCCATTTGGTCTATACGCACTAACCATCTACGTGGGAGTAGTTATGGGTATCCCGACGTCGTGGTATCAGCCGAAGCTCTTTTGACGTCAGCAACTGAGTGGCGCGCGCCGCATTGGACCGTAAGCTCGCGCTTGTATTAAGGGGGCTAGGTCTGCTTCCGGCCGCGTACGCAACGTGCAGGTGTGCATAGGGCGATGGGCCCAGACCCCTGCGCGCATAGGTTTAGACCGGCGTGCTGACCTCTCTGTTGAGCCTAGGTGGGGCTGCGACGTGTTGATCTTACGAGGCCGGGCATGACCCAGAAAAGTGTGTCCGGCCAAATGGGATCGAGCGTGTTGGGTTATGTGGTGCACCCCTGCAGGGAAGTTTATCTATTCGAATAGCCGTGTCCCTCGGTAAAAGGACGACCCGGAGTTGTACCTTGAGCTTATGACAACTAGAACTGGATACTGAATAAAATACACCCTTCCAAGTGCCAGATACAACCCGGTGATCGCTCTCTAACAGGGCGACGAGGAGGGGATTGCCGGGTAGGATTATGCTATGCGATGCTACTTGGAGGACTTCAATCTACTCTCTTCTACATGCTGCAAGATGGAGATGTCCAGAAGCGTAGTCTTCGACAGGACTAGCTATCCCCCTCTTATTCTGGCATTCTGCAGTTCAGTCCACTGATATGCCCCTTTACACATATACCCATGCATATGTAGTATAGCTCCTTGCTTGCGAGTACTTTGGATGAGTACTCACGGTTGCTTCTCTCCCTCTTTTCCCCCCTTTTCCCTTTCTATCTGGTTGGCGCAACCAGATGCTGGAGTCCAGGAGCCAGACGCCACCGTCGACGACGACACCTACGACACTGGAGGTGCCTACTACTACGTGCAGGCCGCTGACGACGACCAGGAGTAGTTAGGAGGTCCCAGGCAGGAGGCCTTGCCTTTTCGATCGTTGCTACTTTTGTGCTAGCCTTCTTAAGGCAAACTTGTATAACTTATGTCTGTACTCAGATATTGTTGCTTCCGCCGACTCGTCTATGATCGAGCAATTGTATTCGAGCCCTCGAGGCCCCTGGCTTGTATTATAATGCTTGTATGACTTATTTATGTTGTAGAGTTGTGTTGTGATATCTTCCCGTGAGTCCCTGATCGTGATCGTACACATTTGCGTGCATGATTAGTGTACGGTCAAATCGGGGGTGTCACACAACCAAAGTTTATGGGAGGGTATGGGCTTCTGCGACATTGAGCTCTTTAATTTGGCACTTTTAGCTCGGCAGGCTTGGCGTCTGTTATATATAAGAACCAGGCTCTCTCAGTGCCCGTATTTTGAAGGTGGTGTATTATCCAAATTGCTCGGTCCTTGAAGCTGAGGTGGGGAAGTATCCATCGCAAGTGTGGCGCTCTATTGTTGATGGAAGAGACACACTCAAGCTTGGTCTCATAAAGCGGATTGGTACAGGGGAGGACACGGATATTTGGCTGGACAATTGGATCCCCCATGATTTCAAACATCGGCTGGTTTGTTCCAAGACCACAAGTCCACCACTAAAGGTCATGGAATTGATTGATCATGCTACAACTTCATGGAATGTAAACCTGCTCGATGAGCACTTCTATGGGATGGATAAGGAGGCGATCATGAACATCCCGATCTCTTCAAAAGTGCAGCAAGATTTTTGCGCGTGGCATTGTGAGAAGTAGGGGGTGTTCACAGTACGCTCGGCATATCGTTGATATCAGCTACAAAGCAACAACACACAGATTGGCTTGAACATAACCCGGGGCGTTCCAACATCGGGGCAGACCAGAAATCTTGGGCCAGGCTATGGAACGCGGACGTGCCATCTAAAATCCGAGTATTTGCGTGGTGACTTGCTAAGACATCTCTTCCAACTGGCGATGTAAGAAATCATAGAATAGTGACAGATACAATAGAGTGCTCTATATGTCATGCGGCTCATGATAATTGGAGGCACTCACTTTTTGAATGTCACATGGCAAGGTGCGTCTGGGCACTCGCGGATGAGGAGCTCACGGATGTTATCATTTCTAATAGAACTGACGATCCAAAACTCTGGATCTTTTGGCTAGTAGAAACCCTTCCACCGGTGGATTTAACTCGGGTGTCAGTTATTATGTGGGCTATCTGGTGAGCGAGGCGACGTGCTATTCACGATGAGCAGTTCCAAAGCCCTATGAGCACTCATTGCTTCATAGCAAAATTCTTGGACGATCTGAATTTGGTCGCTACTCACCATCCCACACATTCCAGGGATTTGCATGCTCCAACCCGGGACCTGCATGTCAACCCACAAGTCCAGAATGTGCGTGAGTTTGCCATGAATAATCTATGGATCCCGCCTGTTGGTTTTGACTCGAAGCTAAACGTAGATGGAGGCCTCTCGAGGGGAGGTGACAGAGGTGTGGCCGATGTGATTTGCAGGGACAAGAATGGCCAATACTTGGGTGCATCGGCTATGGTGTTCGACGGCCTTGTCGACCCGACAATCCTAGAGGCTCGCGCTTGCAATGAAGCTTTGGCACTAGCGGCGGATCTCAAACTTGAGTCCATATGCGTGGTGTCTGATTGTGCGGAGATAGTGGCAAATATTCAGTCCGGAGCTCCATGCCGATATGATGTAATCCTACGTGAGCTCAATCATCTACGCAGGCAGTTCCGAGTTCTTACTATAGTTCATGAGAAGCGTCAGCACAATGGAGAAGCTCACTCTTTGGCCAAAGCGGCTTCCTCTCTTCCTTTTGGGCGCCATGTGTAGCTAGCTGTAGTGCCCAACATCATCTGCATCCCTTTAAACATTGATCATTAAATAAAGGATATAGTTGCTAAAAAAAACTAGGTCGCTCGCGGGCAACCAATGCCCAAAATAGAAGACGCCCGGCTATGTCTCGCTTCTAGCAAGGCAAACGGTCCCATCGCCCGAATCGAGGTGGTAATGGCGCTGTTTGCTCGATCTTTTTCTTTCCACTGTTCGCTTGATTTGATTTTTTATTTTGCTCTTCTATTTTCCTTTTTAGTTTTTGTTATATTTTTAAAAATATTCAAAGTACACATATGTAAAAAAATGTTTGTGTAGTGTTAAAAAATGTTGGTGCAACGATAAAAAATGTTGATAGAATTTGAAGAAAATATCACAACACTTATTTAAAAAAAAAATGTTTAACACATATTCGAGAAACAATGCTCAAAAAAATGTGTGTTGAAACAAAGTGAATCCTATATTTGAAAATTTTAAGCACATACAAAATAAATGTTTCAGTTGTATATGGAAATGTACAAATGTGTATGGCATAAAGTAGACACCAATACATGTGTTTGAATTTTTTATTAACCATTGTTTTTGAAAAAGTTAATAATTTACTAAATATTTGTTAAACATGCATAAAAATATTTTTCCTGTATATAAAAATTCGATCACAAAACATATATTTAAAAAATGTTAACCATGTATTTTTAAAATGTTGAACATGAATAAAAATAATGTTTGATATGTATACGGAAAGTTTACAAGGTGTACAAAAAAGAATACGCATCAGAACATATATAATAAAAGATAGATGTAGAAAATATAAGCTTCCAAATTTGTTAACCATGTATTGGGAAAATGTTAAACATGTATATAGGAAATGTTCCTAACGCATAAGAAAAATACTGAAAGTGTACTGACAAAAACATGTGTTAAACAAAAGAAACACTGAAAATCGAAAAAAAGATGGGAAACAAAGAAAACTAGTAAACATCAAAAAAGAAAAAAAATCCGAAGAGAGATAATGCAAAAATTGTTTAGCGTTTATAAAAAGTATTGACAATGTATTAGAAAAAGTTAATATTTTATTTGAAAAATGTTACTCAATCAATTGAAAATGTTAAAATGTGTATAGAAGAAAATTTTGACTATGTATTCAAAAGGTGTTAATCTTGTATTTTTTTTAAAAAACTCAAGGATTTGAAGAATGTTAAAAAACGTGTATTAATAAAACTATTGACCATGTATTAATAAAATGTTAAACTTGTCTTTGAAAGATGTTGACTGTGTATTAGAGAAATGTTGTTGATGTAAACGAAAAATATAGAATGAAACCAATGAAAGAAAAACCAAAAAACCAATGAAAATCTGAAAAGAACCAAAGGAATATATAATTAAAAAAGAACATAAAACCCCCAAAAAAACAAGTGCAAAAGAATGGAAAATAATGGATATCTATAAAGAAACAAAGAAAAATAATTGAAAATTGTTGAATATCAAGAAAGAAAGAAAAAACCAAAGAGAAAAGGGGGAAAGTGAGGAAGAAAAGAAAACCCTGCAAGAAACAAAGAAAATGTTAACCATGTATAGAGAAAGTGTTAAACTTGTATATAAAAATGTTCCTGATGTATACGAAAAATGCCGAATGTGTACTGAAAAAAATGTGTTGACCAAAAAAGAAACCGATGAAAACAAAGAAATAATCATCGGAAAACGAAGAAAACAGATAAAAACCAAAAAGCAAGAACAAATAAAAGCATAAAGAAAAATAAAATTAGAAAAAAAACAACACAAAATGAATGAATCCAAGAAGGAAACAAAGAAAACCGAGAAAAGAAAAAAACAAATGAAAAGAAAGAAAGAAAGATAATAAGTAAATAATTAAAAAGTGAAAACCTCGAAGGAACTAAAGAAAACAGAAAAAAGAAGAATCGGTAAAAACCAGGAAAGAACGAAGAAAGCTCGTAAAACCAAGAAAAAACCCAAAGGAAAACCGAAAGAAAACGAAAAAAAATCCCGGACGAACCTGTACATCTGCCGAGCGAGCGAGCGATCTAAAGCTAGTGAAGCGAGCAAGCGACCTTATGTCATGGGCCGGCGTGATATGCGCGCGCTTCAGACAAGAGGAATGCTATACTCGTTATAAGCATCCGTGGACGGGACATCCCGCTGCGCCTTCCAGCAAGAAAAGCCAGCGAACCGCCTATGGGCTGACCACGTTCCTCCACCGCCTCCTGGAACACTGGAGCTATTCGTTCGGTCACCATCCGCATCCACAAGGCCTGCGTCCCCTTCTCTCTCTCTCTCTCTCTCTCTCTCTCTCTCTCTCTCAAAAAAAGGGCCTGCGTCCCCATCAAGATCCCTTAAGAACGAAGGGCTCCAAGAGGAACTGGCTGCAACTACGAGTGAAAAACCCCATCAAGATCCTTACGAAGGTATTCCCATCAGAATTATGGAATTGTTCAAGTGCTATTGGCCTAAAAAATAATCAATTACACATGCTTTATCCTCAAACGGGCAACGACACTCAAAGCTGAAATGCGTACATTCAAGTAATGCTACTTGCTTAAGAATTACTCTGAACTTTGAGTATTTAACCCAAAACTACCACAATTCGACCAACTGTGACCAAAAACTACCACTTTACAAACTTCGGCAAAAAACTCGCAAAAAAGAAACTACAACCTTTAGTCTAATTTTTGGCTAAAAACTACCACTACTGATAACATACCGATCCGGCTCGTTCAAACTTCTTTATGACAGGCGGGACCCACTCAAGCACTGACATGGCACATTTGTCAACTCCGCTAGATTGAGCATTATTTGAGGGACCCACATGTAAGCATCAGCCCTCTTCTTCTCAAAACATTTCCACACCGGGACATTTCCTCTAGCAGTTTGTGTGCGTGCTGGACCATGGGTTGCTCGTCCTCAGCTCCCTGCCACTGGTGTGCTGGATGGCGCGGATGTTCGCGAGTGCCGGCGGTGGGCTGCAGCGGCCTGACGACACGTCCTGGCACCGCTCCATCATGCCCAGGACGTCCCGAAGCATTGCTCCACCCGTGCCCAGCCAGGGAAGGAAGAAGTCTTGGGCGAGCCCGAAGTACTCCTCCAATGTCGAATTATGGTAGTTTTTGGTAAAATATTCCTGAACTTCTTAAGTGTGAATTGCCTATGTAGTGTCAGTTTTCAGAATACAACCTAGCTAATCTTGAGCAGTACCATTTAACCTTAGTGATGGATGCATGTGTTTATGTGATTGTTCAATGGTCGAATGATATTATATTTTCTAGGACATTTTAGCTGTGCAGTATACACCGACAGACCGTGAGCTAGGCAATCTTCGGTTCGAGATGACCTGGATTGATGATATTTCCATTATCATTTATTTCATAAATGAAAAAGATTTAGCCGACTCCTGTAAATTTTAATGGTTGTTATTTTTTTATTGGCAATAGTAGTTGTAACAAACAGTGCGTGTTTTAAGAAGAATTAATCTTATCTTAATTGAGATCTTACTTAGAATATTGCCATTGATATTTTTAAGTGAGGCTAGTTTTCAGTCATAACAAGAATTAATCTTACTTAACAACCAATCGGAACACCTAATGGATGAACAACATGATGACAATTGCGTGTCACTTTTGAAAATGCAACTTGAGTGACACCACATAATCGTGTCTCCATTTAACACATATCTTTTTTGAAACATTTTTCTGTATTTGTGTGAATCTCATTTTTCGTTTGAGACATGCGTTGCACGTGCAAGCTCACTAGTCGGTCATAACAAACAAAGCAAGGCGGGGGGATGGCCTGGAGCGAAAGGAGAGGGGTGACGTTTGATGGTTGTTTTCCTCATGATGCTTAAATGGGCTTTCATGCGAGAGAGAGAGAGTCCAATCAACTACAGGCCTCCAATTTTCCACCGGAGCAGCTGTGCAGTCCAATTGTGAGAAGTGTTACGCTAGAGTTGTTTGGTTGGACTTTAATCAGACGTCTGGGAACATCGAAAACTATAGATCGAACTATCGCAGATGCTGATGACCCGAGAGGGCTGGAAAGTTGCATAGTTTTAATGTTTCTAAATAGAAATAGTGGAATTAGCTAATAAAAAACTTTGTTCCATCCATGATAATGAGGTTGCACTCTGATGAAATAACATGTGTGGTGATGTGACATATATACAGATAAAGATAAATTTAAATAGTGGGGATAAAGAATTTAGGTATATTTTTTTACGAAAACACGTAGAGCGCATCATTCCACTGATAGAGGGTAGAAAAACACAATGACGATCTTTGTGATGCATGCGCTACAAGGCGCATACGAGGTCGCGGTCCGCTGTGAGCATGGGTGCGGGTTGCTCAGACCCTCTTACAGGTCAACTATCAGGTTACAGGGATGATTATACTAAACCCTCAAGCACCGGTCTTCCCCCAAGTGCAAGCTTCCTCCTGGATGTTGCGAACCGGGCGTGAGACGGTGTGGCACCATCGAAGATGCAAGCATTGTGGTCCCTCCATATGATCCAAGCTGTGAGCGCGATTAAGGATGTGAGACCCTTGCGGCGGCTTGCCGAAGAATCCTGCAAGGCCAAAGCCCACCATTTGTACAGGTTGATAGTTCCGTCAGGCGGTTGGATAGTAAGGTGGCACTAGGAGAGCATGTCGTGCCAAGTGATGCGATAAGACTAGCCACAGTGAAAGTAACTTCAGCAATAACATCGAGTCCAACTTAGCAAATTTGCTTATGTGGCAATGAATTAACGAGGAAAAAGGTAGTTTGAGTAACTTAGCTAGTTACTGTAACATCACATGTCCCAATACAATATGAGTCTATAACCTAATAAATGAAGCTTTGCATGACACCACACATATGTTACTACCCACTATGAAGGTAGTAAGAGTAACTCCAATGGGGTGACCCATTTTGGCCGTCTGCGTCCGTTAGGGTCGGCGCGGATAAAAGTGGAGGCCCAACGCGCCAACCCAAATCCAAATTGCGTCCGCGCCGACGCATTTGCGGCCGAAATGCGTCGGCGCGGACGCGCTGCGCGTCTCCTCGGTGTCCGCCGCGGTCTCACTTGGCGGCCACCCAACAACCGCCCGTCGTCTAATTTATGACGACCACGACAGCGGGCCCACTAGTCAGCCAGTGGAAGCGCCCTTTTTTAACCACGCGTGCGGCGGGGGCCGGCCTCATCCACTTTCGTCCACATCTGGCCTCCCACCACCCCTTGTGCTTCCTAGCCAGCGACACCCCCAAACCCTAGCAATGGGCCTCTTCGCAACAGCAGCGCCGCGTGTCCGCCCAGGTCGCCGGCGTTTGCACATCCCGGTGCACCAAGCGCGGTGGCATTGGAAGTACAGGCAGCCGCTGCCCTACCCCGACGTGACGCTGCCACACCACTGGCACCTCGATCCGCAACGGATCCTGGTGCCGGCGGTTCTGCAGACATAGCGGGCGCACGACGAGGAGGTGCGCAGGCGCCGGGCGCAGCTCACGCCGGCGCAGCGGCGGATGCCCGAGTACGCCGCCGACTCTCCCAACTGGGAGGCTTGGTTTGCCCTCGAACACGAGGAGCAACGGCGGCTAGGCGTCGACACCAACCCGCAGTTTCCACCGCCGCCCCCGCGGATGGTGCCGGAGGAAATGGAGGCGGAGGAGGAGTACCAACCCGCCCTCGACGAGGCCCTGCAGCACGCGCTGGAGGCTAGCCGGCTCGAGGAGGACGCACATTGGGATGGGCTGGAGCAAGCCCTTGCCTTGTCGGCGGCGGGGGACTCCGTCCACACCCGGCTCTTCGTCCCGCCTCCGCCACCGCCGCCGACCAGCATCGAGCCCAAGCCGGATCCGGAGGCGACGCGGAAGCGCTCCCCGCCTCCACCCACTTGACCGAAGGAGGCCTACACGTGGACCGGCCAGTACCGCGAGTGGGTGAGCGCGCCTCCGGTCCACTACGCCGCGACGCCGGAGGAGGAGGCGGCCGACCTTGAGCACTGGAAGGCGCACTGGCTCGCCCAGGAGGAGGCCGAGGGCGAGCGACGGATGGGTTGGGAGTAGTTGCTGCAACGCAACGCGGAGGCGCTGCGGCTTGAGGAGGAGTAGGAGGAGTGCGCCTGGCGGGCCGCAATGCCGCCGCCCAAGCAGACGCCGGAGGAGGCTGCCCTGGCAGCGTGCCAAGCGGCATTCGGGTGGGCTGGCCCTACTCCCGTCTGCATCGACCTCACCAGCGGCGATGGCGATGGCGACATCGACGTTAAGGGCAAGGGCAAGGCCGACGACGTCTAGGGCAGCGTGCGGGCGCAGACTTTTTTTATGTTTTCATTAATGTTTAATTATGTTTAAGTGGACTTTGGTCGGCGGTTGACCGGCCACTTAATGTTTAATTATGTTTATTTCTGCGATCTGTTTTTTTTCTACGCCGGCAGATTTGGGTCCGCCTCCCGTTGGGCGGTCAAGCCGACCCATTTGAGAATGCGGACGCGCACGTCCGCCTGGCCGACCCAAACGGACGAAAAGCGGACAAAGCGCGTGTCCGTTTGGGTCATCCCGTTAGAGTTGCTCTAACATAGTATAGGGATATGTGTATGTTACTATTGTATGTTACTCTTCGTTATGGCTAGTCTAAACAATAACTTCCTTCTCAAAAAAAAAAAAAAAAAAAAAAGAACTCTCAGGGCAGCGAAGTGTTCAACATCTAGTCAACAATGTCGACATTGTTAGTTGAGTGAGTCAACACATGCATGCATGTGCCCGGCTGGATGGCTGCTGGGTGTCACTAGTCTATCGGCTGTAGTACTACCTAACGAAATCAATATACGTAATGATTGGTCTTCCTTTTGGCACCGGTGGTGTTTTATTTGATCCCTTTGACTAGGCGTAAAATTCAACTTTTGTTTATAAGCTGGGTCCAGATTTTTAGGTCTTCACTTTGACTTAAAAAAATGTTCTATATACTGAAAAAATATATTTTCAGACCCGATGTCAAGTTTTGAAATATTTGAAGAATTTTTGATTTTTGAGACATATTGCACTTATTTTGTTAGTCAAATTGGAGACCTGAAAAATACATGCCCTACTTATAAACCATTTTTTCTTGAAAAGGAGGAAGCCCCCGGCCTCTGCATCTGAGCAATGCATGCATCCCTTTATTAATTATTCACAAAAGACCTTACAAAGAAATACATCAGTAAGTCTGAAGCCACCATCTAAGCTACATCTGTCGCTACTCCTATCCAGTTGATGAAGGGATACTGATAGTCCGGGCCTAATACCAAACATACCTCGCAGCCAAGCCTATCATCTATGACCCCCAACCAAGCCACTTGCCGGGTATGGGGCACACACTGATCCGACGCACTCTCAGAGGCCGCCGCCACCAACTGCCATCGCTCCATCTTCAAAGTTATACTAATGCATCAACTTTGCCCGGTCTAGCTGCCGTCGACGCCACCATGACGCCAGACAACGCCACCATCCTGCGCTCGTCCATCAACACACGCCCAACAGCGAGACCCCACAGCTCATGCCGTTGAGACCCGTCGTTGGCGACGTGTCAGATGCAACGCTCCTCCTCCTTCGCGAACACCACCTCCTACCACTAGTCCCATCCCCTCCACCTGGAGTTCCTCTGCACTCCCAACCGAGCCCCAGTGCCCTTGACGACACCTCCAGGAAGGTCACAACGCGAACAGCGCCGCTGCCGCCAAATTCGAAGAGGATTGAAGGTTTTCACCCGGCCGGGGATCGGGGTGGGTAGATCGGGCCCTCGGCTGCGCCTTCATGAAGGAAAGCTGCGCCCATGGGCGTCGCCGCCGCCGGGCCGGACAAACCGGCCAAGGTCTCCCCCAGACCCAAAGTACACCACCAGGGATCACAATCACCGGAGCCTGCAGCCGCAAACAACCGGGACGACGAGAGAGGCAGCAGGAGGAAGGGGAACCTCCAGATCAGACACAACGGAGCACCGCGCCATGGCCGGACTCCACCAGCGACCCGCCGCCCGCGCGGCCGAGCACCGCCTGCAGACGTCGCCAGCCGCCGGACGCTGCCGCCTCGCCGACAGGGCTGCCGGCCAAGGATCCGCAGGCCACCGATGCGATACTCCGGCCCGCAGGCCGACGGGATCGATCCGGGCGTCGAGATCCCCGCCGCCACCTTCCCCGGCGCCCGCGCGGGCTTTGCCGGCGGTCGTCTCCGGTGGCGGCAAGGGAGTGAAGGGGTATGAGGGGAGGCGGCGCGGCGAGAGATCGGATTGCCCTCGCGTCGCCCATGACGACGGCAAAAATTAATACAACTGAGTTCAATTGTTTGCTTTGAAATACTTTACAATGCACTTAAAAATAACTAATAACACACTACAGCTTCACACGCATTTTTGATAAAAAGAACCCATCGAGTGATTGGCTATACAAAACTATCGAGGGTGTCTTGCGGATAGCAGGAACTCTTCTTCTAAGCTATAACATCTGGTAGCTTCGCTTCGCTTTGCTCGTTGGATGGTTGATGGATAGTCCATTGCTACATATTTCGTCTGACTAGTTCCTTCTATATAATCACCCCGGGCACGCTCCTTGGATGCTTGGAGAGCTTCTAACGCCATCTCCACTTGCCTCATGGTGGGTCGGTCCTCTGCTTTCAGTTTACGCATAAAGCAGCTAAACTAGCTACTTCTTTCACTTCGCTACCTCCCTCCTCTACAACTTGTGGATCCAATATTTCGGTCAAGTTACCTTCTGCATGTAATGTAACAAATTGCATGACAAGCCCATCGCCTTCGGAAGATCTGTACAAAGATGGCTTCCTCCTAGTAAGCAGTTAGACAAGAAGGACGCCAAAGCTATATACATCACTACTTTCTGTTAGACGTCCAGTATAATAATACATAGGGTCCAAGTACCCTATAGTTCCTTGCACCGCAGTTGTTGTTCCAGTTTTATCCACTGGGATGTACCTTGAAGCTCCGAAGTCTGATACTTTTGCTGTCAAGCCATTGTCAAGAAGTATGTTGGAAGGCTTGATATCTCGATGTATTACAGGGACAGAAATAGCAGAGTGCAGGTAAGCAATAGCTTTTCCTATTTCACCTGTGATCCTTAACCTATCTTTCCAAGGCAATGATCCTTGTTCTTCGTTGTGAAGATGGTCATTGAGTGTTCCATTAGAAATGAACTCGTAAGTCAGTAAAGGGACTTCCGTCTCGAGGCAACATCCATGGAGCTTCACAATATTCCTATGATTGATTTGCGAGAGTATGGCAACCTCGTTTATGAACTCGTCGATTTCTCTCTTGACAACAATATTTGACTTTTTGATAGCCACAACATGTAAGTCCGACAAGATCCCTTTGTAGACGGTGCCATGCCCTCCACCACCAAGCCTACGAGCCTGATCAAAATTGTTGGTAGCCTTCTCCAGCTCTCCTAAAGAGATGAGCATCCTCTCTGCTATGTCTGCCCTGTGAGATATCAACTGCTTCAACAGTTGTCCACGATTTTGACTAAAGAACTTCTCTCTCAAAGCGTTCGCCTTGCGTTTCTCAAGATCTCGGGTGATTAGAACCGCACCAAGAGTCAAAAGTATAATGCATGGTCCGCTAGCAACCGACAAACCAATGATCAAATGATAGTTACCTATTTGAACAATACGCGTTCATATGTTTGCTATTAGTATTTGAACTAACATGGCACTAGTTTTTTTTTTTCCTAAAAAAGGGATCGTTCGATTGATGCATGCGTACGACCATCCAGTGGTAGTAGTAGTCATGCACAAGCTGGTGATAATCGTACCTGTGTCGTCTGCGGTTGTGTCCGTGGACTTGGCGCAGCCACCGAGAACGAAGTTGTTGACATGGGTTCCTGCCGGGCAGATGCGCTCTTTGATATCTGCATATACACAATTAAGTCAAGCAACAATAGAATCAAGTTTACAAAGTAGCGATGAGATGTGGACATGTCAAGCTTTAGACTCACGTTGGCATCCTCCGGTGAGGTATGGGTTGCCCTCGTAGCCCTTGTTGCACTGGCACGAGTAGCCTCCGACTCCAAAAACAGGGTTAGGGATGCCCATTGACTCGTCTCTGCAATAGCTGTTGGCGCTCTTGCAGATGCTCCGGGCTACGTCGTCAGGGCATTCGAATGAGTTAGGATGATTTGTTGATGCGCCGTGCGCCAGCCCCCACCCGAGAATCACGGGGACCCTGAGCTGATCAGCTTTCCTTGAGAGACCTTTGAGGTCGTCCAGGGTCTGGCCGAAGTCGAACCAGCCCACCTCGGCGAGCACGTTCACGGGCAAATCAACAATTTCAACATCGCTGACCTTGGGCAGGTTGGCGTCGAGCCGCTTGAGCTCCACGCCGTAGGACGTGCTGGCAGCTTGGATGGACGACTGGCAGCAGCCGATGTGGGAGTTGGCGTTGGAGGTTGCCAGGTCATAGATGGCGCCACCGCCATGGCCATCGGCGGCGCAGAAAGAAGCGCAGCCGCTGACGAGGCTCCCGTTCCCCACCAGCGTCGCCTGCACATTGCAACCCGTGAGGATGAACTCGTTCAACCACGGGTTCAGCTTGTACGGCAGTTCGTTGTCGCCGAGGCTCCACCGCCCGGAGCCGCCGCTCATGTTTATGGCGCGCAGCCCGTGGCTGATGACGCGCATCGTGCTGTTCTCCAGCGTGATGTCGACCACCTCGAACGCGCTGACGCTGCCGTTGCCCAGCAGAAGCCTCGGGATCTTGCTGCTGCCTCCGTGGTCGACGCAGGTGAGCTTGAACCCCCGCGAGTGGTAGCACCTGGGCGGCCCTATGCCGAAGGGGTACGGCACGCTCACGTTGCCGCAGCGGGTCTCGCAGCCCGGCAGCCCCATCGCCGGTGGACTTGGAGCAGCGGCGCAGCAGAGCGGGGACATGAGCGCCGCTGCCATCATGAATATGACCACTACTTGTGCTGCCGCCGAGGTGTAATCAGTTGTTTTCTCCATTGGTTGGTCACTTGGTCTATGTGGATACATATGGAGCGTACCTACCTATCGCGCTTCAAGCATGAGATGGGCGCCGGTCTCCACTCTCGCATAAGAGAGTTTTGGTACTGCTGGTAATGGCATTTTTCACGGTTCAGTCCAAAACATCGACTTGGACTAGTCTGGTCGTCTTCTGCCACAAATTCTGCACATAAGTCTTCGGTGCGTGTGGAAATTAGGCGTGTGATGTGCTTATAAAAAAATTCGAATATATAAAAATATTATTGCACCACATTCAACCTAAAGATAAATGGAGGGTGGATGACATCCAAGTTCAATTATTTATTGTTAAAAAACAAAAATTAAAAATTAATGGGGTGAAGGGATTTCATGTTCTTTGATGATGTGGAGGCTTGCATGTGGTAGAAAGTGGAAAGTTGAAAGGTTGCATGAGCGCTTGATGATGTGGAGGACATGCATGTGGTGTAATGTGAAAAGTTGATTAATTGCATGCGCCTTGATAATGTAGATGTCTTGCTTGTGCATTTAAATAAGAGGTGGCATGTGTGAGACATATGAGATGGATATATACGTTGCATGTTAAGATATGCTAGATGATACCCCGCACCTTGTTGTGGGGAATATTTTGCAATATATTTCATTGATATTTGATTGTAACTAATATGAATATTCAGAGTAATAATATGGAAACTAAAACTACAAATACATATGCTTTATTGTGTTTGCAATCTATTTCATTTATACTTGAAGTATGAATATTCAGGGTAGTGATATAAAAACTAAAACTGCAAATACATGAGTGCGGCTATTTGGCTACCGAGCTCATCTGCTACCGCGGTGAACAGAAAATTAGAAGAAAAAACCCGGTGCTTCGGTGCATGGACGATGCTTTGGTACTGATGACTTTACTAGCGACGTTTAGCTCCCAAAGACACTGGTAATGTTGACTCGTCCACAAAGCTGCAGGGTGCTAAGTACTAGAGACATTTAGCTCAAGGCCGAACACTGTTGGTAGTTTGGAAAATTAGTAGTCGCATTCAGATTATCCTAAACACTGCCAGTACAGAAATCCTATAAGGTGTTTTTTCTACTAATGATATTTGCTAACCTCTTTGGTATCGTGCATTTCCCACTCTCACATTGAGACTAGGTGCGTACTTTACCCGTGCATTTCCTATCCTCCTTTTCAAAAAAAAAAAAATTACTGGTGCGTCCAAACTTTATGGGAGAGCTTCCTCTTGTTCTCCTACCCATAAAAATCTATCTCCTTCAAAACAACCAACATACTCCCTCCGTTTTTATTTACTCCGCATATTAGTTTTGGTCAAAGTCAAGTTTTACAAACTTTGACAAAGTTCATAGACAAAAATATTAACATATACAATAACAAATCAATACCATTAGATTCGTTGTTGAATGTACTTCCACATCATATATATTTGTTATGCTAAATATTTATATTCTTTTCAATAAATTTGGTCAAACTTTACAAAGTTTGACTTCAGTCAACTCTAATATGCAGAGTAAATAAAACGGAGGGAGTACATACCTATTGTGGCATTTTCATAACCATTTCGAGACATATTGCCATGCAACTTCCTTTCTTATTTTCATGACTTATGTTTTCATGATCATATACAGATGACATGATAGTTGTGGCTTGACCACTATTCATCATTGTTTTACATGTTACACTAGATCATTTCACAACCTAGTACATCGCCAGAGGCATTCATTTGTAATCATCATATTTTCTGAGTTATCAGTAAATAAAAATGTGATGTCATTTAGAGTGTGCCTCTACCTGTGAGAATAAAAAAAAGCCAAAGACCAACAGCAAAAAGGTAGAGAATAAATAGACAGGAGGCACACTACTATCCTTTATACATAAATTGTGATTTAAAGTAGCACCATGTGCTTCGTATAGAGAGTTTTCATATGTTTTATCATCATACTAGTAGGGGACCTTTTACATTACAAAACTTGGCTAGGATATTCCAATGATGAGCTTCCTCAAAATGCTCGAGGTTTTCGTGAGTAAGCAAGTTGGATGCACAACCCACTAGTCCATTTGGAGGGCTTTCATATATTAGCTCTACTGCATCCGTTGCATGACAATCCCATTGCCTAACAGCCAACTGCATTGGTGTGTGACGTTTATAGATTTTTAACTTATTTTAAAATCTCCATCAACATTCTATTTAGCATTTAAGTGCGAAGATCAAGGCTTGTGACTTGAGCACATAGCGATTTGCTAAATAGTTGAAAAGGTAGAGCCATGTACTCGATTACTTGACCGAAGCTTTGGGTTGTGTTATGATAAGGTGTTTGGATATGATAGAGCCTTGAGCATTTTGAACCATGAATTTGATACATATGACTATTGATTGGTATTACATGAATACATTGAACCATGAAAAGCAAGAGTAATTTTATTTGCACATTTTGATGTTACTTGATTGCTATTAACTATAGACTATTGCTTTGAATCACTTTTATCCTGAGTTCACAACACTCTACATCATTAGATCAAGGTCATGCTGGGTAGCATTCCACATTAAAAGTTAACTTTGTTTTATGATCTACCTACTTGAGGACAAGTAGCGATTAAGCTTGGGGATGCTGATATATCTCAAACGTATCTATCATCTTTTATTGCTTCATGCTATTATATTATCACTTTGGAGTTCTTTTTGCAACAATTTAGATTATTTTTCTGGACTAACCTATTAATTCAATGCCCAAAGCCAATTGCTATTTTTTTGCATGTTTTTACTTTTTAGAAAATTCCTATTTGTGGAGGTAAAAAAACCTTGAGGATCAATAAGTTTTTTTCCAAGATACAGGAGTCCAGAATGTGTCGCGACCTGTTGGGGCAGCCAGGGGCCCCATGCTGCCAGGTGGCGCGACCGGGGGACCACCCACATGGCATGGCCATGTGGGCCCTGGGTACCGCCTTGTGCCAATTCTTTCGCTGATAAATCCTATAAATCAAGAAACCCTCGGTACCAATTTTCTCCGATATTTTCCACCTCTGCAAGTTCCTATTTCGTGGATATCCAATCTAAAGGCTTGTTCTGGCACTCTACCAGAGGGGGAATCCATCATCGAAGGCTTCTTCATCAACCCTGCTGCCTCCATGACCATATGTGAGTAGTTTCCTTAGGACCTTAGGGTCCATAGCAGTAGCTAGATATCTCTTCGGATTCGATACGAAGTTTCTGTGAGCTGCCTCATATGATTGGGATCCATACAATTTTATCGGATGTGCTTGTTGGGATATGATGAATTATGACTTTATGAACAGATTGTTCACTGAAATATATTGAATCTTTTGAAGTTTCTTTGCTATATAATTAAATAGCTATTTATTCTCTTAGATCTATTTTCTACTTTGGCCAAGTTTGATGGGTAGTTCTTCAGAGGGAGTAGTGCTTAGTAGTGGGTTCAATCTTGTGGTGATTTATCCCAGTGATAGAAAGGGAATGTACACTTGGATGATAGTTTTACTGCCTACATTATGTCACCATGCTTATTGCAATGCTCTGTTTGTTGTAAACATATACTTTGAGATGCATGTTGGATAGCGGTCTTGGTGGAGTATTAGTTGTAGATGCAGTTGGATAATGGTCTACATATCACGAAAGCAATGCATATATGAGATTATACCATGAATGATCATAGTCATAAATATACATAGTTCAATTTAATCTCTGCCCAACTAGAATATGTTTACCTCACCATACTTGTCTGCTTGGAGAGATGCCACTAGTGAACCTATGGCCCCGGGGGTCTATTTTGTTTTACTAAAAACATCACAAAAAATACTTTTCCTTCCTATAACATTTTATTTATTTTACCTATCTACCAGTTCCGACCATATCATTCAATTTAATCTTGTAATTAGCATGACAAGAAGCTTGGCAACCTTCTTGAAGTGTTGGGGGGGGGAAATTTTGTATTGTGTTTTGTGCAGGTACCCATGACTCTGTTTGCTGCAACAACTCCTATTTGTTCGATAAACCTTGGTTCTTAAGCCAAGGAAAAAACTTATTGCTAGGTTACTTCACCCTTATACTTGGAGGTTACCCAACCACTCTTACGAGAGAGCAATCATCATCCTTGAAGACCAACATGAAGACAAGGAGCTCGCCCAGGACCTTGAAGACCAGCTAGTTCAATCTCAGACTCGCTCGGGGGATGTTGGAGATGTAATACACCAGGGGTGGTTTCTCCCCAAGCTGATCATCAACAGGCCTGCCACGGGGATCGGCAGGGGGGCACCAAGAAGCTTACAATAGAAGGGAGCCTGGAAGATCGGATAGAGCGTCTAGGATCATCTTGGCCTCCCAATTCAACATGTCGGCGGCTAGATTGGATGTACCTCCAATAAAACACTATCCCTACCCTGTATATAGGAGGCTACGCGACTCTCATCCCTATCTACTTCCATAGATGTAGACTCTCGATAGCAATTCATCTGCCCCATTGTAAATTTGTAATAGTTCGCACGACGTACACCCACCACGAGTAACAACACAAAGCAAGGTATTAGTTCACACCAGAGGCTCAAACATGGAAAAAAATTCTATGCAACCTCCGATCTGGTACTTGTGGCCATGTTCGCTACCCTATCAAGGGTATTGACTAGATTATGCACCATCGGCTATTGATCCCTCTTAACATTCCAACAAAAGATATCTACGTTGCCATCCATAATAAATGGCTATCACCAACTCTAGGGAGGCTGCCAAGCATGCATGCCTCCAGTGTGCGCTCTCACCAACGATTGTGTTGACAAAGAGAGTAGCAATGGCGCACAAAAAGAGCTTTTTTGGAAACGAAGGAAAACGATCTATTAAATAAAGAGGGAATAGAGAGTACTACACGTGAACCACAATCACGACATGACACTTACGCAATAAAATTATCCCAAGTTTCTTAGCACCGGCTAAGACCCAAAGTTTTGCCTCCTCTAATATTATTTTAAGAAGGATCGGCGATGGTGCACTCTTGTGGCAGAAGACCTGAGCGGTTCTCTCGTGCCAAATGGTCTACGAAACAAGCATTGTGAGGGAGGCCATGGCTCGTCTGTCGGGATTTTACATGTTGGTTCTATTGTCCTACCAATCCTTGACGGAATCATCAAGGTTCCATGTGGAGGTGTCCATGTGGGCAAGACCCATCTTTTTGATGACTGAATTCCAAAGCCTAAGGGTGTAGCGACATTAGAAGAAGAGATGTGCTCTTGTTTCTTGCTCTCTTTGCAAAGTTGGCAGAGACCACAATTTTGCCAACCCCGGTTCTCCAACCTATCGACGGTCCAAATACGATCTTGCAAAGCTAACCATGCAAAGAATTTGATTTTTGGGGGCGTCCAAACCTTCCAAACCATGAAAGCCATGGGGAGAGAGTCAACCCAAGGAATTGAGCCTTGTAAGCACTGGTTGCCGAGTAGATCCCATCATTCCAGTGCTTCCTAAAAATGCCATCCTCAATATATGCCTCAAGGCGAAAGTCATGAACGAGCATCCAGAGAGTGAATAATTCCTTGATGTGGGCGCTGCAGATGATGGCAGGGAGATTGATCTTAAAGATCTAAGCACTCCCACTGAGGGCCTCCCTAACTTTCCAATATTTTCTCTTTGATGCTTCATGAATTAACAGGGCGATGTCCTTGGGTTTGCGCCCAAGCAACCAATGGGCGTCCCAGAAAGGAGTTTTGGCGTCATTCCCAACGGTGATTGTGGTGGAGGCATAGAAGAAGTCGAGGTCCTCCTCAGAACATGGGTTACCAAGCCCCACACAAAGATTTTGTTTGGCTCTTTCCACTCGTATCAAGGCTATCTTAGCTGCAATGCCCGTGCAAACTTATTGGTGTTAAGCACCCCAAGGCCACCATATTCACGCGGTCGGCAAACCATCTCCCGGGCACAAATAGAGAGGAGCGCACACACACGACACAATTCGGTTTTTGCCAACACTACTAGCTATGTATAACCTAAGGTCCTGAGCTAACACGAATGAGCCTTTTTTTAGCAAATACACGAATGAGCCTGGGCAATATTGTTTTTCTTTGGGCGTGTGCTCAATGGGGAATACGGGGGCTAATTGGCTACTTCTCGTTTTTATTAGAGCAAATGGCCTAAACTGCTCCTGTCCTTAAATTAATATTTATGTTTGTGAGAAAAATATTCATGTATTAGAGAACATAAATTGATATAAAAATGTAAACAATAAAAATAGTGACAACAACAACAACGAAACCAGGAGTATCACCAAAGAATTGGAGTATCATCAAAGAACTAGTCATGAACAGGGGTGCGTTGAAGCTAGCTATCCATGTGTCAGACCCATAACTTGGTCGTGAGATTTCTGGGTTTCATCTCTAGCCTACCACAACTTATTTGGGATATAGGCTTTATTGTTGTTTTTAAAACAGTGAAAATAAAACAAAATAAAGAAGAGGAATGAAGATGACAAAATAGAATTAAAAAAGTGCAAATCTGTAAGAGGCAAGTAACAATGCCCACGAGCATGAGAACGAAACTGGCGAATCATATAATTTTCTATTCTATTTTTAGTGCTTTATTTATATTCATTATTAGGAAGGAACCCAATGAACAAAAAAGTGAAGCCACACGTAAAGTGGGCCGAGCCCATATACAAAAGCGGCTGCGCCATCGCTGCGTAATTCACTCAAGGAGCGGCAAATAGCATTTGTGGGGACGCTATATACTGCAGACTACCCAGAAAGTGATCTTCTGAGCGCGAGCACAGGTGCGCTCGGTATCCTCCCCGCTTGCAGGCCTCGTGATCCACAATCATTCGCGTATAGAGCCCAGCCAGTATTCCCGTATATCTATTAATGAACAGTTTCCCGTGGCCCACGTCTGTCATGCCGGCCTTGTTACGTCGTGAGATACCTGGGCTCTGGCTCAGACGTTCGCAGACGGGGTGGGCCGCTTTCGCGTGGATTCTGGGCCAACGGTGGCTGTCGATCCATAATTGGGTCTCACCTTACCAGTCTTCCCCCGCACGATTCATTCATCCCCTCCCGTTCTCGCTCAATCTCGTCGACAGCTAATCCAGCGCCATCTCTCCTCACTTTTAAATATTGTTCACCTCCACGTCCACTGGATTCGACGGCGAGATGCTGCCAGAGTCCGAGTGTGCGTGCCACCTCTCCTCATTTTTAAATATTGAAGCAAACAGAGTCCGAGTGTGCATGCCAGGCCATAAATATGTGGAATTTGAAAAGCAATCCTGCATCTCTGAAGCAAGGCCAGAATGCATGTATTGTTTCACAAAAATTCAGTTCACAAAGACACGTTCCTTCTCATGTTAACTCCAGAATGCATGCACAAATTCTACAAAAATTCAGAAGTACAGAAACGATCAGTGTTCACACAACCAGACTACTTTGTTTAAAACTTCAGAAAAACATACATTAGCTTGGTGCTAAAACTCATACATGCACACTAGTTTAGGCGTACAATACTCTTGTTCGGCCAACCCAAATTATTATTTTGGTTGCCATGCATCAGTCCTGCATGTCTCAAGAACACTTGTACTGACAGAACTACATCAGTTCTACATGACAAATTCAGCAACCATGACTCAAGAACACCTGTGAAATTCTACATCTCTCATTTCTTCAGGTTGCAGCCACTGCTCACATGCCAGCCAACCTGAGATCACCTACTTTGTGGCAGTTGTTTCGCCTGTGACCTTCAATTCCACAATTTTTGCACCTAGACGGTTTGCGAACAGGTTCCGGGGCATCACCTCGGTCAGGGCAGGTAGTTCTCTTGTCCCCTTGCCCGCGACATATGGTGCAAAACCGGGGTCGTTTGCTCAACCCCTCGTATGGTGCCTTCTCCCTGCTAGTTGATGGCCGCCCCATTTCTTTGCGCTTCTTTGGTGCCAACTGACCGCTCAGTCTGTTCCCACTCTCATTTGCAGAAGTAGCATCATCGTTGACAGTGCCCATGCCTGCCCCACCACTTGCAGCAACCATTGCCACTTGTGGTGCTTGTTGGTTGACTACATCTCCATGCTCAGCAATCCTGTCCTCCAATCCTAACCCATCTCTAATCTCTGCAAAGGGCTGCATCTCCACCATGCAATTCTTAATGAGGCACATGAATTTCTTATATGCTTTTACACTTGCATCACCCATCCGCACCAACTCCATGGCGTGCATGTACATATTGAAATGCCTGAAGCTGAAAGGATTTTTGTGTGCATTATTCCTCTGATAGTGAGTCAGATGAGCTGGTAGAATGTCTCGTGCATCCCTCGTCCATCACTTCACTATGTGTTTCTATGGTATCTCTGTAATACAGATAAGATCCAGCACCTGCATAATCCAAATTTTGCCAGTTAGTTCATCATAGACTTCACAGACTATATCTGCATATCTAAACACCAGCTTGATCTTACCTTCAAAACATGGCTGCATAGGAGTCCCATGTGTGCAAATTGCCCGCACTCGCGGTCAAATTCTTCGCCTCCGTCAAGAACGTTTACCTTGTACGACACTCTTCACCACTTCTCCCTCCTCGCTGCCTCTGTATGAATAGTAAGGTAAAGTTTCCCCTTCTCAAGCTCTTCAACCTGGTATGCGCCGCACTCATACAGTATGTGCCCAAACTGCTGAAACATAGCTCGTGTGTATATCTTGCCAGCATGCCGCTCAATAGCTAAGTTTGCTTTGTATAGTGGTCTCCCCTGAAATGCAGTACCATCAAATCAGTGATTACGATACTACCAGCCTACTAGTATGAACTATTATTTTTGACTTACTATTCGTGTCCGCTTCTCCTCGTAGTTCTCCTCTGCCTCCCTGTCAAACTGAAGTCTCATGTACTTCTTCACAAACATATGCATTGGACAACCCGGAGGAACATAATTCTTTTGCACTTTCACTTCGCTGAGTACTAGTCATCTTAGCACATAAAACACCTTTAAAATACGGCTTCGCCCACTTGTACCTTATTTCATAAAGTTAGGTCATGTAGTTATGTGTCTTTAAATTATATTTATCAAACAACATCTTCCAAGCATCCTCGAATTCATTGATTTGTAAGCATGTGATTCACTACCTTGTGGAACTCTGCCCTGAATTCGCTCTTCCTGGTGTAAAGTGAACCAAGTGATTCCTTGGCCTTTTTTAGGACATGCCACTTGCACCATCAGTGCTCTATCTGCGGCATCACATTTTTTATGGCGACCTCCACCGAACGGTTCTGATCTGCACAAAAGCAAGATTCGTGTTAGATAAGCTTTCATCTCAAAGCATCATTTCCGTATGTATGCCATCAAGATAATCTGTATAGTACAGATTCATACCGGTTAGAATTGTCTTAGGGGCACTTCCACCCATCATCCTAACGAACTCTGTGAAAACCCACTCAAAGGTCTCAACTTTTTCGTCACGAACCAAAACCCCAGCTAGGATGATGCTCTGAAAATGGTTATTCACACCGACAAAGAGGCCAAAGGGCATGTTGTACAAGTTTGTTCTGTACGTCGTATCGAAGGTAACAACGTCTCCGAAGAATGTGTACTGCAGTCTGCTGCTCCCATTTTCCCACATAAGAGTGGTTATCCGACCATCTTTGTCTGCCTAGACTCGGTGTGTGAAATGTGGATCTTGTGAACCCAATTCTGCAAAAACCTCCATAGTTTTCCTAACATCGTCCTCTGCCTGCTCTCTGCTGATTTTGCCACAGAAATTCTTCAGAGCTCTTTTTGTGAAAGGTACCTTCTCCACTGAACCAAAAAAACTCCCGATGATGCTGTGCACTTTTGCCAGGTTCACATTGTTCTGCCGCAACTGCTCCACCGACTCCCCACTGTACGCATCAATATGCTTGTGCGACGGCCAGTGTATTGTCTGACAATATGTCGGAGACAATGAATAGTTGTGTTGTTCATGTTGCTCTGCTATGTACCAATCATTGTCCTTTGATCGGAGCAGTCTTATTAAGGCAGGGCACTCGCATCGACATGACCTTGTGTTCTCCACCCCAGGTTTACCCTGCAAAAACCAAAATGGATGCAGGAGAAACAGCTCAGGTTCCATCCCCATGAAGAAATCAGATCGAATTAATAGATGGTACTACATGGAGGTTACATATGCTTACCGCACACCCACACACGATTTCTTGCATGCATTTTGTTCTCTTCACATTCAGCCTGCTCTTCCCGTATCTAATTCCAAAACCCTTCTCCCACGAGTATAGATTGTAAAAATCATAAGCCTATCCAAGTGCATCGAAGCTTGTACCGAGAGCTGGGACAATTACAATGTTCCCGGGTTGATCAGCAAACTCCATATTGCCTTCTCAAGGGCACTGGTTCGCCCAGGGCAAGGTGCCCTTCCTGGTGCAGCTGCTCCAATTCTAGCCCTGCATTTTTAATATAATTAATGTGTGAGTGCACGGTTTTCATACTAATTCAATAAATTCTCGATGACATACATATCGCTGCATTGATAAATAACAGTATTCTCAAAGTCAGCTACTTATGATCACTCGGATGGCACTACCCATGTGTTTCTATTTCAATTGCAGCAGTAAAGCAGAAGCTCTTAATTCTCTGTTTCTTTATTTGCTTATTTCTGAACAAACTCTCTACATAACTAATCAACGCCTGAAACCTTTGTCTTTTTATTCTCTAATTCCCATCGCAACGGTTACCTATTTTAGCACGGATTAGCACCCTAAAACACAGCTCAGATAATGCAACATACAGACATTTGTAAGGTAGACAACCATTGCAGGAGCAGAACAACCATTTACATATGTCAAAGATGCAAATTCATCTGTCCCAGGAATTAATTCAGTACATTTTATATGTTCTATGTGACTTTTGCTATCTTATATCCATACTTCCATAATCCAGGAATTATTTCAGTACATTTTATATGTTCTAGGTGACTTTTGCTATCTTTTATCCCTACTTTCATAATCCAGTATGCGCATAAGACATCCTTACATACCAATGGTTCTTTTTCATTTGTTTATCAAGCGCTGCTACATCTGATCCAACAATAAATGCAGCACTACATTTCATTTTTTAGGACAACCTCTTCCCACACATATCTGAAACTAAAACCTGCTGCATTCAAGCTCAGCCTATATGCCAGTCAGTCCATGCCATCTATAGTACACACAAAATCAGTCCAGGAGCCTGTACTGCAAGCAACATTGACATGTAGATTACCTGCGAGTCCAGCCTGGTGTCTTGGGATCAATCTGTCCAATAGATCGCTCAGATGCTTGCGGTTTAGCATCCCCTTCGCCTACAGCTCCCCCCTCGGCCGCACAGATTTTCCCGTCAACACTACCAGTCGCCATGGGTGGTAGCCGCTCAGCCTCAGTCGCCATCGCCGGGTAGTGCAGCGGCTCCATTGCAAGCTGGCTGTCGTTCACTTCTTCCATGACCGCGGTGCTGCAGACGGTAGATTATGTGTGTCAGGCACACAGATCGACTACCAAGATATAGAAGCAGAACCTACAGATTAAGTATTGGGACGGCGGCTGCACGCAGAGGGGATTATCTCTCTTACCTCCTAATCGGTTGCAGCAGGAACTCCATTGCAACGAGCGCCGCCTGTTATGTGCTCCACCGCAGATCTGCAAGGGCGTCAATGGCGATCCAACAACCCTTATCCAGAGGTGGGGGACAACTCCGCCGGTCATTTACTAGCGCCCACACCGCTCCCTGCCGGGGAAGCGCATTTCCTGAGCCACGGATCAGACGGGAAACACAATCCCGAGCCACGGCTCTGCTTTCTCGCCGTCACGGCGCAGGCTGCGCGCCTCGTCTCCTGCAGGACGAACTACCCAGCTCTATACGGTATTCCCTCGACATGTGAATTAAAAAAGAATGACTGACTGCCTCTGTAATTGAGCGCCACACATCCCGAAGCGTAGTCCTACCGCCCAGATAAAGAGATCACCTGTGCTCGTGACTAGAACAACCGCGTCCAGACTACCCTCCTTTTTCTTCTGGCTGGAGCGAAGGATTGATCCAAGCAGGGGAGAAACTGTTAGACTAGAAAGAACAAGGTGGACCATGCATGGACACATTTGTCTGGTTCCCCGGATCGGCAGTGGGTGCATAAACGACCACGAGCCGCGGAGTAGGAGGAGACACCGGTCAGTTACCTGATGCACAGAAGTATCGCCAACTGTAGTGGGGCTCGCTGCTATGTTCCTGACACTTCACAAGCCTACAGATTGCAAGCTGATTTTTCATTAACACAGCAGGGCTATCATGTTTTTGGGACAAATATTCTGTAAAATTTCCTTGATGCCTTGCTTCACAACTATGCTACTTATAGGGACATGGGGCGTGCAACCCAACCGCGAGGCATGGCAATGTATGACTAACCTAATACACTGGTACCAACCATGTGTTGCCATGCTATATATTGTTACATCCTGGAAAATAAAAGTTAGGTCGAGGCACCACACCCAACAAACGTGCTATGCCAATTGTATATGAATGCAGACCACATGTTATACCAATTGCCGAACCAGCCGAAAGATTACATTGTAAAAAGATGGAAAAACAAACTGCTTGTCATCAATAACTAAATACTCCCTAGCAACAAGCAATGTCTTCTTTTTTCATGAAAGAACAAGCGATGTTTGTGAGAGACTTTGCGCAAAATAACCATACACGGACAACTTAACCCACTGTTGGATGAACAATTTTTATGTCTAACTTGGAAAAAGTTACTATATTGTGATAAAGAATAACTGCCGAGGTGCAATGTGAAACAGTGAAGTACCGTAATCAGTATAACACCAACTACCTGAATCTCTCGAATTTTTTTGTTATTGTTGCGCTAGCATCAAAATTTTATTGTGAACACAGCTCATGTTTCTTGACTCTCCAAACTTTCCTAATTGGAATATGACTGAGTATAACCAAACAAAATCAACTTCTTCTGCCTTGAACTAGGTCTGAACTATAAGGACCTCATTACTCCTATAAAGGATACTGGAATACCCTCTTGGGGCTCATAGAGGGCTGAGAGGGCCTCTGGCCTCCCGTCCCTCGGTGGCGTGCTGCGGGGGCATCTCGGGGGCGCTCCAAGCCATCCGATCTGCCCGAACGGCTCTAACCTGGGTGACCCGTCTGGGTGGTCCATGACGGTTCTGGTCCATGACGGTTCAACAAAGGGCGTGCCCGGGGCCACTGCATTAGGTGGCGTCGGGTGCCCTCGCGAGCGAGACCCGTGCGGGATGGACTAGCCGGGCCCTCCTGCCGGCGTCTTCTACCCGCGGCGGGCTAGTTCAGTCGCTACAGTCAGAACACACGGTGCACCCAATTGTGCGGCTTGCGCGATTGAATCAGCCTTCGCAGCTATTAAGGCGGTCCGGTAGCGCCAGGATCCGCGGTGGGCCATGTGGTGCGATCCCCGCATGCGTCGATGCTGCATCCAGTCGACTGTCCCGAGGGCCAGACTGACGGCTAGGCGGAGGGTGAGGGTTGGTTGCAACCAGTCTGGCTGGGTATCTTGTTGTGTAGGCGCCCGCCTCGTGCGAGCACGCCTATGCGTCTGGGTGTGGCCTTGCTTTGTGCTCGACTGGCGGACATGGGATGGGACATGCAATGTCGGTTGTTGTGGGCTGCTTAAAAGCGCCCCCTTTGCTCTTCCTTTGGTACTACCTACCATTTTTTTATTGTTATCGTGGCTCTCTTCTTCCATCCACATACAACAAAGCACGCCGACATCCCCTCGCTTCGCTCCCCCTCTAACAGAAAGGGTGAGTTTCTCAGTCAGCAAATCAAACCCTTAGTTCAGTGCCGGGTTTCATAAGTGTACTATCGGGTTAACAGAAATGGGGTGTAGGCATGTTTATTGGAGCTGGTGTTCCTCTTGGCCAGTGTCAGCCTCCATTTTTGGCCAGCCGGTCACCGGCGCACGCTCAGAGTAGATGAGGCCGGTGGGAAGCCAGGGGCAGCCGACGGTTGTAGCTTCTGCAGGTGCCATTTGAAGGTATCACCTTGTTGAGATCCTCTTTGCTGCTTAATAAGTTCCTAAAAACTGCTAGAGGATGCAGTGCGCTGGCTCATGGTCTTGTAGCTCAGGCGCATCAGATTTAGTATTAGTAAACTATGGGTGTGGCATGTCCTCCATTGTTGAGTTGTCTTGTAACTTCCGTATGAGCATTAAAAAGGGAAAATAATATTTGCTCACTTCTGTTTGCGGGATGTTTCTGTTGTATGTTAAAACTGAAAAATGTTCGTATCTTGCATATACTTGTGAAGCCCAATGGCCATCATAAAAAATTGATATGTCCTCACTTGCGCTGGATTTCTGTTAATGCTATAACTGAAAAAGGAATGGTAAATCTATAGATTTAAGTACTGTATATGCTAGAATATTACCCCTGCAAACACATCTTTTGGTATACAACTTTCACAAGGACAAGCTAATGACTGAAACCCTCTGTGACATTATTTTTGCGGGGTACTCTTCCGAGGATATTGATCATAAATATATGCCATATCGACTGACGGTGAACCGAGTTCCAACTTTTGCACGGCCTATGTTAGTACCATCACTGTCGGCTGACTAAAATGCGACATGTTCAACAGTTAGTTGTAGCGAAGATGAGCATGTTGAGATGGATGTGTGGCCACACAAGGAAAGACCCGGTCCGGAATGATGATGTACTGGATAGAGTTGGGGTAGCCCCGATTGAAGAGAAGATTGTCGAACATCGTCTGAAATGTTTTGGCCATATTCAGCGCAGGTCCCCAGAAGCTCGGTGCATAGCGGACGGCTAAATCATGTCAATAATGTCAAGAGAGGTCGGGGTAGATCGAACTTGACATGGGAGGAGTCTGTAGAAAAAAGATCTGATGAACTGGAGTACAACAAAGAACTAGTCATGGGCACGGATGCATGGAATCTTTCTATACATGTGCCAGAACCATGAGTCGTTTGCGAGATCTTATGGTTTCAGCTCTATCCTATCACTACTTGTTTGGAACTAAAGGCTCCACTATCTGTCACTGTTTCTAAGGAAAAGGAGTCAAGGTGTAATGAAATATACATTTGACAGTAGATATTAATTAATTAATTAATTATCACAACCTTGTTTGCCTTTTGGTGAAGACCCTACATAAAAATGCCAACTCGTGCTTCTCATAGTTTGAACTGCCCACGACTTCCTGTCATGTAATGTAGGTTCATATTTACCCTGTCACAAACTTATACATCTATGATGAGGTAAACGAACATTCAACTATCATGGATAACATTAGAAATGTGTATTTTGTTGATCAGAACAATCACCTATCATGTATATGTTTTATTAGCGATTAATTTTTCTGCCGTGGTGCTGGTTGTGTAGTGTTATAACTTGCATCATGCCTCATTCTTTTATACTCATGATTCCTTTGCAAATAGGCTTCCCTCTGATATGGAGACATTTGAAGACATCTATCTCGATCGGACGGCTCTCAGCGCACCGAGCAACAAGTTGGGCCGGCCTCTTCTAGGCCACGGGTTTCGCCCGTTTACGAATTACCAGCAGCAATTGTTTTTTTTACGTATTTAGCTGCTGGGCTAGGCTACATTTAGTCTAACCATGGGTTTTGGGCCCACTTCAAGTTTTAGTTTTTTTCTGTTTGACCCAGTGATTTTAAGTTAATATATATTATGTTCTGCACTGTTTACAACAGAAAATGCCTAAAAATATAGTGAACATATTATTATTCTGGGTAAAATTGAACCAACGAGATATTTTGTTCAGGATTTATTATGTGTTTGCATGATGAATTTTTTCATCAAACAAATAATGATATTTTTCTTATGTTGATGTCTAAATTGAGAATGAAATGACTCTGATTTTAATTCGGACCAATGTTGTTTTATTATTAGGAGTCTTCACTTATGATATTTTAATTCCATGTTTTTCTGCCCAACGGTGTTTTGACATGGAGTTGAAATTAAATACATGGCATGTCTATTTTATTTTGCCAACGTAAAATTTCATATTCATGTAAATTACTCATAAACTCTTTCATGTCCATTACAGCTTCCGCTGCGTTCACTGTCGAACCGTTGACAGGTAGTAACTTCCCTCGTTGGAAGAACTCGATCGAATTTTGCCTAGCCGTCCATCAGTTTGATTATGCTTTACGGGAGGATAAACCCGTGGCTCCCGCTGCTGGTGTCACGGGGTATGCCGAACTAAAGAAAACTTATGATTCCATGATGGAGATATGAGAAAAGTCAAATCACATTGCTATGCTTGTGATGAGAGCATCCATATCACCTGACATAATTGGGGCACTACCCAAGAAAGATACTCCTAAGGAATTCATGGCAGCCCTCGAGGAGCAATTCAAAGGCTCCGACAAGGTTTATGCGCAAGAACTTTTTCACGAGCTCCTTGGGAAGTATAATAATGATGGTGATGTCAGGGCTCACATTTTAAAGATGGTGAATGCTTGTAACAAATTGAAGGCATTACAATGTGAGCTCAATGACAATCTCCTTGTCATCATGATCTTGGACTCCCTCCCTGAAGAGTTTGATCAATTTAAAATTAACTATAACTAAGAGAAATGGACAATCGCGGAGATATCTCCAAGAATTGTCGAGGAAGAAGAGAGGATTAAGAGGCAAGGAAAGGACCAAGCCTTTTTGGTTGGCTCCTCCAAGAGAAAACACGATGGAGCAAGCTCTTCTAAGCAACAGCCACACAAGAAGTTCTTTAAGAAAAAATCATCAAACTCATATAAAGCAAAGGAGAGGGTGGACGATAAGCCTAAAGACAACAAGTGCAACTTCTGCAAGAATGAGGGTCATTATCAGAAAGACTGTCCAGAATTCCTCAAATGATTGATAAAGAAAGGTACTGATGAAATTACTTTCGTTGATGAAATGTTATATGTTGATTACTCTACTACCTCTTGGTGGATTGATTCAGGTGCAACTTCTCATGTTGCTAAATCTATGCAGGACTCAAATATAATCCAAACCATGGCAAAGGGGGCAAGAAGACTTAAGGTGGCAAATGGAGTCGAAGTTGATGTTGAAGCCATAGGGTCAATCACCTTAGAACTCCACACTGGCTTCCGTCTTCATTTAAATAATGTTCTTTATGTCCCTACCTTAAGTAGCAATTTGATTTCTGTCTCTTGCCTAGATGATAACATGTTTGAGAGCAAGTTTGGGAACAAACAATTCGTTTTGAATTATGGTAATAAGAACGTAGGCCTCGACGTCAGACGAGGCCAATTATATATGTTATCATTGAATGATTCTATCCTGCATGTGAGTGATGTATGTAATATTGAGAAGAAATGGAAGGGTACGAGTACCTCTTCGAAATTGTGGCACCGTCGTTTAGGCCACATTTCGAGGGGGAGAATTGAAAGACTTATTAAAAATGACGTACTCCTTCCATTAGACCTCTGTGATGCAGACAAATGCATTGACTGTATAAAAGGTAAATATGCAAAAACGATTAAGAAAGGAGCGATAAGAGCCACGGGTGTCCTTGAACTCATACACACTGACATATGTGGACCCCTTAATGTTAAGCCTATGGATGGTTTTGATTCGTTCATTACCTTCATAGACGACTTTTCTCGATACAGATATATTTATCCTATACGTGATCGATCGGAAGCTTTGGACAAATTCAAAGTGTTCAAAGCCGAAGTTGAGAACCAACTAAACACTAAAATAGAATTTGTACGATCAGATCGCCGGGGGGGGGGGGGAGTCTTATGGTAGGCATGCCCCTTATGGGCAAATTCCAGGACCTTTTGCTAAGTTTCTCTCTGAGAATGGAATTGTTGCCCAGTATTCAATGCCTGGTGAACCTCAACAAAATGGCATGGCTGAACGCCGAAACCGCACACTTATGGACATGGTGCAAGCATGCTCAGTCATGCAAGTTTACCAGTCAGCCTATGGATGGAGGCATTAAAGACGGCTGCACGTGTGCTAAATCTCGCTCCTACTAAAGCAGCACCGAACACACCTTACAAGATGTGGACGGGAAAGAAACTGAGCTTGAATTACTTACGTGTATGGGGCTGTCCCACCGAGGCTAGAATTTTCAATCCACAACTTAAGAAATTAGATCCAAAGACAGTTAGTTGTTTCTTCATTGGATACCCTCATAGGGGAAAGGGATATCGTTTCTATTGTCCGGGTCACACCACCAAGTATGTGGAGACTTGACAAGCGGTATTTTTTGAGGATAACGAAGCCACCCAAATAAGGGAGATCAATCTTGAGGAGAAACGGGTGTGTGTTCCATCCCGACTATCCAAGAGATTGTTTTGCCACTACAAAGTATAGTGACGTCTCATGCTAATCCTCAATCTAGTACTTCAGGTCCTGAGGCTAATGGTGATCCTGAAAGTAATGTCAATCTAGAAGGTGAAGAGGATCACCAGTCGGGTAATGAAGATGACCCTCAGAACAATGATGCTCCTCCACCACCTCCTCCTGTGGGCAGGCCACGTCGTGAGAGAAAGAAATCCATATCAGTTGATTATATCACATACATCATTGAGGATATGAATGATCTGGGAAAGGTGGAGGATCCAACCTCTTATAAGGAAGCCATTAAAAGTGAAAATTCGTCCAAGTGGTTGGTTGCCATGGAAGACGAGTTGAAGTCTATGGGCTCAAACGACGTTTGGGACTTAGTAGAAGTTCCCGATGGAGCTAAGAAAGTAGGCTACTAGTGGGTCTACAAAACCAAGTATGATTCCAAAGGGAATGTCGAACGGTTCAAGGCAAGGCTAGTGGCAAAAGGGTATACACAGAGAGAAGGCATTAATTATAAGCAAACCTTCTCTCCTGTGTCAACCAAGGATTCTTTTAGAATCATAATGGCATTAGTAGCTCATTACGACCTAGAACTACACCAAATGGATGTTAAAACGACATTTCTGAATGGTGACTTAAAAGAAAACGTTTACATGGCTCAGCCAGAAGGCTTTGTTGTGGAAGGGAAGGAACATTTAGCATGTCGTCTAAAGAAATCAATTTATGGCTTGAAGCTAGTGGTATCTCAAGTTTGATAAAATTATCAAAACTTTTGGGTTCACCGTAAATGTTGTGGACAACTGCATATACGTTAAGTTTAAAGGCAGAAGGTTCATATTTTTAGTCCTATACATTGATGACATATTGTTGGCATGTAGCGATAAAGATACGCTGCATGAGACCAAGAATTTTCTGTCATCCAGTTTTGATATGAAAGATCTTGGTGAAGCCTCGTATGTCCTCGACATCGAGATTCATCGAGGTAGGTCCAGAGGAACGCTAGGACTATCTCAAAAAGCATACTTTGAGAGAGTACTGAAAAAATTCAATATGCGTAAGTGCTCACCCTCACCTGCTCCTATAGTTAAGGGCGATAAGTTTGGGACATTTCAATGTCCGAGGAACCAATATGAAACTGATCAGATGACGTCGGTTCCTTATGCTTCAGCTGTCGGAAGCATCATGTATTCTCAAGTGTGTACACACCCAGATTTATGTTTTGTAACCGGGATGCTTGGCAGATACCAATCAAATCCAGGACCGGACCACTAGAAGGCCGCAAAGAAAGTCTTGCGTTATATGCAAGGAACTAAGGATTTCATGCTTACGTATAAAAGAACTGATAACTTAGAAATTGTTGGTTATTCAGACTCTGATTTTGCCGGGTGTGTGGATAGTAGGAGATCCACGTCAGGTTATATATTCACACTCGCGGGAGGAGCTATATCGTGGAAAAGCTCCAAACAAACGTTAACTGCTGGATCTACGATGCAAGCAGAATTTGTAGCATGTTATGAGGCCACCGGGCAGGCTGTATGGCTAAAGAATTTTATTCCCGGACTTAAAGTGGTTGACAGCATATCTAAACCAATTTTATTGTACTGTGATAATGAACCCGCAGTTTTCTATACGAGTAACAATAGGTCAAGTGGTGCTGCCAGACATATTGACATAAAGTATCGTGTTGTGAAAGATAGAATCCAGGATCAAACAATTGATGTTAAACATATAAGAACGAAGCATATGCTTGCGGATCCGCTAACTAAAGGCTTACCACCCAGTATTTTTCGTAAGCATGTTGCCGGCATGGGATTACTGGAAGCCTTATGATTCTGGAATAAGAGGACCATTAAACCACTCCCCAATAAGAAAATGTTTTCCATTTCAAAATAGGCATGTGTGCTATAAGTGTTGAGGTTCTATGGCATTTTTGAGCTGTTGTAACACCTCACTTTGGTACATCATCCTTATGGAGAATGGGCGAATGAAGATAAACCCAACGATCAAGGGGGAGAATGTTGGTTGATCTGTCAGGTTTAAAGGCCTAGCAGGCTTAATGGATTGTTTAATTAGAACAATCAACTATTAAGTTAAAGGGAAGGCCCATGAACCAACGTTCAGGACCTCCCCGTACGTAAACAAAACGCCCTAATTGGGGGCACCTTAGCCAACTCGTGGTTCTGGCCCCCCGTCGCGTGCGCATATAAAGGAGGGACCTGGCAGCTGGAGATCGATTAAGGGTTTTCTCCCAGCCAAGCTGCTCCCTCAACAAAACCCCTAAAAACTACTCCGATTGTAGTCTGCGCTCAAGCAATGGGAAGGCTAGTCCCTGGTGATCGATCTGCATCGACTACTTCATCAAGCCTGCATCAAGCAGGCGACCGATCTGCATCGACTACTTCATGAAGCCTGCATCAAGCAGGCGACCAATCTGCATCGACCACTCCATCAAGACTGCATCAAGCCTGCATCAAGCAGGCGACAATGTCGACCTCATCCATCCGTACTTGTCTCCTAAACCTTCTCTGTTCATGTTAATTAGGTGTTCTAGATGCAATCAGTTCCTGCTAATGGCATCCCAGAGATGCGATTTATCCAACAGTGAGCACTATGAAGTTTGGCGCGCACTTTTTTTTAGAAATGGACGTTGGACCCCCGGCCTCTGCATCAATCGATGCATGCAGCCATCTTTATTAATTATTCCACAAAGGTCTGACAAGAAACATACATCAAATCGCCCAAAGCCACCACTCACACTTACAAATTCGATAATGAGGAGTGCTCTCACTTCCCATATCTACAACCAGTGTCGTCGCCGATCATCCACATAACGTACCGGGACTAACAACCGATGCAGCAAACCTAAAGCGCACACCACCTGCACACGTTTTGGAAGCCGCCATCTTCATCGGACCAGTCACCCATCTTCAGGAGATAGATCTGTATCTTCCTTGCCAGTCCGGACATCCATCGACGCCACCACGACGCCCAACGGCGCCACCGCCCTGCGCTCGTCCGTTGATAATCCCCAAGTGCAGGGAATCATCGTAGCAATTTCCAAAGGTGGAAGTGATAAGTATGGAGTGTCGAACCCACAAAGAGCTAAAGGTAAGATCAGTATTCTCTCAAGCCCTATCTGCCACTGATACGACTCTACGTACACCGAACGTTTGCTTCCAACTAGAAACGAGAAATAAAACTACATTGTGGGTATGAAGAGGATAACTTTGTATGGTATCGGAGAGCTAAAATATAAAAGTAGGTGCTGTTATCATAAAGTTAGAATATATTACTAAGTATTATAAATAGCGAGTGTGGAATAATGATGGATCGGTGTGCGGAAATGTCCTAGGCAATTGTTAACAAGACCGGTAGTCGTCATTGCAATTTCATATGAGGGAGAGGCATAAGCTAACATACTTTTATACTTGGATCATATGCACTTATGATTGGAACTCTAGCAAGCATCCGCAACTACTAAAGATCATTAAGGTAAAACCCAACCATAGCATTAAAGCATCAAGTCCTCTTTATTCCCATACGCAACAACCCCCTTACTCGGGTTTGTGTTTCAGTCACTCACCAACCCACTATAAGCGAATCATGAACGTATTGCAACACCCTACAACGGGAATCCCTCACGCTTGCGCAACACGGAGGGCACCATAGGAAAGCACCAAAATAAAACATACAACTCGTACCAATCTAGATCATCAATCAACCCAAAGACAAAGGATATCTACTCAAAACATCATAGGATGGCAACCCATCATTGGATCATAATATGTGGCATAAAGCACCATTTTCGAGTAGGGATTACAGTGGGGTGCGGGAGAGTGGACCGCGTAAAAGAGATGAGGATGGTGATGATGATGGTGATGTTGATGAAGACGATCACCGCGGCGATGATTCCCCTCCCGATGGCACTCCGGCGCCACCAAGAGAGAGGAGGAGAGGTTCTTCCCCTTGTGCTTCCTCCTCCATGGCCTCCCCCCTAGATGGGGAAAGGGTCTCCCTCTGGTCCTTGGCCTTCATGGCGATGATGGCCTCTCCGGGATACTCCTCCATGGCCACCGGTGATGATGGCCCCCTCCGGCAGTGTGCCAGAGAGGGCCTAGATTGATTTCTCGTGGCTACAGAGGCTTGCGGCGGCGGAACTTCCGATCTAGGTTAATTTTCTGAGGTTTCTGTATTTATAGGAATTTTTGGCGTCGGTCTCATGTCAAGGAGGCGCCCGAGGCGTCCACGAGGCAGGCCCACGCGCCTGGGGGGTTGGGCGCCCCGGGACTCTCCTGGCTCAACTCTTTTACTCCGGGGTCTTCTTTTGGTCCATAAAAAATCGTCAAAAATTGGCACGTCAATTGGACTCCGTTTGATATTCCTTTTCAGTAAACCTCAAAAACAAGGAAAAAACCAGAAACTGGCACTGGGCACTAGGTTAATAGGTTAGTCCCAAAAATCATATAAAATAGCCTAATAATGCATATAAAACATCCGAGGTTGATAATATAATAGCATGAATACTTCATAAGTTATAGATACGTTGGAGACGTATCAGCATCCCCAAGCTTAATTCCTGCTCGTCCTCGAGTAGGTAAATGATAAAAGAAATAATTTATGAAGTGTGAATGCTAGCAAGTGCATAAGTTTCATCAATGATAGTTTCAATCACTTTTTCTAGCATCATTATATATCATAACAGTAGCTCATTTTCATAAAAAAAATCATGATCAAGTAACAAGCTATTCACATATTAAAGTATAGATCATAAACTTTCTTGAAACTAACAAACTATATTCTCAGTCATCAAACAATTGCAATTCATCTTATTTTCAGGAAGGGTCTATGTCAGAGCTTTGATTTAGCAAACTCCACATAATCAACTATCATTTAATATTTCATAATTGCTAACACTCAGGTGATATTTATGGGTTCAAAGTTTTAACCGGACACAGAGAAAGATAGGGGCTTATAGATTCACCTCCCAACCTTTTACCTCAAGGGTAATGTCAACAATAATAGTTCATGATAACTTACATCCAATTGGATATATATACCAGGATCTTTCCAACACAATGTGCTTGCCAAAGGATAAAATGTAAAAAGGAAATGTGAAGATCACCATGACTCTTGCATAAGGATAGAAGATAAAAGTAAAAGATAGGCCCTTCGCAGAGGGAAGCAGAGGTTGTCATGCGCTTTTATGGTTGGATGCACAAAATCTTAATGCAAAAGAACGTCACTTTATATTACCACTTGTGATATGGACCTTTATTATGCAGTCCGTCGCTTTTATTTCTTCCACATCACAAGATCGTATAAAGCTTATTTTCTCCACATTAATAGATCATACATATTTAGAGGGCAATTTTTATTGCATGCACCGATGACAACTTACTTGAAGGATCTTACTCAATCCATAGGTAGGTATGGTGGACTCTCATGGCAAAACTGGTTTAAGGAATGTTTGGAAGCACAAGTAGTATCTCTACTTGGTGCAAAGAATTTGGCTAGCATGAGGGGGAAAAAGCAAGCTCAACATGTTGGATGATCCAAGACAATATACTTTATTTCGGATATAAGAAAACATAAACCATTACGTTGTCTTCCTTGTCTGACATCAACCTTTTAGCATGTCATATTTTAATGAGTGCTCACAATTACAAAAGATGTCCAAGATAGTATATTTATATGTGAAATCTCTCTTCCTTCAATATTCTTTCATGAATTGTTCAAGTGACCAATTCTACGTTTGCTAACTTTCAATAAGTTTACTACCTATACTTATTCTATGTGAAGTCATTACTCCCCATGGTATAAGCATATGAAACATATATAAATTTAGATTTATGATATTCAATTACTCAACCATTTACTCGTAGGATATACGTGAAGCACGTGAGTAAATGACAAACTACTCCAAAAGATAATAGTGTAGGACACTGAGTAGTCAAATAATTAACTAGCCATGGGAAGATTCTTTTTCATTTAATATTTCAGATCCAACGATTTTATTCAAACAGCAAGTAAAATTTAAAATACGCTCCAAGCAAAACACATATCATGTGACGAATAAAAATATAGCTCTGAGTAAGGTATACCGATAGTTTTGAAGACGAAAGAGGGGATGCCTTCCGGGGCATCCCCAAGCTTAGGCGCTTGAGTCTTCATTGAATATTACCTTGGGGTGCCTTGGGCATCCCCAAGCTTAGGGTCTTTCCACTCCTTGTTCTCCTCATATTGATATCTCACCAAAGCTTGAAAACTTCAATCACACAAAACTTAACGAAACTTCGTGAGATTGGTTAGTATGATAAAGAGTAAACCATTCACTTTGGTACTGTCAAAGACAAGGTTCATAGTTGTTCTCACACAATGCCTACTGTACCTTATCATTTCTACAATTTATATTGAGAAATATAAGCCATAGAAACTAGAAAACAAGCAAACTATGCAATGAAAACAGAATCTGTCAGAAACAGAACAGTCTGTAATGATCTGAACAGCAACCATACTTCTGCAACTCCAAAAATTACGAAATAAATTGGTGGACGTGAGGAATTTGTCTATTAATCTTCTGAAAAAAGAATCAACTGAAAAGCACTCTTCTGTAAAAAATGATAGCTAATCTCGTGAGCGCAAAGTTTCTGTTTTTTACAGCAAGATCACATTAACTTTCACCCAAGTCTTCCCAAAGGTCTTACTTGGCACTTTATTGAAACAAAAGCTATAAAAGGTGATTAATACAGTAGCTTAATCATGTAAACACACGAAAACAGTAAGGGTAAATATTGGGTTGTCTCCCAACAAGCGCTTTTCTTTAATGCCTTTTAGCTAGGCATGATGATTTCAATGATGCTCACATAAAAAGATAAGAATTGAAACATAAAGAGAGCATCATGAAGAATATGACTAGCACATTTGAATCTAACCAACTTCCTATGCCTAGGTATTTTGTGAACACATAATTTATAGGAACAAGAATCAACTAGCATAGGAAGGCAAAACAAGTATAACTTCAGAATTTAAGCACATAGAGAGGAAACTTGATATTATTGCAACTCCTACAAGCATATATTCCTCCCTCATAATAATTATCAGTAGCATCATGAATGAATTCAACAATATAATCATCACATAAAGCATTATTTTCATGATCTACAAGCATAGAAATTTTTCTACTCTCCACATAAGCAAAATTCTTCTCATTCGGAATAGTGGGAACACTAATTCCTAAAGTTGACACTCTTCCAACCCGACTTTAGATTATAGTATTATTCATACTCCAAAAGATATAAGTGAAGTTCATGGATCATTCTACAATTAATATAGTCTAACCAATATCCAAGCTCAAAATATATAAGTGAAGCACACGAAGCATTCTATAAAAATCATACTCAAAAGATTTAAGTGAAGCACAAAGAGCAATTCTATAAGATCATACTTAAAAGATATAAGTGAAGCACATGAAGTTTTCTATCAATAAATGAAGGGATATCTCATACTAGCATGGTTCTTAAAGGAAAAAAAAAACAGAAAGGACACCAATCATGTGAACAAAACAAAAACCGAGGTATACCGATATTTGTTGAACAAGAAAGATGGGATGCCAACCGGGGCATCCCCAAGCTTAGATGCTTGAGTATCCTTTGAAATATTTACTTGGGGTGCCTTGGGCATCCCCAAGCTTTAACTCTTGCCTCTCTTTATTCTTCTCGTATTGATAGCCCCTTGATCTTCGAACACTTCATCCACACAAAACTTGAACAAAAACTTTGTGAGATCCGTTAGTGTAATAAAGCAACCTACCACTTTAAGGTACTGTAATGAACTCATTATTTATTTATATTGGTGTTAAACCTACTGTATTCCAACTTCTCTATGGTTCATACCCCCCGATACTAGCCATAGATTCATCAAAATAAGCAAACAACACGCGAAAAACAGAATCTATCAAAAACAGGACAGTCTGTAGTAATCTGGAAGTTTAGTAAACTTCTGTAACTCCTAAAATTATGAAATAAATTTGAAAATTTGAATAATTTGTACAGAAGTAATGTGCGAAAAGTTTCAGACCCATTTGACCTTCCAGTAAAAAATGTAAATTCATGCACTACAGCCAAAGTTTCTGTTTTTGTTCTGCACATAGTAAACAAGCAATATAATAATCCTAAAACCAAAGCTTGGCACATTATTTTTATAATAAAATGGATATATACAAGGGGATAATTATTTACAGTGAAACTTCCATGAAAAATTCTACATTGTTTCCGTGAGCATGAACACAAGTGCTCAAGGTCGACCCTCACTTCTTCAATGCATAACTTTCCAATCACTTCTCTTTTTGAAAAACTTTTTAGGCATGAGAGGCAAGTAATTTTTTTGTATTTTCATTCTTTCCAATTTTTTTGTATGTTTCACCCAGAACTAAACAGAAACAAAAAGAAAAAAATCTACTTAGTGAAGAAAGCAAACAAGCACACACGAGAATATCAACCCCAACGCTATTGCTCCCCGGCAACGGCGCCAGAAAAGAGCTTGATAATCCCCAAGTGCAGGGAATCATCGTAGCAATTTCCAAAGGTGGAAGTGATAAGTATGGAGTGTCGAACCCACAAAGAGCTAAAGGTAAGATCAGTATTCTCTCAAGCCCTATCTGCCACTGATACGACTCTACGTACACCGAACGTTTGCTTCCAACTAGAAACGAGAAATAAAACTACATTGTGGGTATGAAGAGGATAACTTTGTATGGTATCGGAGAGCTAAAATATAAAAGTAGGTGCTGTTATCATAAAGTTAGAATATATTACTAATTATTATAAATAGCGAGTGTGGAATAATGATGGATCGGTGTGCGGAATTGTCCTAGGCAATTGTTAACAAGACTGGTAGTCGTCATTGCAATTTCATATGAGGGAGAGGCATAAGCTAACATACTTTCTCTACTTGGATCAAATGCACTTATGATTGGCACTCTAGCAAGCATCCGCAACTACTAAAGATCATTAAGGTAAAACCCAACCATAGCATTAAAGCATCAAGTCCTCTTTATTCCCATACGCAACAACCCCCTTACTCGGGTTTGTGTTTCAGTCACTCACCAACCCACTATAAACGAATCATGAACGTATTGCAACACCCTACAGCGGGAATCCCTCACGCTTGCGCGACACGGAGGGCACCATAGGACAGCACCAAAATAAAACATACAAATCGTACCAATCTAGATCATCAATCAACCCAAAGACAAAGGATATCTACTCAAAACATCATAGGATGGCAACACATCATTGGATCATAATATGTGGCATAAGGCACCATGTTCGAGTAGGGATTACAGCGGGGTGCGGGAGAGCGGACCGCGTAAAAGAGATGAGGATGGTGATGATGATGGTGATGTTGATGAAGACGATCACCGCGGCGATGATTCCCCTCCCGATGGCACTCCGGCGCCACCAAGAGAGAGGAGGAGAGGTTCTTGCCCTTGTGCTTCCTCCTCCATGGCCTCCCCCCTAGATGGGGAAAGGTTCTCCCTCTGGTCCTTGGCCTTCATGGCAATGATGGCCTCTCCGGGATACTCCTCCATGGCCACCGGTGATGATGGCCCCCTCCGGCAGGGTTCCAGAGAGGGCCTAGATTTATTTCTCGTGGCTACAGTGGCTTGCGGCGGCGGAACTTTCGATCTAGGTTGATTTTCCGAGGTTTCTGTATTTATAGGAATTTTTGGCGTCGGTCTCATGTCAAGGAGGTGCCCGCATCCACGAGGCAGGCCCACGTGCTTGGGGGGGTGGGCGCCCCGGGACTCTCCTGGCTCAACTCTTTTACTCCGAGGTCTTCTTTTGGTCCATAAAAAATCGTCAAAAATTGGCACGTCAATTGGACTTCGTTTGATATTCCTTTTCTGTAAAACTCAAAAACAAGGAAAAAACAGAAACTGGCACTGGGCACTAGGTTAATAGGTTAGGCCCAAAAATCATATAAAATAGCCTAATAATGCATATAAAACATCCGAGGTTGATAATGTAATAGCATAATACTTCATAAATTATAGATACGTTGGAGACGTATCAGCATCCCCAAGCTTAATTCCTGCTCGTCCTCGAGTAGGTAAATGATAAAAGAAATAATTTATGAAGTGTGAATGCTAGCAAGTGCATAAGTTTCATCAATGATAGTTTCAATCACTTTTTCTAGCATCATTATATATCATAACACTAGCTCATTTTCATAAAACTTTTCATGATCAAGTAACAAGCTATTCACATGTTAAAGTATAGATCATAAACTTTCTTGAAACTAACAGACTATATTCTCAGTCATCAAACAATTGCAATTCATCTTATTTTCGGGAAGGGTCTATGTCAGAGCTTTGATTTAGCAAACTCCACATAATCAACTATCATTTAATCTTTCATAATTGCTAACACTCAGGTGATATTTATGGGTTCAAAGTTTCAACCGGACACAGAGAAAGATAGGGGCTTATAGATTCGCGTCCCAACCTTTTACCTCAAGGGTAATGTCAACAATAATAGTTCATGATAACTTACATCCAATTGGATATATATACCAGGATCTTTCCAACACAATGTGCTTGCCAAAGGATAAAATCTAAAAAGGAAAGGTGAAGATCACCATGACTCTTGCATAAGGATAGAAGATAAAAGTAAAAGATAGGCTCTTCGCAGAGGGAAGCAGAGGTTGTCATGCGCTTTTATGGTTGGAAGCACAAAATCTTAATGCAAAAGAATGTCACTTTATATTGCCACTTGTGATATGGACCTTTATTATGCAGTCCGTCGCTTTTATTTCTTCCACATCACAAGATCGTATAAAGCTTATTTTCTCCACAGTAATAGATCATACATATTTAGAGGGCAATTTTTATTGCATGCACCGATGACAACTTACTTGAAGGATCTTACTCAATCCATAGGTAGGTATGGTGGACTCTCATGGCAAAACTGGTTTAAGGAATGTTTGGAAGCACAAGTAGTATCTCTACTTGGTGCAAAGAATTTGGCTAGCATGAGGGGAAAAAAGCAAGCTCAACATGTTGGATGATCCAAGACAATATACTTTATTTCGGATATAAGAAAACATAAACCATTACGTTGTCTTCCTTGTCCGACATCAACCTTTTAGCATGTCATATTTTAATGAGTGCTCACAATTACAAGAGATGTCCAAGATAGTATATTTATATGTGAAATCTCTCTTCCTTCAATATTCTTTCATGAATTGTTCAAGTGACCAATTCTACGTTTGCTAACTTTCAATAAGTTTACTACCTATACTTATTCTATGTGAAGTCATTACTCCCCATGGTATAAGCATATGAAACATATATAAATTTAGATTTATGATATTCAATTACTCAACCATTTACTCGTAGGATATACGTGAAGCACGTGAGTAAATGACAAACTACTCCAAAAGATAATAGTGTAGGACACTGAGTAGTCAAATAATTAACTAGCCATGGGAGGATTGTTTTTCATTTAATATTTCAGATCCAATGGTTTTATTCAAACAGCAAGTAAAATTGAAAATACGCTCCAAGCAAAACACATATCATGTGACGAATAAAAATATAGCTCTGCGTAAGGTATACCGATAGTTTTGAAGACGAAAGAGGGGATGCCTTCCGGGGCATCCCCAAGCTTAGGCGCTTGAGTCTTCATTGAATATTACCTTGGGGTACCTTGGGCATCCCCAAGCTTAGGGTCTTTCCACTCCTTGTTCTCCTCATATCGATATCTCACCAAAGCTTGAAAACTTCAATCACACAAAACTTAACGAAACTTCGTGAGATAGGTTAGTATGATAAAGAGTAAACCATTCACTTTGGTACTGGCAAAGACAAGGTTCATAGTTTTAATCACACAATGCATACTGTAACTTATCATTTCTACAATTTATATTGAGAAATGTAAGCATAGAAACTAGAAACCAAGCAAACTATGCAATGAAAACAGAATCTGTCAGAAACAGAACAGTCTATAATGATATGAACAGAAACCATACTTCTGCTACTCCAAAATTTATGAAATAAATTGGTGGACGTGAGGAATTTGTCTATTAATCTTCTGCAAAAAGAATCAACTCAAAAGCACTCTTCTGTAAAAAATGATAGCTAATCTCGTGAGCGCAAAGTTTCTGTTTTTTACAGCAAGATCACATTAACTTTCACCCAAGTCTTCCCAAAGGTCTTACTTGGCACTTTATTGAAAAAAAGCTATAAAACATGATTACTACAGTAGCTTAATCATGTAAACACACGAAAACAGTAAGGGTAAATATTGGGTTATCTCCCAACAAGCGCTTTTCTTTAATGCCTTTTAGCTAGGCATGATGATTTCAATGATGCTCACATAAAAGATAAGAATTGAAACATAAAGAGAGCATAATGAAGAATATTACTAGCACATTTGAATCTAACCAACTTCCTATGCCTAGGGATTTTGTGAACACATAATTTATAGGAACAAGAATCAACTAGCATAGGAAGGCAAAACAAGTATAACTTCAGAATTTAAGCACATAGAGAGGAAACTTGATATTATTGCAACTCCTACAAGCATATATTCCTCCCTCATAATAATTTTCAGTAGCATCATGAATGAATTCAACAATATAGTCATCATATAAAGCATTCTTTTCATGATCTACAAGCATAGAAATTTTTCTACTCTCCACATAAGCAAAATTCTTCTCATTCGGAATAGTGGGAACACTAATTCCTAAAGTTGACACTCTTCCAACCCCACTTTAGATTATAGTATTATTCATACTCCAAAAGATATAAGTGAAGTTCATGGAGCATTCTACAATTAATATAGTCTAACCAATATCCAAGCTCAAAATATATAAGTGAAGCACACGAAGCATTCTATAAAAATCATACTCAAAAGATTTAAGTGAAGCACAAAGAGCAATTCTATAAGATCATACTTAAAAGATATAAGTGAAGCACATGAAGTATTCTATCAATCAATGAAGGGATATCTCATACTAGCATGGTTCTTAAAGGAAAAACAAAAACACAAAGGACACCAATCATGTGAACAAAACAAGAACCAAGGTATACCGATATTTGTTGAACAAGAAAGATGGGATGCCAACCGGGGCACCCCCCAAGCTTAGATGCTTGAGTATCCTTTAAAATATTTACTTGGGGTGCTTTGGGCATCCCCAAGCTTGAACTCTTGCCTCTCTTTATTCTTCTCATATTGATAGCCCCTTGATCTTCGAACACTTCATCCACACAAAACTTTAACAAAAACTTTGTGAGATCCGTTAGTGTTAAACCTACTGTATTCCAACTTCTCTATGGTTCATACCCCCCGATACTAGCCATAGATTCATCAGAATAAGCAAACAACACGTGAAAAACAGAATCTGTCAAAAACAGGACAGTCTGTAGTAATCTGGAAGTTTAGTAAACTTCTGTAACTCCTAAAATTATGAAATAAATTTGAAAATTTGAAAAATTTGTACAGAAGTAATTTGCAAAAAGTTTCAGACCCATTTGACCTTCCAGTAAAAAAATGTAAATTCATGCACTACAGCCAAAGTTTCTGTTTTTGTTCTGCACATAGTAAACAAGCAATATAATCATCCTAAAACCAAAGCTTGGCACATTATTTTTATAATACAATGGATATATACAAGGGGATAATTATTTACATAGAAACTTCCATGAAAAATTCTACATTGTTTCCGTGAGCATGAACACAAGTGCTCAAGGTCGACCCTCACTTCTTCAATGCATAACTTTCCAATCACTTCTCTTTTTGAAAAACTTTTTAGGAATGAGTGGCAAGTAATTTTTTTTGTATTTTCATTCTTTTATTTTTTTGTATGTTTCACCCACAACTAAACAGAAACAAAAAGGAAAAAAAATCTACTTAGTGAAGAAAGCAAACCAGCACACACGAGAATATCAACCCCAACGCTATTGCTCCCCGGCAACGGCGCCAGAAAATAGCTTGATAATCCCCAAGTGCAGGGAATCATCGTAGAAATTTCCAAAGGTGGAAGTGATAAGTATGGAGTGTCGAACCCACAAAGAGGTAAAGGTAAGATCAATATTCTCTCAAGCCCTATCAGCCACTGATACGACTCTACGTACACCGAACGTTTGCTTCCAACTAGAAACGAGAAATAAAACTACATTGTGGGTATGAAGAGGATAACTTTGTATGGTATCGGAGAGCTAAAATATAAAAGTAGGTGATGTTATCATAAAGTTAGAATATATTACTAAGTATTATAAATAGCGAGTGTGGAATAATGATGGATCGGTGTGCGGAATTGTCCTAGGCAATTGTTAACAAGACCGGTAGTCGTCATTGCAATTTCATATGAGGGAGAGGCATAAGCTAACATACTTTCTCTACTTGGATCATATGCACTTATGATTGGAACTCTAGCAAGCATCCGCAACTACTAAAGATCATTAAGGTAAAACCCAACCATAACATTAAAGCATCAAGTCCTTTTTATTCCCATACGCAACAATCCCCTTACTCGGGTTTGTGTTTCAGTCACTCACCAACCCACTATAAGCGAATCATGAACGTATTGCAACCACTACTAGGAAAAGGCCTGTCAGTGGCGCACCTGTTTTGGCCATTAATGGCGCACTACATGTGCGCCACTATCATCACACCATTAGTAACTAATACTAATGGCGCACCCCTGGTGCGCTATTAGTATACCAGACAGTAGTGGTGCACCAGGCAGTGCGCCATTAGTATGTCCCCTGGTGCGCCATTAGTATGCCTCCCAGGGGGCCATATTTACCTTGTGCTCTGGGTTACTAATGGCGTACTAAGAGATAATGCGCCACTAGTATTTTTTACAGCAGTGCGCCACTAATGTGCTGTATGGTGCGCCACTAGTATGAATATTAGGATTTTTTTTCTTTTCTGATATTTGCACAGGTTACAAAATATATTACTGCACAGAATATAGACAGCAAAACATATAAACAGCAGATTCATCGAATACAATAGAAGATTAGTCTCCGAATACAATTCATCATATTAGCTAGTCTATGAATTCAATATACCGAACAAAGTTAGAACATTACAAATCTCGAGACCGCGAGTAGCGAGTTTTTCTTCACATCACAAGTCGATATCGATCATCTAAACTACCATCACATAGAAGAGAGCTACGGTTTTCACGATGAGCATCATTGCGATGAAACTGGTCTTCATCCGGTTCCTCCTCCGCTGCGGGAGACACCAATGCCGCCTCCGCCGGAGACACCAATGGCGCCGCTGCGGGAGACACCAATGACGCCTCCGCCGGAGACACCAATGGCGGCGCCGGCGCGTTGCGCGAGTTGCTGCCCGTGAAGCTGGGAATCGGGGGCGGCCCCTGTTGGCCGCCCGCCACCCACGCATGCAGCCCAGAAACCAAGGTAGGTATAATGGCGGTGATCGTCGCTCCCAGTTGGTATTGCACTTGCTCTTCGACCATCTCCGGAATCCGCGCCACTTGTGCCTTGAGTTGTTCAACCTCGCGCTGCTGGCTTTCCGAGCTGGTCTTTCTCTCCTTTCGCCCAGCGGTATAGTATTCCGACCATTTCGTGGACAAGCCTTTGCCGGCCACACGACCAGCTGACGACGGCTTACTGAGCTTATCCTTGTTTTTCATTATGTTCAATGCCCTATTTAAAGGGGTGTCGAAAGGGGAGCTCTGAGACGACCCCGCGCTACTGCTTTCAGTGTCCTGCGGAAGGAACGTGAACCATTTAGAAATTTGGCTTCATTAACTAGAATGCAACCATATATGGAGCTAATTACGCGGGGGTGTATTCCTTACCAGAACTTTCTCAAGCGCCTTGGTCTTCGGATCCGTGGTAAGCTCCTTGGTTACCGGGTCAATCTTGTACCGGGCCCTGACATAGTTCCTGGTCTGCTTGTCACGGTATTTCTCGAAGCGGGGCGGTAGGCCTTGCTCGGCACACTCCGCGTCCTCCTTGTCCCATATAGGTTCCGCCACTCTGTAACCGCAAGGACCAAGTTTGTGGACCCCTAAGTTCAAGTCCCGCATATCTTTCCCCCACTGACTTGATTCCTCGGATGCGTTGCTCTCGCACTTGATCTTGAACTCCCGGTAGTCATCTTCGCTGATCGAAGGATTTTTCTCCTTGATCTTCTCATAACTATCACCTTTTTCAATCATGCTCTTCACCGCGCCTCTCCAAGTAGCCAGGGCCTTGCTCATCTTCGTGAGGGCGGCACTGTTCACTTTATTCCCTGAGAGGCGTGTGTTTGCGAAGTCACCGGGGAACATGTATCGTTCGTGCAACTTCGTGAAGAGGAGGTTGCGCAAATTCCCTCGGTCACGATGCCTTAGGTTCTCGGTGTTGATCGAGATGGTGCTCCGGAGAATGCACCCGAGCTGTCCCGCGTACCCCTTGACTATTTCTTTGGGCGCCGTTGGATGCCCCTCGGAGGACACTTCAGTAAATTCCTCCTTGACGGTGCCGAGCACGTTCGGGCGCCGGTCCTTCCGTTGCCTCTTCGGTTGGCTGCCATCTGTGCATGCGCCGCCATCATCAGTGGTGGCATCCTCGGCGGCACCATCAGTGGTGTCATCCCCGACGCCACTAGGGGTTGTGTAGTCGGGATCGGTGTCTTCCACGGCGTCCTCATAGCGGTGAGGTTCTTCCTCCATCTCCTGGGACAGCTCCCAGAATGCCTTGCCCGAACCGCCGGCCTCATTGTTGTGGGCCATGTTTCGCTCTAAATAGGAAAAAAATTTGGTCAAAAAGTTGGTTATTGTCAAGGAACAAGATCATGGTCTCATCATTTAGGGTTTGTCGACACCGAGGCATCCTAAAAGCTAAGCTTTTATCATTTAGGGTTTGTCGACGCCGAGGCCGGCACCCTAAAAGCCTAAGCTTTCATCATTTAGGTTTTTATCGACACCGAGGCACCCTAAAAGCCAAGGTTTTATCATTTAGGGTTTGTCGACGCTGAGGCCCATGCATAACACAAGAGGCAGTTGATCCTACTTAATTAAGTACTAAGATATCCCGGCCCATGCATTAGTCACAAGTACCCCATATGTCCTATTTTTAGCAAAGTCATGCTAAAATTCACGGAAAATTTTAGCATGACCTTTGCTGAAAATAGGACATATGGAGTACCCGAATTTGCCGGAACGGAAGTTAATCGACATTCCGGCAAACTCAACGGCCTCTCGGGGTACCTGCAAAATCATCACGACACGATGGTCGGAGACAAAACCCAGCAAACTAGCACCACAATGTGCCTCTACTTTCATATGGATGAAAAGGCCACAGACCATATGGTCCTCTGCTTTCATATGGACAAAAATCAGCTCAACTTATGTGAGCTTCCATTCCAGATCTAATAGGTCACCCAACAAAAATTTCATAGGATTTAATATACCGAACGAAACCTGACAAGTGATATGTGTTTTAAGTATCTACAGAACAGCCTCTAAAATTTCCATGTTGTAACTTTATTTTAATACCACCTGTAACAGGGCCTAATCTCCCATATCAAAATACTGTACCCAGGAACATATATTTCGGGACAGCAAACTAAACTGACAGCTGCTCTCAAACCGTACATCCAAACGACACAAATAAATACTCTAAAGAAACCTTGAAACTTTATCTAAAACTTATGTAAAGGGGCCAACTCAAAATTCTGAGCCTAGCTAACTCATTTTTCAGATATAAGCTTGCTGTCCAGATTTGACAGTGCAGTTTTTAACCGAACCAAGTTCAATTTACAGCCAGAGTCACCCACGATCTAGATTTTCTCTAAAAGGCAACCAACATCTCGCAATATTGCTCATGAATGGGTTATCATCCCTAACTAATTTGGTTAAACAAAGGATCTAGCATAAAATAGGGCTGCTATGCACCTTACATGGATGTTACAAAAACACCGGAAATCCAAGTTCAGTACATGAAACACTCACTAGGTACTAGTTTGAGCTCACGTAACAAGCCAAGGGTTGAGTTTAGCTCCTATTGAATTAGCTTCCCACTTCTCTCATGTATAAGTAAAAGGCTAGTGAATTAAAAATACAACTAGCTGCAGATTATTAACCCAATACGAATCATAGATAAATAAATTCTGGAGTTATGCTCACAACAGAAATATATGCGCAGGTGTGCAATGACAAAATTCTGGAGTTATGCTATGCAATCTAGAATGTAGTCTAAGGGGAACTAACTAGCAGCAGCTCATCTAGAACACATGTGAGTACTTCAATGGAAATAGCAACATCAGGAAGAAAAGAAGGAACATTGTCCCGCAGTAGCAACAGCAGGTGTTCAATTAGTGGAGGCGCGGTCGCGGTGCGGTGAGCGCGCCTGGGCGGGGCCAGCGCGCGGCCAGGGGCCGAGGGAAGCACGACCATGGGGGGCGGCAACCAGGAGCTGGGGCGCGGTGGTGCGACAGTCTACGGCGACGAAATCGAAGGGGGGAAAGGGGAACCGGTGCAGCTCACCGAGAGGAAGACGATGGCGAGCTCGTGCGGGGCCGGGGTTGAAGAGGTGACGCGGATCGACGGTGAGGCCGCGGTGGCCGGAGGTGGAAGAAGACCTCGATCCGCACGATGCAGAGTCGTCGAGCTCGAACGGGTGGCCGTAGATGACGTAGAAGAACATTGCAGAGCTCCTGGACTCCTTGGTGGGGTGCGGGGACGACGGTGGTCGCGGGGACGATGCGGTGACGGCGATGACCTAGTCGGGTGAAGCAGCGCGAGGGGAGGGGAAGTGGGGAGGTGCTAGGGTTTGCATAGGGGTCTGGCTCGGCCTTATCCAACAAGGGAGCCGGAGCGGGTGTGGAGCGGGCGCGGGGGGTCGTCGGAGCGGGCGCGGGGGTCGTCGGAGCGGGTGTGGCGAGGGAGGGAAGGGGGATCTGGCGAGGGAAAGGGAAGGGGGATCGGGCGAAGGGGTATCCAGCTAGAGGGGGGAATGTTAGTAATGGCGCACCTTCTAGGGGTGCGCCATAAAAACACTGATAGCAATGGCGCACCATCCTCTGGTGCGCCATTAGTAACTTTTTTTCTGATAGCAATGATGCACCCTCCTCTCATGCGCCATTAGTAACTTTTTTTATTATTTTTTGTTGCATCTAATAATTTGTTTTTTATCAAATTTGTTATTTTCATGAGGACTAGAACAGAAGATATCATCAAATATCATCAAATTTGTTTTTTCTGAAAATATTATCAAATTTGTTTTTTATTTCTAATTGAAAATATCATCAAATTTGTTATTTGAAAATATCGTCAAATTTGTTATTTAAAAATATCATCAATTTTTTTTTTTGGATTTTTAGTTGCATTCATTTGTGAATTGGTAAAACATTTATGAATATGAAAAAAATATCATCAAATTTGAAAAAATATTCATGAATTCAGAAAGTGCCCATGAAATTTAAAAATATTCATGAGTTCAAAAAATATTAACAAATTCAATATTCATGAGGACTAGAACAGAAGAAATATCATTTCAAAATGTCGAAATACAATCAAGAAATGAAGACTACGATTTAAATACAATCGATCTTAGCTAGCTATCTTTTCACAATCTTCTTGCCCTTCTTTTTCGCAAATGGAGTTCTTCTGTTGAACGGACGTCCTTTAGGTAGGGTGGTCCTGCTTCTTCTTGTGGTGTATGGCACTTCATCGTCGTCGTCATGTTCCATCTTCGGGTCGCCGTACTTGTCGAAGTCTTGCTCATTGGCGACTCCATCCATTCCGATGATCTTCCTTTTGCCTCTCCTCACGACAACACGACTGGGCTTTGACGGGTTGGTAATGAAGAAGCATTGGTCCACTTGGGAAGCCAGTACCCATGGCTCATTTTTCGCGGTGACGTTTGTGCCCGCGGTCTTGGATTTGGCTTCGGGTATAACCATGGTGGTGAAATACCGGTCTTCTTTTATGACACTCTTGGCCCATCTGACATGGAGCATCGGGACCTTCTCTCCAGCGTAGCTCAGCTCCCAGATCTCCTCGATCCTTCCATAGTATCTGTCCTTGTCGTTACCGGTGTAGGATTCCATCGTTACCCCGGAGTTCTGATAACCATCGCTCTTCATGTCCTTGTCCTTGGTGTAGAATGTATAGCCGTTGATATCGTACGCCTCATAGGTCATCAGGTTGTGCTCGGCGCCCTGTGAAAAGGCGAATATGAGTTTTTCTTCCGCGGAAGAATCCTCATGTAAAGGGTACGACAGAAGCTTCTCCTTGAACCAACGCGTGAAACATGAGTTGTGCTCTTTGATTATATCTCCGTCCGTCCTCTGTTGGCCTCGGTCATTGTACGTCTTCTCAATAAAGGTTTTGTGCTCTACCACCCAAGGATCGACCACGTCTATGTGTTGTAGCGCGACTAGGTTTGCTCTTTCAAAGTCGGCGAGTCGACCCTCGAAGTCGACATGCATTTCGCGGCGACCCTCGCGGTGACCCCATCCAGCGAGCCTGCCGAGGTGCCTGTTGACGGGCAAACCAACGGGGTTCTCGATGCCTAGATAATTCGTGGAGTAGGAGATGCACTCTTCGGTCAGAAAGCCCCTGGCTATGCTTCCCTCTGGACGTGACATGTTGCGAACGTATCCTTTGATGACACCATTCATCCTTTCGAACGGCATCATGCTGTGCAGGAACGTCGGCCTGAGTTGGATGATATCCTCCACGATATGGACCAGCAGATGCACCATAACATCGAAGAATGCGGGCGGGAAGTACATCTCAAGCTTGCATAGTATCACCACGATCTCTTCCTGTAGCCTTCTGAGTTGCCTCACGCCAACCGACTTCCGAGAGATGATGTCGAAAAAGTTGCATAGGCCAAATAGCGTTTCACGGACGTGCGCGTCCATGATCCCACAGATTGCAACTGGAAGTATCTGCGTCATCAGCACGTGACAGGCGTGAGACTTCATCCCGCTGAACTTCTGCTTCGCCGAGTCTAGGTATCTGCTTATCTTCCCCGCATAACCGTAAGGAAGTTTTACTCCTACGAGGCAGGGCAGGTGAAAAACTACTCGATCTCCTCCTGACTTAGAGTGAGGGTAGTCATTTCCGGTCTTCTTGGCCTTTTTGCCTTTGCGATGACTTTCCGTGTCCTGCTTCGCCTCATCATCATCATCATCATTAGCGTGAAGCTCCTCCCTGATGCCCATTGATTTCAAGTCTGCCCTTGCTTTCGGCCCATCTTTGGTCCTCTCTGGCATGTTGAGCAGGGTACCAAGCAGACTCTCGCACATGTTCTTCGTGATATGCATGACATCAAGGCTGTGAGGCACACGGTGGATCTTCCAGTACCGCAAGTCCCAGAAAACAGACCTCGTTTTCCATACCTTCAGCAGCGGCTCTGGAGCCTTTCGCTTCTTTCCCGGCTCTGGCGCCTTTTGCTTCTTTCGCGGCAGTGGGCAATCTTTCCAATTTTTCAACAGCTCGTCTATTTCCTCGCCGCTCCTCGTACGCGGGCGTCTTCGGGGTTCGGTTTCACCATCGAACAGATCCTTGCGTTTTCTCCATGGGTCATCGTCGCAAAGCCACCTTCGATGTCCCATGAACACGGTTTTCGAAGACCCGGGATCTCTATCTAGCTAGCGATACGTTGTGTCATCCACGCACCTGACGCATCTAGAAAATCCGTGGACCACCTGCCCCGCGAGATATCCGTAACCGAGATAGTCGTGCACCATCGTGAGCAGTGCGGCTCTCATAGGGAAATATTCTTTCTCTGCGGCGTCCCACGTATTGGCTGGCGTTTTCCACAGCGTGTCTAGCTCCTCTTTCAGCAGCCCAGATACAGATTGATGTCGTTCCCTGGTTGTTTCGGCCCTTCAATTAGCATACTCATGTGAATGTACTTCCTCTTTATGCACAACCAGGGGGGAAGGTTGTACATCCACACAAACATAGGCCAGGTGCTATGTGTGCTTCTCTGGCTGCCAAACAGATTGACTCCATCCGTGCTCGCGCCCAGCACGATGTTCCTTGGATTGTCCCCAAATTCTGGGTGTTCGAAGTTCAACGCTTGCCACTGGCTCGCATCCTTAGGGTGACTCAGCATCTTGTCTTTTTTATTTATCTCCGGATCATTTCTGTCATCTTCTTGCTTCTTCTCCTCCCTATCCGCGTGCCAACGTAGGAGCTTTGCTAGCTTAGGGTCCGCGAAATACCGCTGCAGACGAGGAGTGATCGGAAAGTACCACACCACTTTTCGAGGAGCTTTCTTCCTCTTCTTATATCGAGTGACGCCGCACACCGGACATATGGTAGACTCCGCGTGCTCGTTCCGATAAATGATGCAATTGTTCATGCACACATGGTATTTCACGTGCGGTAAATCCAGAGGACACACGATTTTCTTCGCCTCCTCGAAACTGGTCGGGCACTTGTTCCCCTTGGGAAGACGTTCGTGCCAGAATGACATGTTCTCGTCGAAGCATGCGTCGGTCATTTTGTGTTTTACCTTCATATCCAGAGCCATGAGCATTACTTTCAGGCGGGTATCCTCGGGCCTGCATCCTTCATACAATGGACTAACCGCATCTATCTCCAGTTGATCCAGCTTGGCTTTCTCTCGGGCGGCAGCTCTTGTGTTATCCGTCTGCTAGAGAAGCAGCTCTTGAATATGAGGGTCCTGCACCCAGCCCATCGATGGTCCATCGTCGTCTGCTCCGGCATCTTCATCTTCATGATCATGCCCTTCGTCTTGATCTTCCTCATCATCATGTCCTGCATCTTCTACATGATGACTGTGTACAGCATCACCGTCGTGATCATGTCCTGGAGATTCTTCGTCTTCTCGTCCGCCCTCGCCGCGGTGGTTGTCTTGCTGCCCTTCCTCATTTCTTGCCCGGCCCCCATGGACGACTTCATAGTCATCGTCATCACCTTGCCACCGATAGCCATCCATGAAACCACGCAAGAGCAGGTGGTCCCGCACCTGCCCGGAATCCGGGTCCGCAATAAGGCTCTTCAGCTTGCATCTTCGACACGGACATCTTATCTCCGTCTCATTCTTTTGAAGCATCTCGGCCTTCGCGGAGCTCAAAAACCTATTCATAATGCCTTCGGTCATCGTGCGGACCATGGTCGCCTACGGGGTAGAGCAAAACGATACTTTAGAACCAAGAAAAAATTTGGCATGACTTTGCCTAAAAATAGGACCAAAAAGAATGCATAGTGCCAAATTCTCGCCGAAACGGAAATGAATCGACATTCCGGCAAAATATTGGCAACTATCGCATTTCAAATACCGGTACCTGCAAACACAAACATATATGCAACACCACAAACATATGCAACACCACAGACATACGTAGATCTAGCTAGGCCATAAAAAGTGCATGTGCACGTTGTTGGAGGGAGAAAAAAGTAGATCTACAACATAAAGAAAGCTTCCCCCTTACTTACCTATCAAAAAAAGGTAATTTAACCACTTAATTTGGGTGAATCTATGGTGCGAATGAGGTGAGGAGGAGGAGGCAGCCGAGACAAGCTTGGAGGAGGAGGTGGAGAGAATGAAGTGGGGAAAGTGAGTGTGGTAGGTGGCTGTCCAAAATATCTAGCTGGTCTCAGGTTACTAATGGCGCACTACCTAAACATGCGCCATTAGTAACCAGGGGTTACTAATGGCGCACCAGTTAGGGGTGCGCCATTACTAGTTTTGCAAAAAATATATATATAATTGTCAGTAGTGGCGCACCGTGGTTGTGATGCGCCATTACTAGTTTGAACTAGTAATGGCGCACTTCACCCTGGTGCGCCATTACTACTTTGAAAAAAAAGTAAAAAAAATTGTTAGTAGTGGTGCACAGAGCGTGTGGTGCGCCATTACTAGTTAAAACTAGTAATGGCACACTGTGCCCTGGTGCGCCATTAATAGTTTTGGAAAAATAAAAAAAATAAAATTTGCTAGTAATGGCGCACCGTGTGTCTGGTGCGCAATTAGTAATGAGGACACTAATGGCGCACCTGTAACTGGTGCGCCACTGCTATATAGCAGTGGCACACCACATACATGGTGCGCCATTAATGTCCATATCAGCTATAGCCCTTTTCCTAGTAGTGAACACCCTACAACAGGAATCCCTCACGCTTGCGCGACACGGAGGGCACCATAGGACAGCACCAAAATAAAACATACAACTCGTACCAATCTAGATCATCAATCAACCCAAAGACAAAGGATATCTACTCAAAACATCATAGGATGGCAACACATCATTGGATCATAATATGTGGCATAAAGCACCATGTTCGAGTAGGGATTACAGCGGGGTGCGGGAGAGTAGACCGCGTAAAAGAGATGAGGATGGTGATGATGATGGTGATGTTGATGAAGACGATCACCGCGGCGATGATTCCCCTCCCGATGGCACTCCGGCGCCACCAAGAGAGAGGAGGAGAGGTTCTCCCCCTTGTGCTTCCTCCTCCATGGCCTCCCCCCTAGATGGGGAAAGGTTCTCCCTCTGGTCATTGGCCTTCATGGCGATGATGGCCTCTCCGGGATACTCCTCCATGGCCACCGGTGATGATGGCCCCCTCCGGCAGGGTGCCAGAGAGGGCCTAGATTGATTTCTCATGGCTACAGAGGCTTGCGGCAGCGGAACTTCCGATCTAGGTTAATTTTCCGAGGTTTCTGCATTTATAGGAATTTTTGGCGTCGGTCTCTGATATGTCTCCAACGTATCTATAATTTTTGATTGTTCCATGCTATATTATATTCTCATTTGGACATTACTGGGCTTTAATATACACTTTTATATTATTTTTGGGACTAACCTATTAACCGGAGGCCCAGCCCAGAATTGCTGTTTTTTGCCTATTTCAGAGTTTCGCAGAAAAAGAATATCAAACGGAGTCCAAACGGAATGAAACCTTCGGGAACGTGATTTTCAGAACGAACGTGATCCAGAGGACTTGGACCCTACGTCAAGACATCAACCAGGAGGGCACGAGGTAGGGGGCGCGCCTACCCCCCTGGGCGCGCCCTCCACCCTCGTGGGCCCCATGTTGCTCCACCGACGTACTTCTTCCTCCTATATATACCTACGTACCCCCAAACTACCAGATACGGAGCCAAAAACCTAATTCCACCGCCGCAACCTTCTGTACCCGTGAGATCCCATCTTGGGGCCTTTTCTGGAGCTCCGCCGGAGGGGGCATCGATCACTGAGGGCTTCTACATCAACACCATAGCCTCTCCGATAATGTGTGAGTAGTTTACCTTAGACCTTCGGGTCCATAGTTATTAGCTAGATGGCTTGTTCTCTCTTTTTGGATCTCAATACAATGTTCTCCCCCTCTCTTCTTGGATGATAGTTATTTGATCTTGCTGAAAATTCCAGAAACTTTCTGTTCACGAAAACAATTGTTAAAAATTATCAGAACGTGATATGATGTTGATTCCAATTGCAGCAGATCAATAAAAAAATTGTTTAGGTCGTCCTATTTTGGATGAATTTTTAGAGTTCCAGAAGTTTGCGGTAGTTACAGATTACTACAGATTGTTCTGTTTTTGACAGATTCTGTTTTTCGTGTGTTGTTTGCTTATTTTAATGAATCTATGGCTAGTAAAATAGTTTATAAACCATAGAGAAGTTGGAATACAGTAGGGTTAACACCAATATAAACAAAGAATGAGTTCATTACAGTACCTTGAAGTGGTGTTTTGTTTTCTTTCGCTAACGGAGCTCACGAGATTTTCTGTCAAGTTTTGTGTTGTGAAGTTTTCAAGTTTTGGGTGAAAGATTTGATGGATTATGGAACAAGGAGTGGCAAGAGCCTCAGCTTGGGGATGCCCATGGCACCCCAAGATAATCTAAGGACACCTAAAAGCCAAAGCTTGGGGATGCCCCAGAAGGCATCCTCTCTTTCGTCTACTTCCATCGGTAACTTTACTTGGAGCTATATTTTTATTCACCACATGATATGTGTTTTGCTTGGAGCGTCTTGTATTATTTGAGTCTTTATTTGTTAGTTTAACACAATCATCCTTGCTGTACACACCTTTTGAGAGAGACACACATGATTCGGAAATTGTTAGAATACTCTATATGTTCCACTTATATCTTTTGAGCTATATAGTTTTGCTCTAGTGCTTCACTTATATCTTTTAGAGCACGGCGGTAGATTTGTTTTATAGAAACTATTGATCTCTCATGCTTCACTTATATTATTTTGAGAGTCTTAAAATAGCATGGCAATTTGCTTGAATCATAATATCATGAGAAATATGATACTAGATAATTGTTTTGAGATATAAAGGTGGTGATATCATAGTTGTGCTAGTTGAGTAATTGTGGAATTGAAAAATACTTGTGTTGGAGTTTGTGATTCCCATAGCATGCACGTATGGTGAACCGTTATGTAACGAAGTCGGAGCATGAGGTATTTATTGATTTTCATCCTTTGTGTGGCGGTCGGGATCGCGCGATGGTTAACTCCTACCAATCCTTCCCCTAGGAGCATGCGTAGTAGTACTTTGCTTCGAGGGCTAATAAATTTTTGCAGTAAGTATATGAGTTATTTATGACTAATGTGAGTCCATGGATTATACACACACCTACCTTTCCACAATTTTCTAGCCTCTTCGGTACCGTGCATTGCCCTTTCTCACCTTGAGAGTTGGTGCAAACTTCGCCGGTGCATCCAAACCCCGTGATATGATACGCTCTATCACACATAAACCTCCTTATATCTTCCTCAAAACAGCCACCATACCTACCTATTATGGCATTTCCATAGCCATTCCGAGATATATTGCCATGCAACTTTCCATCGTTTTGTTTATCATGACACGCTCCATCATTGTCATATTGCCTTGCATGATCATGTAGTTGACATTGTATTTGTGGCAAACCCACCATTCATAATTCTTTCATACATGTCGCTCTTTATTCATTGCATATCCCGGTACACCGCCGGAGGCATCCACATAGAGTCATATTTTGTTATAAGTATTGAGTTGTAATCCATGAGTTGTAAGTAAATAAAAGTGTGATGATCATCATTATTAGAGCATTGTCCCAAGTGAGGAAAGGATGATGGAGACTATGATTCCCCCACAAGTCGGGATGAGACTCCGGACTAAATAAAAAAAGAGGCCATAAAAAAAGAGAAAAGGCCCAAATAAAAAAAATGAGAGAAAAAGAGAGAAGGGACAATGTTACTATCCTTTTACAACACTTGTGCTTCAAAGTAGCACCGTGATCTTCATAATAGAGAGTCTCTCATTTATTCACTTTCATATACTAGTGGGAAATTTCATTATAGAACTTGGCTTGTATATTCCAATGATGGGCTTCCTCAAACTGCCCGAGGTCTTCGTGAGCAAGCAAGTTGGATGCACACCCACTTAGTTTCTTTTTGAGCTTTCATACACTTATAGCTCTAGTGCATCCGTTGCATGGCAATCCCTACTCCTTGCATTAACATCAATTGATGGGCATCTCCATAGCCCGTTGATGTGAGACTTTCTCCTTTTTTGTCTTCCCACATAACCCCTACCATTATACCTTATTCCACCATAGTGCTATATCCATGGCTTGCGCTCATGTATTGCGTAAGAATTGAAAAGGCTGAAGCGCGTTAAAAAGTATGAACCAATTGCTTGGCTAAAACCGGGGTTGTACATGATATGAATATTTTGTGTGGGGAAGATGGAGCATAGCCAGACTATATGATTTTGTAGGGATAACTTGCTTTGGCTATGTTATTTTGATAAGACATAATTGCTTGGTTAGCATGCTTGAAGTATTATTGTTTTTATGTCAACATTAAACTCTTATCTTGAATCATATTAAATCTGAACGTTCGTGCCACAATAAGAAGAATTACATTGAAATTATGCTAAGTAGCATTCCACATCAAAAATTCTGTTTTTATCATTTACCTACTCGAGGACGAGCAGGAATTAAGCTTGGGGATGCTTGATACGTCTCCAACGTATCTATAATTTTTGATTGTTCCATGCTATATTATATTCTGTTTTGGACATTATTGGGCTTTATTATACACTTTTATATTATTTTTGGGACTAACCTATTAACCGAAGGCCCAACCCAGAATTGCTGTTTTTTGCCTATTTCAGAGTTTCGCAGAAAAAGAATATCAAACGGAGTCCAAACGGAATGAAACCTTCGGGAACGTGATTTTCGAAACGAACGTGATCCAGAGGACTTGGACCCTACGTCAAGACATCAACCTGGAGGGCACGAGGTAGGGGGGCGCGCCTACCCCCCTGGGCGCGCCCTCCACCCTCGTGAGCCCCACGTTGCTCCACCGACGTACTTCTTCCTCCTATATATACCTACGTACCCCCAAACTACCAGATACAGAGCCAAAAACCTAATTCCACCGCCGCAACCTTCTGTACCCGTGAGATCCCATCTTGGGGCCTTTTCCGGAGCTCCGCCGGAGGGGCATCGATCACGGAGGGCTTCTACATCAACACCATAGCCTCTCCGATGATGTGTGAGTAGTTTACCTCAGACCTTCGGGTCCATAGTTATTAGCTAGATGGCTTCTTCTCTCTTTTTGGATCTCATACAATGTTCTCCTCCTCTCTTGTGGAGATCTCACTAGTGCAGAACCGGGCTTTAGCGCCGGTTCGTAAGGGCCTTTAGTGCCGGTTCCACAACCGGCACTAAAGAGTGGGGACTAAAGGGCCCCCCTTTAGTACCGGTTCATCACGAACCGGCGCTAAAGTGCCACCACGTGGCACGAGCTAGGCCCGGGTGCGTGTAGGACATTAGTACCGGTTGGTAACACCAACCGGTACTAAATGTTTTGGGGTGTTTTGGTTTTATTTTTTATTTTTCCTTTAATTTTGTGTTTTCAATTTAATTTAGTGATTATTTTAGTTGTTAAATCATTAGGTGAAAGGACCGCAGATTAGTTTCGACTGGATGCATGTGGATCCTAGCTAGCTAAGTGATCAAGTATATGCCATATCCATATTATACTTGATCACCTATATATAATTTTGATCAAGTATAATATGGATATGGCATATATTTGATCACTTAGCTAGGATCCATCCAGCTGAAACTAAGCTGCGGTTTCTTTCATAAATGATATAATAACTCATCATCATCATCATCATATTAATATAAAAACTCTTGGATCATATCATCAACAACAGTATACTAGCTAGCTAAAAATCATCATAGTCGTCATTACCACTGTTTATTCATCATAATTATTACCGTTATCTAATCACCACCAACACTAGCTTAAAGAAGAAACATTCACTTGTACCAGAAGCAAAGATATCATTGAGTTCAACATGGTCATGATATTATAAGCATTCATAACACCACAAAAGAAAATCACTCTTTGAGATTAAGTTCAGGACGAAGAACACGGACATGAGAGGACAAGTACTAAGAGCATGAACTAGCTAAATCACTCCTGCTGCTCTCTCTCAGGTAAAATAGCATAGAACATGTATAGCTCTCCTGATTCATCATACCGGAGCATGCAGATGAACCTGTGTCCTAATCGTGTGATGCGCTTCTCATTGCTGCCCCCTAGTACTTCTCTGGGATCGTTAACAATTTTGCTCCAATCTTTCACTATTAAGCATTCATCGCTTTTAGAAATCCTGAATGCACTCATGTGCAATGTAGGATATCTTGGCCGTAATCTAACCATTGACATGTGACCTTTAGTCTCGATCCACTGAGGCACAACTGTCATCGGTAGTCCCTGTTGAAGAACATCGTATAGTAATTAATATACTTAGCAATGAAAGTTTAGCAAAAAAATAATGTATGCAAAAGATGCATTGAGGACAAATAGTAAAAATCTTACCATCTTTCGTAAATAGATGTGACCGTAGTTCAATAGATCACTATTGGTCGCACGTTTTGAGTACTAACATTTCTAAGTGCAGGAAGAAAATTTGTCTTGACAGTATGAAGATCCTCAAGCCATGAAACATAATGACTTATCTCCTCGCAGTTTAGTTCAACTCCGGGACAGTAGTAGGTCCTGTCTACCAAGCGCCGGACATGTTTGCTTGAATGGAAATAAGCTGTCAATAGAAATTAGTTGTCAACTATTTTTGAATAAATAATATCAAAGACATAAATATGGCTGAGAAACTCACATAATGGTAGAACTGGAGGCGTCTGCACATCGACCCAGATATCTCTATTACCTTCAATATCATCTTCCGGACGAATATCAAAGGTGATAACCATATCAGGCTCAAATGCATAAGCCTTGCATAGTGCTTGCCAAGTTTTGCATTCAAAATAGGTGTACGTGTCTGCATTGTATAATTTGACATTGAAAGTATAACCATGCCCGGTCTTCAGGTAAACTCTCTTTACCTCCATAGTTTCCATAGCACTGAAACCTATCTTATCCAAGACAAAAATTCTTGCATGGCAGGGGATGCGCTAGTAGAATATAGTGAAAATTTAAACTTATAAGTTGAAGCAAATGCAGCATATATAAGTCATGCTTAATTACGAAAAAGGACTTGTCGTTGTGACTTACTGTATCCACTTCGAAGGTCTCATTCAGCTTGATGCCGAAGCGCCTATCATCAACAAGGAAATTTCTGTCGCACAGGCCGCGCTGGTCTTCACAGTATTCGCACTTAATGAAATCTTTTTCGTCGTCAGACGACATTTCCTATGTTCATATAGGTGAAACATTAAACACTTACTAGTTCTATTAATTCAACTAATTCAACTACTTCTATTAATTCAACTAGTTCTATTAATTCAACTAAGCATTTACTAAAAATAAACTTGTTCTATTA